>NC_088242.1:30416454-30756454 GCF_036934945.1 Oncorhynchus masou masou
CTCCCCTTTCAATAAAGGATGCACAGTGGCTGCCTTCCAAGCAATGGAAACCTCCCAAGGGAGGAGAGACAGGTTAAAAAGGTCAGAGATAGGCTTGGCGATGATAGGGGCCGCAACCTTAAATAAGGGTCTAAACCATCTGACCCAGATGTTTTTTTGGGGTAAAGTTTCTCGGACCTCGGACTCGGTGACCACCTGCAGGGAGTAACTTTGTAGCAGGGAAGTGGTAAAAAGAGGGAGGAGCATCAGGGCTAGTTGCATTAGAAGGGCTGGGAGATGAGGAAATGTTGGATGGGCAAGGAGGCATGGCTGAGTCAAATAGGAATCCTGACTTAATGAAGTGGTGATTTTTAAAGAGCTCAGCCATGTGCTCCTTGTCAGTAGCCACCACATAATCAACATTAAGGGACACGGGCAGCTGTGAGGAGGAGGGTTTCTTCTCCAGGTCTTTATTGCCATGGCAAATACATTTTTTATCACCTTCTGGCTATTGGAATAAAATAGTGCGATTTCAAAATGTACACTAAACAAAAATATAAACGCAACATGTAAAGTGCTGAGCACATGTTTTCACGAGCTGATATAAAAGATCCTTGAAATGTTCCATACGCACAAAACGCTTATTTCTCTCATTTTGTGCACAAATTTGTTTACATCCCTGTTTGTGAGCATTTCTCCTTTGACAATATAATCCATCCACCTGACAGGTGTGGCATATCAAGAAGCTGATTAAACAGCATGATCATTACACAGGGGCAATTAAGGGCCACTCTAAAATGTGCAGTTTTGTGACACACAAATGCCACAGATGTCTCAAGTTTTGAGGGAGCGTGCCATTTGCATGCTGACTGCAGGAATGTCTACCAGAGCTGTTGTCAGAGAATTTAATGTTAATTTCTCTAACTTATAAAAAGCACCTCCAATGTCGTTTTAGAGAATTTGTCAGTACTTCCAACTGGCCTCCCAACAGCAGACCATGAAATGGTGTCATGTGGGCGAGTGGTTTGCTGATGTCAACATTGTGAACCAAGTGCCACATGGTGGGGTTATGGTATGGGAAGGCATAAGCAACGAACACAATTGCATTTTATCGATGGCAATTTGAATGCACCGAAATACTGTGACGAGATCCAGAGGCCCATTTTTTTTTGAAGGTATCTGTGACCAACAGATGCATATCTGTATTCCCAGTCGTGTGAAATCAATAGATTAGGGCCTAATGAATTGATTTCAATTGACTGATTTCCCCATATGAACTGTAACTAAGTAAAAACTGTAACGGGTTTGCTTTTTATATTTCTGTTCAGTACATATGGCAAGGTAATCGAGCCCTATAAAATGAACATACTTGCAAAGCGGAAAAGATGTAGGACTAGCCGTACTAAACTTTAAATAGTATTTCTTGGCACTAGCGTTTCATCCCATCCTAAATTGGTTTAGGCATGGTTCTTCTGCCCCCTGGCTGAGTACAGAGAGAGATATAGTGTCTCCTATATAACCCTGGAGGAGGTGGTATTCACTGATATATTCCTTAAACAATGTATACTATGCTTTGGTCCTATTATTGTTCTCACAATTTCTATACGGTCGTCAAAAGTGCAAGGGTGCCAATATATTTGTCCACAACTGTATGTTCTATGTACTCTGACTGTGTTTGACTCTAGTGTTTCTGTGGGTGTATTCGCTGTTCTACTCTCTTTACCTCTCTGGACCAGAACCAAGGTTCACTGACGTCTCTCTGTCTGTCTCGTTTCTCTCCCTCCATCCCTCCACTGCTGCAGTGTTGAATTATGTGCTGTGTTGGCTGGAACGGAACAAAGCACAACCCTGGATGGGCCAGTTTCTCTCTCTCTCTCTCTCTCTCTCTCTCCCCTCTCTCTCTCTTTTGCATCTCCTTTTTCCTCTTGCCGCCCGTGCACTCTTTATGTCTTCTGTTCTTTCAGCTTTCATCTGCCTCCCCTCTCTCTCTCTATTCATCTGTCTTTTTCTCTGGACCCGGGGCCAGGGTTCAGTGAGGCCAGTTTCTCTCGCCCTCCCCTTCTCTCTGTCTCTCTCTCTCTCTCATTCTCTCTGTTGGCAGACCCGGCTTGGTCACTCTCCTGTATCAGCAGTATCATGGAGCCAGCCACTGCACAGAAAGAGGGACGTTCAGCCAGAAAAGTCCGGCCGGCACTCTGTGTTGGGATGGGCTAGGGCTGGGCGAGACAGAGAAAAGAGCCAGATGAGACAGGCTAGGGAGGCATTAGGATGCTGAAGCAGTGTCACCCAGGCTGTAACGTCAGACTGACTAGTCCCCTGGGTGCCCTTTCTCTCCGGTCATCAGATGCTCTCCTTCCCTGCAGGTCTTTTCTGTCCTCTCCTCTCACACACACTTTCCACACCTGGATACAATATTACTCTGTTTAGTCGATCGATGACAGGTTCACAGAGCAGACAACAGTAAGAGACAGTGAGAAAGAAAAGGAACAACTGTATCATGGTCCTGGACCTGGAGCTGAGAACTTGGTTCCGGAAGAGGGGGACAGTAAGTAAGAAGTCCGAATGGGGATGAAAGGTCCGTAGAGCTGATGGGTGGGGAAGAGAAATGAGGGGAAAAGTGTCTGTGTGTGTTTGGTTAATCCAGGTCAATTTGCTGGCGGGCGTGTTGTTTTGTCGGTGTTCTGCTTAAAACAGGGTTATGCGCAGGGTGCGTTTGTGTGTTTATCCATGTCTGGAAGATTTTCTGCAGGCTTCCTTTACTCTGGAAAATTGTGAGTTATTTATAGCTGTGTGGGATGTAGAGCTTAAAACCAGCGCCGAGATGAAGTTGTGTGTGTGTGTGTGCGTGTGAAGTGTGGGAAAAGATCGGGTTCCCACTGACATTTTAGATATGGTTGTTTCTCTGCAGTTTGCGTCACTTCCGTTGTGCAAAGATGAATCATGAACCGTACATCACATCGTCTCTGCTGTATTACACTCATTAGAAACACAAAGCCATACAATCCTATTGGCAGCAGTGAGTTTAGCTCCTTGGTGATAGTCGAATTCAGTCGAGCCTATTAACGGTTTAACAAACAGGAATGAGTTTTGCTTATTAGAACCATATAACAGAAGCGCAGAACCTCGGGGCAACAAATGTGAACTTAGGATAATGGTTGATTATGCACATCTGTTTTATATTGATTGTTGTGCGTGTCTGTACACCTGTGCGTAAGACCAAGGCAATGCAGCTAGCAGGGTACTGCTGTGTCAGCTGTCATGGGCCGCCTGGCTATATGGAGAAGGTGCTTTGTGTCTCCAGTGTCCATGAGTCTGTGGCCTTATGAAATGTTTGAATCTTTGTTGACTAATGTGATTTCAAATTAGGTATTTTTTGTTGTCTGTGCGTCTGTTCCTGTGGGTTTTCAGGAGGAGGGGGTGGGGACCCTTGGCTTGTCCACTGGTCAGGCTCTGGGGACACTGAGGGACCAGCTCACCACCCTGCTTGACCAGCACCAGACCACAGGCCGTGGGAAACAACCGACTGCACAGGTAGGTACCACCACACACACACGGACAGATGCATGCGCACCACACACACACACACACACACGTTTGTTTTTCTGTCCTTGAGGGGATCAAACAATTGATTCCCATTCAAAATCATATTTTCCTTAACCACAAACCCCTAAACCTAACTCTAATTGTAAACCTAACCCCTGAAACTGAAGTAGCCTTTTTCCTTGTGGGGACCGGCGAAATGTCCCCACTTGTCTGAATTTTCCTTGTTTTATTATATAACCAAAAACGGACACACGCGTATTGAGATGTGTCAAACACGTGTTTTGTTTGTTGATATTGTTATAGGAGCAGTGGGTGAAGAGCTTCCTTCACCATGGCAACCGACACTCCTGTCTCCATTGGCCAGGAGCTGCCCTTACACTGCTGGTGGTGTTGGGACTTCTCTGTTGTTACGGCGACCAGCCACACGGCAGGTGTGTAACTGTGTGCTTGTGTGAATTAGGGCTCTGACAGTCATCGAATTTTGGATGATAGTTATTGGCCATCCAAATGGCTGCGGTCACCGTAATAACACTTTACCTGACACCCAGTGTCGTAACACGGTCATAACCATGTCGTAATGTCATAACAGCTGACATAACTTGTCATAACACTGTCATGACCCAGATACGGTGCATTCGGAGAGTATTCAGACCTTGACTTTTTCCACATGTTCTTACGTTACGGCCTTATTCTAAAATTGATTAAATTGTTTTTTCCCCCCATCAATCTTCAAACAATAACACATAATGACAAAGCAAGAAATTGTTTTGGGGAATCTTATGTAAAACGTAAGCAATCAGACCCTTTACTCAGTACTTTGTTGAAGCACCTTTGGCAGCGATTATAGCCTTGGGTCTTCTTGGGTATGACGCTAGAAACTTGGCATACCTGTATTTGCAGAGTTTCTCCCATTGTTTTCTGCAGATCCTCTCAAGTTGTGTCAGGTTGGATGGGGAGAGTTGCTGCACAGCTATTTTCAGGTCTCTCCAGAGATGTTAGATCGGGTTCAAGTCTGGGCTCTGGCTGGGCCACTCAAGGACATTCAGAGACTTCTCCCGAAGCCACTCCTGTGTTGTCTTGGCTGTGTGCTTAGGGTCGTTGTCCTGTTAGAAGGTGAACCTTCGCCCCAGTCAGAGGTCCTGAGCGCTCTGAAGCAGGTTTTCATCAAGGATCTCTCTGTACTTTGCTCCTTTCATCTTTCCCTCGATCCTGACTGGTCTCCCAGTCCCTGTCGCTGAAAAATATCCCCACAGCATGATGCTGCCACCACCATGCTTCACTGTAGTGATGGTTTTGGTCAGGTGATTAGCGGTGCCTGGTTTCCTCCAGATGTGACTCTTGTCATTCAGGCCAAAGAGTTCATTCTTGGTTTCATCAGACTAGAGAATCTTATTTCTCATGGTCAGAGTCCTTAAGGTGCTTTTTTGGCAAACTCCAAGCGGGCTGTCATGCGTTTTACTGTGGAGTGGCTTCTGTCTGGCCATTTTTTCTTACCCTTCCCCAGATTTTTGCCTCTACACAATCCTGTCTCGGAGCTCTGCGGACAATTCCTTCGACCTCATGGCTTGGTCTTAGCTCTGATATGCACTGTCAACTGTGGGACTGTATATAGACATGTGTGTGCCTTTCCAAATCATGTCCAATCAATTGAATTTACTACGGGTGGACTCCAATCAAGTTGTAGAAACATCTCAAGGATGATCAATGGAAACAGGATGCACCTGAGCTCAATTTCCAGTCTCATAGTAAAGGGTCTGAAGACTTGTCAAGGTATTTCTGTTTATTTTTAATACATTTGAAAAAAAACACTTGAAACCTGATTTCACTCTGTCATATACACTTTGTGTATAGATTGAGGGAAATTATTAATTTAATCCATTTTAGAATAAGGCTGTAATGTAACAATGTGGAAAGGGTGAAGGGGTCTGCATACCTTTCGAATGCACTGTATTTACATCTGTTGTGGCATATTGTGTTATGACACACACACACACAATTGTCAAAAACCTGCATTTATTCAAATTAGATTTTTCCCTGCCAAGCAGTTTCCTTTCATTTGAATATATTTTTTTTCTTACATCCTTTGTTGTAATGAATTCTTTAGTCATGTTTTTTTTAAAATCATATTTTGAAATAACTTGTAGAAAATACACTTTATGACCCTGTTAAGAAGCATTATAACCATCATAGGCCAATCTGGCTTAGATTACTATCACGTACATGCCCTTATGTCAGCCGTCAGTCAAAAAGAGGGCGTCTTTGTCCCACTCCTGATATCTGCTCCTGCATTCATCCCAGTCATCAGCAACAGAGCATTGGGGTAGGTGCATGTCTGACATCAATGTGTGTGCAATTACAATGAAAATGTAATGTGGTAAATGTATATATTTAACATGGCATACCTGTCAACAGTATGTTTATGGTGTAATGGAGTGTTTTGCCTTGCTTTGTGCGTTTTGGCACTCTAATGTAGGTGTCATAACCAGCCATAAAATAACACAATATATGCCACAAGTGTTATGACCATATTACAGGTTATGTCAGCTGTATGACCATTATGACGCTGGGTGTCAAGGAAAGTGTTACTGTTTTTTTTTAAGACACATTTTCTCCTCCGCCCCTGATTGCTTGTGCTGCCATAGGAATAGAACCCGGCGTCCCCATTCAAGTCCGTTGTGGCATAATGGGTGGACTGGTGGCCATTGCCGTGTGTACCCATGAGGGCAAAGCAGGAAGTAATAGCAAGAAGTGTGCTAATGCGATGCACCTTTATATGTGCTGTGATTGGTTGATTCAACTATATACAAAAAGTACATTCCATTGCATGAGCCACTTCGGTTATCACTTGAATGAACAGTCGACATTACCATGGAAGTTATTGCATCATAATACCAGGCAGCCATTGTGAGTTTACCAGTCAAATTACCAGGGTTCGAGCTTCCATGCCTGTTTTATTCATTCTTTTCTATGTGTGCTGCTGCTAAAGGGAGAGGGGCATTGCCTAGGACAGTGTTTCCCAACTCCGTTCCTCGAGTACCCGTAAGTACACACACACATTGTAAGCCCCGGACAAAAACACCCGATTCAACTTGTCAAGAGTTTGATGATTAGTTGACAAGAAGAATCCGGTGTGCTTGTCCACAACATAAACATGTACTATTTGTGGTCCCCGAGGACCAGAGTTGGGGGAAACACTGGCCTAGGCAACCGAAGACTACAAGGCTACAACACGGAGTAAAACAAAGTTCAGCAAGGAGCAACATAGTTTCATCACGTTAAGAGTCCATGTTACTGCAGAAACAGACCTCAACCTCACGAATTCCTGGCGGTCTGGTCTTCAGTCAGCTGTTTGTTTCATTTATTTTTTTTAACGGTTATTTTATTTTCAGGATGCTCTTCATCCATAACCGTCGGTTACATGATTATAGGGCAATTCTGCCGGCTTTAGTGTTTATTAGTTAGACTGCTTCTCTGTCACGGCTACCCAAATATTCCTGTCAGAGATACTTCAAGGTGAACTTAGGTTGTGAAACCCAGGAAGACGAAACAGTCAGTGAAATATGTCAATTTTGACACATCGCTCCTCCTCTCCTCTCTCTAGTTCTGGGATCGAGTTGGTGAACGCTGCAGCCCTCCTCCTGCTCTTCACGCTGAGCTTCATGCTGATTGGTCGGCAGCAGAGGCTGAGGAGGACTGAGATGGTGCACCGGCTCAACAGCATCATCAATCAGCTCAACGGTGAACGGAAGAGCAGAGATTGGGATAGAGGGAGGAGAATAGTTGACATTAGGACAGTTGGAGGGAAAACATTGTGAAATAAACACTACTTTACTTGAGGTTGGCAAGTTTCCACCGTTTTTGTTTTGTGATCCTGTCTTTTACCATCCGCACTCTCTCCCTCCTCCAGACTACCTGTCGGGATGGGCAGATTTGGGTAATGGGGTGAGGTGGTCTCCCTCCCTCTACCCTGACCTGTACACCCCCTCCTCCCCCTCCTGGTCGCTCCACTGGGCCTACCGCGACTCCAAGCTGGTCAACCTGCCTGTGTCCCTACTGGTGGAGGGAGACGTCATAGCACTACGCCCAGGAAAGGAGGCCTTCGCTTCCCTCAGAGGCATCAAGGTACGACGAGAGGGGTGGAAAATGAGGGATGGAGAGAGGAGAGGATGGGTAGAGAGAGACATCATAGCACTTAGACCGGGAGAGGAGGGCTTTGCTTTCCTCAGACATCAGTCGTTTTTTTTCTTCTCCTGGCTCGGGAGTAGAAGAGCGATTGACTTCATCACTACTTGTATTTTGTGAGAGGTATTGACAAGCTGAATGCACCGAGCTGTCTGTTTTTAAACTAACACACAGCTCGGACTCCCATGCATACCACACAAGACATGCCACCAGAGGTTTCTTCACAATCCCTAAGTCCAGCACAGTACTACATAGAGCCATGACTACATGGAACTCTATCCCACGTCAGGTAACTCATGCAAGCAATAAAATCTGATTTAAAAAAAACAAACAAATCAAAATACACCTTATGGAACTGTGGGGACTGTGAAGCACAGACACATACACACACATTTTAATATAACCTTTATTTAACTAGGCAAGTGAGTTAAGATCAAATTCTTATTTACAATGACTGCCTACACATGATAACATACGCACTATACACACCCGTACACATGGATTTTGTATTGTAGATATGTAGTAGTAGAGTAGTGGCCTGAGGGCACACACTTACTGTGTTGTGAAATGTATTGTAATGTTTTTAAAAATGGTTTAACTGCCTTAATTTAGCTGGATCCCAGGAAATGGGGATCCATAATAAATACAAAATCAAGGATGAGATATGTGTGTCTCTCACCTGTATTCACTCCCTGTGTCCTCAACATCTCCCTTCTCTAGGATGATGAGCATATAGTTCTGGAGCCAGGTGACCTTTTCCCACCTCTCTCCCCTCCTCCCTCCCCCCGGGGGGACCAGAAGAGGGTTCCCCAGAGCCCCCAGCAGCACCGCCTCTTCAGGGTGGTCCGCACCCCCATCCTCGACAGCGTCAGGTTGGTAATACTTCCACTCAAGTCCACCTTTGAGGCTGGACCGTCTGACATACTTTGACTGGTGAGGTGAACGAGTTTGAGGTAACAGTTCACCACTAGCTAGTTTTGCGGAGGAGGAGGAGCCATCTTTCTTCCTTTCTCCTTTCTCCCGTCTTTGTTTCTTTGTTTGTGCTTTTTATTTGGTTATTTTATAATGTGAAGCATTTTGTTATTTACATTGAAAAGTGCTATACAAATGAAGTTTATTCTTATTGGAGAAGGTCCAAAAATTGAACTCAAGTATAAAGTTTGCGCAAATCATGCAACTAGAGTCGAGGGAAGCCTAAAATGGTCACTTTTTAAGCAGTCTCCCATACCCAGATTAAGCCTACGCTTGAACTAAACATGCTTTTCTCTCCAGGATTAGGCTTGATCTGCATGGGTCCAGTAAACTGTCCCAAAAAGTTTTCTAAAATGACTGACACCCCTGGCTGTATTCCACTCTGTACTGTACAGGAACAGTCTTGACCTGGCTCTGTCTCGACCAATCACAGCCCTGGATAATGAGAGGTTCACCGTGCAGTCGATCATGGCCAAGTTCGCCTGCCCTATAGTACTGGTGAGACACAAGCGTGCGCACACACACACACACACGCGGATGCACAGTTAATTCTTTATATCTACTGGATCCGGCCCCTCATATGTCACGTCTCTCCTCCTATAGATGGCGTTCTTGGTCGTGAATACGGTGCGGTATTTCTGCGACGCCCCCGGGCTCACTCCTGGGCGCTTCAACTTCATCCAGCTGCAGGTATGGAGACTCGACACATTTTCTTGGTCGTGCCTCTTCTCCTTATTTTTCATACATGATCTGTCAGGGGAGGCTTAACCTGTGGGGACAGAATCTCATCCAGAGATGATGTTGTCGTGGCAGAATCAGAATTCTTTAGGTAAATAAGATGTAAATAAATTAGATGCTTTATTCATTTTATAGCATGCTTAGGTGGGAAAAGTTACGTGGGCCCAGAGAGGGGAGAGCTCTGGTTAGTCTTATCTGTGAATGTGTCATGTGTAAACGTATCTTTTAAACCATGTGAAGGGATGATTGAGGGGGAACCAATTATCTCTTGGCTCCACAATGTCTGTGTGCCAGTCACTGTCTCTCTGTAATCTTGTCCAGGAGGGGGTGTATTTGATATATGCCATTGGAAGAGGTAGTGTTTTTGTTTCTGAGTGGTACCAAGAGCGAGATAAGAACGTAGTTTAGGAGACCAAAGCTGAACGATTTATAGCCAATGCTGTCTGGCTATATGTGTGTCTTTGCTATAAAGGATCTCAGTTGCAATGTGTAAGGACTCTCAGAGAATTCATTTATAGACACTGAGTTGATCTGAGAGTCTCAGGGTTGTGATGGAGCTCATATAATTAAAGATGGACTTTATGATAACTCTGTCTTGTGTGGTTTGCTCTCTTGTGATTTGGTAATACAGGAAATTTCCACTACAATGTGCAATAAGATATAGCAGATTCTCCTTATTGTAGTAAGTGTTGTGTGTATTCCAGCTGATGGGTGTGCTGCCCATCCTCCCCCTGCTGTTTCCTGTCATGTGGGTGCTGGTCAATGCCTATGGAGAGGCTAGTGTCCTGGCTGAGTCCAGCAGAGCTTCTCCTACTGGCCTGGTGAGACGCGCGTACACACACACACACACACTCACTCACACACTCGCACACTCGTGTGCCATGTGAGACAGAGAGGCTCCTGTGTGGTTTAACTAGCCTCTTCTCTCACCCCAGCTTGCTAAGTTCTCTGAGGACACTCTAAGCAGCTACACTGAAGCGGTGTCCTCCCAGGTATAAACTCTCAGCTCCCTCGCCCTCCCCCTGTCCTCACGCTGCCCGCTCTCGCCACTGCACCGCCCACCACGAAACCCTGTACGCAGCTCACACCCTCACGTATTTTCTCTTGTTGTTCGAGTTTAGTACTACAATCACGTATTTAGTTTGGCATTGTTTCTCTTATTTTGTTGATTTTCTTCATCTGGCATGACGATATCTTTCTATCAGTTCTATTTGTCAGCCAATCAGATCTTCCCTGATGGGAGGGCAAATTTGACTAATCTTGTTTTGGTAATTTGTCCTCATACCATTTCTTCACCTGATCACGTAACGCTTCGACACGAACCCCAGTCCCCACCAACCCCTGCTGCGCTACTGACATATTGGCCCAGTCATGAACTAACCCCCAGCCCCCTCCCCACTAGAAGGGGAAGGGCTTAAGCTTGGTTCTGGATTGGCCCCTACCCTGAGCCTGTGACTGCCGACTTTGCCCGCCTGCTTGTAAATGCATGATGGGAAAATCAGACCCACTAGCTGTCTCCTTTTACTCTCAAAACACCCTCCTTTCCTCAAGTGCCTTACTTGATGAACACTAATCTGAAAAGGACCTAATTGGTGGGCGCAATATGATTTCATAAGGAAAGGAGTTAAGGAAAGGAAGCATCTGAGAGTGTACGGTCAGACTCAAGACATCTAAAGGACGTCTACCAATGCTGTGTTTTACTCGCATTGAGGTTCCAAAACCTCAGTTTGAGGTGTTCTTGAGATTATTTATTTTCCCACTTTGCCACTAGTATATAGCTAGTAGAATATATGCTGTAGAATAGATGCTACTGCCTGCAACCGAGCATGAAGGCTATTTCATGTGCTTCATCTAACCCTGCAGTCTGTAACCCTGCAGCCTGTAACTCTGTAATTCTGCAGTCTGTAACCCTGCAGTCTGTAACCCTGCAGCCTGTAACCCTGTAACCCTGCAGCCTGTAACCCTGCAGCCTGTAACCCTGCAGCCTGTAACCCTGCAGCCTGTAACCCTGCAGCCTGTAACCCTGCAGCCTGTAACCCTGCAGCCTGTAACCCTGCAGCCTGTAACCCTGCAGCCTGTAACCCTGCAGCCTGCAACCCTGCAGCCTGCAACCCTGCAGCCTGCAACCCTGCAGCCTGCAACCCTGCAGCCTGCAACCCTGCAGCCTGTAACCCTGCAGCCTGTAACCCTGCAGCCTGTAACCCTGCAGCCTGTAATTCTGCACTCTGTCCTCCCATACTATGGTAGCAGCTCGACTCAATCGCCTTAGCAGCAAGCCTTGACCTTTTGAAGACCTTATGGATTTCAATATGTCAATAGTGTTCATAGTTTTTGGAATTTCAGCTGTTTTTTTGATTGAGGAGTGTAATGACAGTCTTCCTGCGTTTAATCTTCACCATTCATTTCGGATTGCGATCTACACAAGCAATGTTGAGGGTTGGGCACTCCTTTCAACATCAGACCAGTTTTGCGTTCTTATAATGTCTGACAAACGTAAAATTTAGTCAACTATGACTTGTTTATCTTTTTTTTCCAGTAGTGGGTGTAAATGTGATGTAGCGTAACTGTGTGTGTGCAGGAGATGCTGCGGTGTGTGTGGAGACACCTGGTGGGCGTGCTGAGGGGAGAATCCCAGACTCTCTGCTACACCTCTAGCCTGCTACACACACTCGGCTCTGTCACTGTAAGTACTAGTTTGTATGTGTGTGTGACTCACTCACTCAATCTCACACACACACACAGTGTTGTATTGACAATTCATGGTATATTATCCTGCCTAACCCCAGTCTGGAGACTGTTGTTCTTCAGTGTGTGTGTATAATAATGTTCATTTTGGCACTCTTTTGATAATTATTTTGTCTATTTAGTTTAGTAAAAAAAAAATTTCAGAGGGGGTTATAGGTACAAAAACAATCAAATAAATGTTTCCCACCCTGCCGACATATTTTTCTCCGTAACATCCTATTGCGAGTGCTTCAGCGATCTAAGGCACTGCATCGCAGTGCTATCTGCGTTACTACAGATCCTGGTTCGATACAGGGCTGTGTCGCGTCTGGGAGACCCATGAGGCGAAGCACAATTGGCCCAGCGTCGTCCAGGTTGGGAGTGTTTGGCCGGCCGGGATGCCCTTGTCCCATCGCGCTCTAGCGACTCCTGTGGCACGCCGGGCGCATGCACCCTGACAACGGTCACCAGGTGTACAGTGTTTCCTCCAACACATTGGGGCACCTGGCTTCCGGGTGAAGCGTGCAGTGTGTCAAGAAGCAGTGCGGGGTTGCAGAGGATGCACGACCTTCGCCTCTCCCTCTCCCGTACAATGGACAAGACAACCAATTGAACATGACGAAATTGGGGAGAAAAATATCGTATCGGATTCTCTTCACAACAGCCAAATTGGCAGAAGAACACATTACTCTGCAGCTGATAAAAAGTCACAACCCTTGACAGGGCTCCAAATTAACATTTTCTCTTGGTGACACTGTTGCCACTGACTTTTTCAGTTGGTGTCACCAGCCCATGATTTGGTCGCACCAATTATTTTCTGTGGTGTCACACAATATAATTTTTTTTTTTTATCACTTCAATAAAGTCATTCATAGTGCTTTTGACTATGTAATAGACTACTGAGATGGTATGCTTTTCAATAAATATATTTTCATCTGACATGTCCAAACAGCATAACCCAGTATGTTTTGATGTACAACCTAATCCAGTGATTGTCATGAATTGTTGGTTGAAAAGGTATTGTTATATTAGAATTTTAAAATAGGGTTCCAGAATTTTATGAATTTTGTTCAATGGAGATGGAATTTGCTTCCAGCTTTATCAGGGTCTGCATTAGGAAAATGTGGCGCGGGACATTTGACCAGGAACATTTGAACGTACCCGGGCCGATAGACATTGGGTGTGTAACCTGATTTGGCCCTCTACCCATGGTGCTCAGAATGACAGAACATTACTGAATTACTGAATTCTGATGTGCACTTTGAAGATGTTATATTAACTGTCCACATTTTACTTTTCCTCAGCCAACAAGACAAGTAACAAACAGCAAAATACCTAGCCTAGGTCAATCTACTGTTCACCCATAGTAGAAAGGTTGACCTATTCTATTGGTCAGAATGAAACAGACTCTGGGACAGTTATGGGAGGACAGATCCCAAATTCAACCATTTGGCCTAAGCTACATTTAAAAAAAGGTAAGTGCAACAGATCAGAACATTTAGCTTAAAGCGTTGGAAGTATTATTTCTTCACATTCTATGCAAAGCAATGCGCGCAAGGCATTAGGCTACTCGTGAATGTTCATTCCTTAATAGAATTAGTGGGAAACAACATTGTCAGAAGGCACCTGACAGCATTTTCATGTGACAGAGATATCTGTTAGAAATTTAGAAAGAGGAGATCTGATAGGCAACATTGAAGCATGGTAAGACATGCCTCATAATATGTATTAAAACGTTCAGGTTTCAAACAGCTCTCGCCTTGTTTGACAGATTTTCCATTCAAATGCTCTATCTGTAAAAAAAAAATATATATATATATATAGAACCTATATATAGAACCTTTATTTAACTGGGCAAGTCCGTTAAGAACAAATTCTTATTTACAATGACGGCCTCCCCCCGCCAAACCCTAACCCGGACGACACTGGGCCAATTGTGTGCCGCCCTATGGGACTCCCAATCACGGCAGGTTGTGATACAGCCTTGAATCGAACCAGGGTCTGCAGTGATGCCTCTAGCACACAGCACACCCACAAAGCTGAGAACAACAGTTGCTTCCAGAGCTATGTATTTGTCACAAATGGATTTTGAAATCTTATACAATCACAAGCCTTTTTTTTATCTCTGGGAGAGTGGCTCGCTCATCGCAGCAGCGGGTCCCAGCGAAACAGGCCCATGGGCTGGGCAGACACTTTCATTACAGGAGTCATGAAGATAATGCACTTTACTGTTTGACCAAATCAAGTTTTGAAACATTTGAGTGAGGTGACCATTATAATGAATGTTCAGATCGCACTGATGAGACTAAATAAATTGTTTTACTCGTACAGCCAAGTCAAAAGGTCACAAAATGCTACTAAATGGTCATAGTCTGGAGCCCTGCCCCTTGACATGCTGTAGCTATATTATAATCAAAGTTTTGTCGTAAGTAGTCAAATTCCTTGTGACTGCCTGGTCACTGTAACTAAGCTTCTCCAAATTAGTAGCCTAAACGTTTTGTAAAATAAACATTTTGACTCTAGGGGCTGTTGATCACTAATGGTAGGTCACAGGCAGACAATTTAAGATGTCCTCAATGATCTGTGGAGTCCCGGCTTTTGGTGTGCATCAACGTATTCCCAACATTAACTGGAATGTAGGTAGCAGCCATCTTGAAATGAGGTCATCGGCTCGGAGAAGAAGTATTTGATACACTGCCGATTTTGCAGGTTTTCCCACTTACAAAGCATGTAGAGGTCTGTAATTTTTATCATAGGTACACCTTCAACTGTGAGAGGCGGAATCTAAAAATCCAGAAAATCACATTGTATGATTTTTAAGTAATTAATTTGCATTTTACGATTTGCCAAGGCAGGATACTCTGAACGCAGCCCAATCCAGAAATCTGGCAGTGGCTTCTGATTAAATAAAAAAAATTACAGAACGGCTTGTTGCAATTTCGATGAGGCTCTCTTGTTCAGATATCGGTAAGTGGACTGGAGGCAATGTCCGTAACATTGTCCGTAAGCTTGAGTTCATTTGCACACAAAAAAAATCATACAATGATGGAAAGACCTGTGTGTTGTCCTTGTTAATGCAGACAGTGAAGAGCTCCAACTTCTTAATCATAGCCTCAATTTTGTCCCGCACATTGAATATAGTGGTGGAGAGTCCCTGTAATCCTAGATTCAGAAAAAACATCACCCAGATAGGCCAAGTCGTGTGAGAAACTCATCATCATGCAAGCGGTCAGACAAGTGAAAATTATGGTCAGTAAGAACTTTAAGCTCGTCTCTATACAACAACAAAAAAGTCAATACTTTGCCCCTTGATAACCAATGCACTTCTTTCTGTATGTTGTAAAAGTGTTACATGGTCGCTGCCCATATCATTGCATAGTGTAGAAAATACATGAGAATTCACAGGCCTTGCTTTAACAAAGTTAACCGTTTTCACTGTAGTGTCCAAAACGTCTTTCAAGCTCTCAGGCATTCCCTTGGCAGCAAGAGCCTCTCGGGTGGATGCTGCAGTGTACCCAAGTGGCGTCGGGAGCAACTGCCTGCACGCGCGTTACCACTCCCATGTCTCCCTGTCATGGCTTTTGTGCCATCAGTATAGATACCAACACATCTTGACCACCAAAGTCCATTGGATGTCACAAAGCTGTCCAGTACTTTAAAAATATACTCTCCTGTTGTCCTGGTTTCCAGAAGAGGATGTCTTCCTTAATTGACCCCCATAAACGTAATGGATATCAGGAGCTGTGCCTGGCTGCCACGTCTGTTGACTCATCCAGCTGTACCGCATAGATTTCACTGGCTTGTAGGCGAAGCAGTAATTGTTTCAAAACATCTCCTGCCACGTCACTGATGCATCGTGAAATAGTGTTGTTTGATGAAGTCCTTGTCTGTATAGTTTTTTGGGCCTTTTGCCCAGCATCGTCCCAGCTATATCCACGGCAGCAGGAAGAATTAACTCCTCCACAATAGTATGGGACTTGTTTGTCTTAGCCACTCGATAGCACATTTTTTTTGTCCATTTTAAAATAACATCAAATTGATACAGTGTAGACATTGTTAATGTGGTAAATGACTATTCTATTGTAGTTGGAAACAGCAGATTTTAAAAAATATATATATAATAGTAATTATGGCATATCTACATAGGCGTACAGAGGCCAATCATCAGCAACCATCACTCATGTGTTCCAATGGCACGTTGTGTTAGCTAATTTATCATTAGAAAAACATTTTGCAATTATGTTAGCACAGCTGAAAACTGTTGTCCTGAATAAAGAAGCAATGAAACTGGCCTTCTTTAGACTAGTTGAGTATCTGGAGCATCAGCATTTGTGTGTTCGATGACAGGCTCAAAATGTCCAGAAACAAATAACTTTCTTCTGAAACTCATCAGCCTGTTCTTGTTCTGAGAAATGAAGGCTATTCCATGCGAGAAATTGCCAAGAAACTGAACATCTGGTACAACGCTGTGTACTACTCCCTTCACAGAACAGCGCAAACTGGCTCTAACCAGAATAAAAGAGGAGTTAGAGGCCCCGGTGCACAACTGAGCAAGATGACAAGTACATTAGTGTCCAGTTTGAGAAACAGACGGTCTCAAAAGTTCTCACCTCGCAGCTTCATTAAATAGTACCCACAATACAACAGTCTCAACGTCAACAGTGAAGAGGCGACTCTGGGATGCTGGCCTTCTAAGCATAGTTGCAAAGAAAAAGCCATATCTCAGACTGGCCAATAAGAAGAAAAGATTAATATGTGCAAAAGAGCACAGACACTGGACAGAGGAACCCTGCCTAGAAGGCCAGCATCCCGGAGTCGCCGCTTCACTGTTGACATTGAGATTGGTGTTTTGTGGGTACTATTTAATGAAGCTGCCAGTTAAGGACTGTTACCTGTTATCGTCCTGTCAATTGCCACTGCAATAGAGGTGTTTGATGAATATTTTCGTCGTGGAAATGAACACGGGTATAACTCTTCTCTCTCTCTCTCTCTCGCCAGGTGTTATGTTGTGTGGACAAACAGGGTGTATTATCCTGGCCTAACCCCAGTCCAGAGACTGTGTTGTTCTTCAGTGGTCGCGTGGAGCCGCCTCACAACGACAGTCAGCAAGACTTGCGAGACGACCTGTCTGTCAACTCCTTCTGCCGCATGGAGACCGACGATGACCGTGACGAGGTGCGTGTTTGTGTTTTGAGTAGACAAGGTGGTGTGTATTTGGGGTGGGGGGTATACGTCTGTAGATTGCTACTTTTTTATCAATTGCTCTTCATCTTCTCCTGTTCTTGCCCACTAAAATCAGATGTATCGTTCAGTTACCTATAAGGGCTCTTATTGTCTACGAGTTCCTGTAAGTGACATTTTAAACCTGTAGTACTAGAATATAGAACGTCAATGATGATAGAATTGCTCTCTTTTTTAGTATCTAGTTTCCATTGTCTTCCGTCAGATGGAGTCGTTCTAACGCGACACGACCGTCGCGTTATCTGACGTGAGACCATGATCTAGTTCCTTTAAGCATCTGAGGTAGTGACTGAGGCACGTTTTGACAGTTGATAGAATCTTTTCAGTGATTGAAAGTCTGATTTGGCTGGTCATCCTATCTGTCAGACCCAGGAGGGGGAGGCTCTGCTGTGTATGCCAGTGATGGATGGGATGGGGGGCGGGCATGAGCCCAGTGAGACTTCACATGACACCGGCCGTTCCGAAGACACAGTTCAGCCTCGGCGGCAGGCGCGGGAGACACGCACCAAACACCTCTCAGGATCTAATGTCAGCTTCAGCCACAACACCGAGGGAGGGGACCAGGGCCCTGAACAGGTAAGGCGCGCGTTCACACACACACACACACACACAATATATCAATCTCTTGTCATCACTATCTTACTGCACAGCATTCATTCCCCTCCTTTTTCCCCTGTCTCTCTCTCGCCACCCCTCTCTCAGGACATGGTGGGTTGCTGTGACAATGACGCGGAGGACTACGTGTGTGACTACCACCTGGAGATGCTGAGTCTGTCTCAGGACCAGCAGAACCCGGTGAGTATCCAGTTCGACGAGCAGGGCTGGCAGTGCCACCTGCCCAGCCTCAAGCCCCTGGGCCTCAACATCCTGCTCAACCTGTGCAACGCCAGCGTCACCCAGCAGCTCTGCCGCTTCTCCGACCACCTCAGTAACCTGGCCCTGCAGGAAAGCCAGGGGGCCGTGCTGCCCGTCCACGTGCCCTGGGGACTGTGTGAGCTGTCCAGGCTTATAGGTGAGGAGAAGGAAGGGAAGAGATGCACACGTACGTACGCACGCACGCATACACACTGACCCCTTCTATTCCACTCTTTTTCTTCTCGTGTGTTTCTCAGGGTTCACTCCCGGGGCGAGGGAGCTGTTCAAACAGGAGAACCACCTAGCTCTGTACCAGCTGCCCTGTGGGGAGAAGGCCAAGGAGTCAGTCCCTCGACGCCTACACAACTTCACCAAGAGACAACCTCCCATCAGCCACCTCATCTCCCTCTTCATCAGAGACTCCTCTTCCAGTGAGAATAGCTAGCGTTTTCTTTCTCTAGAGCTCTTTTATTCTTTGTCTTTCTTCCCTCTTGCTCACTTTCACTCCATCTCTCTGGTTTCACACTCGCTCTCTCCGTCTCTTACCCTCTTTTTTTAGCCTTGACCTCTTTCTTGGAATTGTTTTGTTGCACCTCTGTGACCACTGACCTCTCACCCCTAGATAATGTCCAGATGTTGTCTCACGGCTCAGCTGACCTCATCCTGGAGGCCTGCACTGACGTCTGGGACGGATCTGACATCTATCCCCTCTCTGGCTCCGACAGGTCAGAGCAGCCTGATGACAACCTTATTGCAGCCTTATGTAGTCTCATCACAGTCTTATTGCAGCCTTATGTAGTCTCATCACAGTCTTATTGCAGCCTTATGTAGTCTCATCACAGTCTTATTGCAGCCTTATGTAGTCTCATCACAGTCTTATTGCAGCCTTATGTAGTCTCATCACAGTCTTATTGCAGCCTTATGTAGTCTCATCACAGTCTTATTGCAGCCTTATGTAGTCTCATCACAGTCTTATTGCAGCCTTATGTAGTCTCATCACAGTCTTATTGCAGCCTTATGTAGTCTCATCACAGTCTTATTGCAGCCTTATGTAGTCTCATCACAGTCTTATTGCAGCCTTATGTAGTCTCATCACAGTCTTATTGCAGCCTTATGTAGTCTTATCACAGCCTTATTGCAGCCTTATGTAGTCTTATCACAGCCTTATAGCAGCCTTATGTAGTCTTATCGCAGCCTTATGTAGTCTTATCACAGCCTTATTGCAGCCTTATGTAGTCTTATCACAGCCTTATAGCAGCCTTATGTAGTCTTATCACAGCCTTATGTAGTCTTATCACAGCCTTTTTGCAGCCTTATGTAGTCTTATTGCAGCCTTATGTAGTCTTATCGCAGCCTTATTGCAGCCTTATGTAGTCTTATCGCAGCCTTATGTAGTCTTATCGCAGCCTTATGTAGTCTTATCGCAGCCTTATGTAGTCTTATCGCAGCCTTATGTAGTCTTATCGCAGCCTTATAATAACCTAATGAGCAGACCCGGCACCAGGATAACGTGGCTAAGGGGGCTGTTCAAATCAGTGACTGGGCACAATTTTGGGGGGTTCGTGCATTGGAAATATATAGAATTCTGCTTATACCACAATAAACATAAAGGCCTTCATGCATTATTCACTCTTTATATGGCTACCCCCCTACAGGAAGAAAGTTCTGGACTTCTACCAGCGTGCCTGTCTGTCGGGATACTGCTCTGCCTTTGCCTACAAGCCCATGCAGGTGTCCCTGTCCAACCAGCTCAATGGGAAATGTGTGGAGCTAGCCCCTGGACCCAACCTCTTCTCTGGGTTAGAACTGCCCTCCACCACCCCTATCAAATACGACTCCCGCAGGAACTCCTGGAGCTCTGATGGTAAGGGAGGAGTCCAGAGGGTGGGAGGAGTCCAGAGGGTGGGACGAGGGGAGAGGATGATGCAGCTACACTTGTGTTTTGTGTTGTACCTTAGTGTGACACTTGCTTATATTTATTTTCATGTCTTGTCCCCCTCCTTTCTCTCTCTCTCCCCATAGAGGGTATAGGAGAAGGTGTGGAGAAGGATGACTGTGTTCAGGCTCTGAGTGGTCAGATCTTCATGGGAATGGTGTCCTCCCAGTTCCAGGCTCGTCTGGACACCGTCAGGCTCATAGACGCTCTGGTCACCGCCTGCATACGCTTTGTCTACTTCTCCATGGAGGACGAACTACGCAGCAAGGTTGGTGTGTTTGCTGAGATGTTTGTGATGGTGATGATGTGGTGCAGTACGGTGTGTTTTCTGAGATGTTTGTGACGGTAAAGCTGACGACAATGGTGACAATCTGCCTGTCTGTCTGTTTCTCCTGTGTATGTGTAAGGTGTTTGCAGAGAAGATGGGCCTGGAGACAGGGTGGAACTGTCACATCTCTCTGACCCCAAACAGGGACAGTCCCTGTGACGGTGCCCCCAACAGCCCAGGCCAGGACTCCCTACATGATGACCTGCACCAAGACTCCCGAGATGAGGCAGAGGGGCCGTTGTTACCAGAGGAGGAGACTGCTGATGTTCCCAGCTTCCTGGAGGACTGCAACAGAGTACAGGACAAATACTGTTTGTCTTTCCTTCTCTTTTCTTTTCTTCTCGTTTTCTCTTCTCAACTGTGACTTAACACCTGTTTCTTGCTAACCCCTCTCTCTCTCCCCCCCTCCAGGCGAAGCTACCTCGTGGTATCCACCAGGTTCGTCCTCACCTGAAGAACATTGACAACGTGCCTCTGTTGGTGCCTCTCTTCACCGACTGTACCCCAGAGAGTGAGTCAGAACATATTACAGTTCACTTCACGTACATGAATCAACCTTTTCTGCTTTAGACTATGCTTAGTATTTGGTACAAAGACATTACTATGTTTTTAATATACAAATCAATTGATCATGGTATTTAAGTTTATCTCAAGATTTGCAATGTAGCTATGCTTGTTACAGCTATACTGAACAAAAATATGCATGTAAAGTGTTGGTTTCATGAGCTGAAATAAAAGATCCCCAAAATGTTCCATAAGCACAAAAGCCTATTTCTCTGAATTTTTTTTGCACAAATGTGTTTACATCTCTGAGTGAGCATGTCTCCTTTGCCAAGGTAATCCATCCACCTGACAGGTGTGACATATCAAGAAGCTGATTAAACTGCATGATCATTACACGGGTGCACCTTGTGCTGGGGACAATAAAAGGTCACTCTAAAATATGCAGCTTTGTCACACAATGCCACAGATGTCTCATGTTTTGAGGGAGTATGCAATTGGCATGCTGACTGCAGTAATGTCCACCAGAGCTGTTGCCTGAGAATTTTATCTACCATAAGCCGCCTCAACATTGTTTTAGAGACTTTGGCAATACGTCCAACCGGCCTCACAACCGCAGACCACGTTTATGACAACTTGTGGGCGAGCAGATTGCTGATGTCAACGTTGTGAACAGAGTGCCCCATGGTGGGGTTATGTTATGGGCAGGCGAACACAATTGCATTTTACTGATGGCAATTTGAATGCACAGAGATACCATGATGAGATCCTGAGGCCCGTTGTCGAGCCATTCATCCACCACCATCACCTCATGTTTCAGCATGATAATACACAACCATGTCACAAGGATCTGAACATAACTCCAGGAAGCTGAAAATGTCCCAGTTCTTCCATAGCCTGCATGCTCACCAGACATGTCACCCATTGAGCATGTTTGGGATACTCTGGATTGACGTGTACGACCGTGTTCCAGTTCCCGCCAATATCCAGAAACTTGGCACAGCCCTTGAAGAGGAGTGGGATAAATTCAACAGGCCACAATCAACAGCCTGATCTACTCAATGCGAAGGATGAGGCAAATGGCGGTCAAACGAAATTCTGACTAGTTTTCTGATCCACGTCCCTACCTTCTGTATTCCCAGTAATGTGAAATCCATAGATCAGGGCCTAATGAATTTATTTTAGTTGACTGATTCCCGTATTTGAACTGTAACTCAGTAAAATCTTAGAAATTGTTAGATCCATATTTTTGCTCATTGTACGTGTGTGAGATTGTTCTGAATCTTTTTTTTTGTGTTTGTAGCTATGTGTGAGATGATAAAGATCATGCAGGAGAACCGAGAGGTAACGTGCTGCCTGGGGAGCTCTGCCAACTTCCGCAACAGCTGCCTCTTCCTACAGAGCGACCTCAGGTACACGTGAAACAAACCCATGTCACGAACACGGCAGCTTTTGCCTAGTTAATTTATAAATAGTCTAAGATGTGCGTCCATACATTCACTTACAACCTGATAACACAACTGCTTCAGGCCTTAATGAAATTATGAAGTGACAATACCATTCCTCTTAAACAAAGATGAATAACAACACAACCTCCTGTCCTTCCCCCAGCATCGCCCTGGACCCCCTGTACCCGTCGCGGTGTTCGTGGGAGACGTTCGGCTACGCGACAGGAGCAGGCTTGAACGGGGAGGTGGAGGGTCTCTCTCCCCTCAGTCTCTCTGGTCAACTCAACACCCTGGCCTGTTCTGTCACCTTCCACCAGGGGGAGTCGGTCAGCATGGTCAAACTCATAGAACAGGTGAGACACATACACGTGCACGCACACAGAGATACAATATATTTATTTTCCGTGTATGATTCCCTTCAAGGCGCGTCACACTACGTACGGCATCCGCAAGAGCTTCCTGTTCCTATTGCAGTGTCAACTGACCCTGGTCCTCATCCAGGTGAGAGCGAGAACATGACTGTCCTGAGCCCTCGCATTCTTGAAATACTAATGCTCTTTTTGTCACCCCAGTTTCTCATATCAGCCTATTTATTTTGTTCTATAATAAAAGCGCTTAGGATGCAACAGTTTTAGCTGAATATTTTCTGAAAGTATTGTTTGTTTCCCTGCCGTTGTGTAGTTTCTGGCCTGCCTCGCCCAGCTCCCTCCTCCCATGAACATCACTGATATCCTCTGGCTGTCCTGCTTCAGCTGTCCACTGCTCAGGTATCACTGCTACTAAACCACATGGGTTTCAAACTCAAATGTTATATAGTAGAACAGCATTACACATGATAACTATGTGTGTTGTGTTGGCAGTGTGTCGTTCTTAGGAAAGCCACCAGAAAGTTCTGTGATGAACGTGGCCACGGGGAAGAACCAAGATGCCATCCCCAGAAAGGTACGTATTGTAGTTTACCCACACCGGCCCGGTTTTAGACGTATTACTGTACACTAGACCAGTTCCTGGAGAGTTACCGTCCTGTAGGTTTTCACGCCGACCCTGTTCCTGGAGAGTTACCGTCCTGTAGGTTTTCACTCTGACCCTGTTCCTGGAGAGCTACCGTCCTGTAGGTTTTCACTCTGACCCTGTTCCTGGAGAGCTACCGTCCTGTAGGTTTTCACTCTGACCCTGTTCCTGGAGAGCTACTGTCCTGTAGGTTTTCACTCTGACCCTGTTCCTGGAGAGCTACTGTCCTGTAGGTTTTCACTCTGACCCTGTTCCTGGAGAGCTCCTGTCTTGTAGGTTTTCACTCTGACCCTGTTCCTGGAGAGTTACCGTCCTGTAGGTTTTCACTCTGACCCTGTTCCTGGAGAGCTACCGTCCTGTAGGTTTTCACTCTGACCCTGTTCCTGGAGAGCTCCTGTCTTGTAGGTTTTCACTCTGACCCTGTTCCTGGAGAGTTACCGTCCAGTAGGTTTTCACTCTGACCCTGTTCCTGGAGAGCTACCGTCCTGTAGGTTTTCACTCTGACCCTGTTCCTGGAGAGCTACCGTCCTGTAGGTTTTCACTCTGACCCTGTTCCTGGAGAGTTACCGTCCTGTAGGTTTTCACTCTGACCCTGTTCCTGGAGAGTTACCGTCCTGTAGGTTTTCACTCTGACCCTGTTCCTGGAGAGTTACCGTCCTGTAGGTTTTCACTCTGACCCTGTTCCTGGAGAGTTACCGTCCTGTAGGTTTTCACTCTGACCCTGTTCCTGGAGAGTTACCGTCCTGTAGGTTTTCACTCTGACCCTGTTCCTGGAGAGTTACCGTCCTGTAGGTTTTCACTCTGACCCTGTTCCAGGAGAGTTACCGTCCTATAGGTTTTCACTCCGACCCTAATCTAGCACACCTGATTCTAATAATTAGCTGGTTGATAAACTGAATCAGTTTAGTTACAACTGGGGTTGGAGCAAAAACCTACAGGAGGGGAGCTCTCCAGGAACAGGGTCAGAGTGAAAACCTACAGGAGGGAAGCTCTCCAGGAACAGGATTGGAGGGAAGCTCTCCAGGAACAGGGTCAGAGTGAAAACCTACAGGAGGGAAGCTCTCCAGGAACAGGATTGGAGGGGAGCTCTCCAGGAGCAGGGTCGGAGTGAAAACCTACAGGAGGGAAGCTCTCCAGGAACAGGGTCGGAGAGCCCTGCTTTAGACTATGCTAAGTTTATATTAATTTTCATGATTGGCCAACTCTAAATATGCTCCCTTCACCTCTTCTAGTCCTGAATCAGATGTGTGTTATCTATCTTAATCATGACATGTGTACCATGGCATTCCTTTTAACATTTAGATTTGTGTATATCTACTTCCTGCAGACGCAGAACTACTTCCTGGGTTGTTTCCTTTTGAGATTTGGCCTGACTGTGTGTGCCTACCTCCTGGGCTTTGGCTTCACGCTGCACGAGGTCTGCCTGAGGGCCAACAACCTGACCATGGCAGAGAACACCACCATCAGCTGTAGTGATATCCTCAGGGTCAGTTCGGCTCGGGACGCTCCCCATTGGTTCAGGGAGCTGTCCAACGGCCTGCTGCTCACTCAGAAAGTCATGGCTGGGTTCCTGGCCCTGCACACAGGTAGGAGGAGCTTTCTTTTTTGGGGGGTAGGGGGGTATTCAATTGTTAGTAGTTACTATCTTGTCTCACCACGACAACTCCCGTACGGGCTCGGGAGAGACGAAGGTCGAAAGCCATGCGTCCCCTGAAACACAACCCAACCAAGCCGCACTGCTTCTTAACACAGCGTGCATCCAACCCGGAAGCCAACCGCACCAATGTGTCGCAGGAAACACCGTGCACCTGGCGACCTGGTTAGCATGTACTGCGCCCGGCCCGCCACAGGAGTCGCTAGTGCGCGATGAGACCAGGAAATCCCTACCGGCCAAACCCTCCCTAACCCGGACGACGCTAGGCCAATTGTGCGTCGCCCCATGGACGTCACGGCTGGCTGCGACAGAGCCTGGGCTCGAACACAGTCTCTGGTGGCACAGCCTTAGACCACTGCTCCACCCGCGAGGCAGGAGGAGCTTTCTGTGTCACTCTCACACCTGCATCTATCAAGTCCGGTTGTATCCCAAATAGCACTTTATTTCCTATATAGTGCACTACTTTTGACCAGGGCCCTATATAGAGAGCCAAGGTTCATGTATGCATCTTTACGTTTTATTTTCTTTCCATTTCTCTCGCCCTCCTTTCCCAGTGGTCATCTCTCTGAGCTATGTCCATCGCTCTCAGCCGCTGTGGAAGAAGAACCCCTTCAGCAACACCTGGTGGTGCCTCACTGTCCCCGTTGTGTAAGTGTGTGTGTGTGTGCGCGTGTAGCCTAACTGTTTCTGACAAGTATTAAAAGGCAGCTGCAATAGAGAAGTTTCAGCTTTTTTTGGCATCAACTGATACTCTTTTCTCACTCTTTCGGTCTTCCCCGCCCTTCCTCCCCAC
The DNA here is from genome assembly GCF_036934945.1 of Oncorhynchus masou masou. Lineage (NCBI taxonomy): Eukaryota > Metazoa > Chordata > Actinopteri > Salmoniformes > Salmonidae > Oncorhynchus > Oncorhynchus masou. The sequence continues at coordinate 30,442,360 of NC_088242.1, forward strand.
CTCCAGTCTGCTGGGTCAGTTGGTGCAGGCCACGGTGGACTACCAGCTGTGGCAGGACCGGTTGGCACATTTGACCTTTGACCTGAAGGACATCCCCATGCTGGCCTGGCTACTTGTCTCCCTGTCCTCCCTGGTGGTGGTGCTGTTCAATGAGGCTGTCAAACTACACGAGATACGGTAAGATGGAGGAGGGTGAGGGGAGGAGAGAAGTAGGAAGGGGAAAGGATGAGTCTGTTTTTATTCAGACTTTATTTAACTATGCAAGTAGAGTAGGAGTGGTATGATAGGAGGGAGAGAAAGGTAGAAGATTGCGGATGACCGAATGGTTGAGAGAAGAGGATTAGGGAAGGGATAGTCACGTGGGGCGAAAAACTGTTCTTATGTGTTGATCGGCCCATTCCTTCTGTCTGCAGGGTGAGGGTTCGCTACCAGAAGAGACAGAAGCTACAGTTTGAGACCAAACTAGGGATGAACTCTCCCTTCTGATTGGCTCAGACAATGAACAGAGGGGCGTGGCAATACATGCTGGGAACCAATCAGCCCTCGAAGTTGGTTCTAACTGCTGACACTGAGTCAGATCGTTTCTCATCCCTCTTGTTTGTTAGGATTGGAGAAAGGGTAATATGATCCTAGATCTGTGGTTGAGGGGAACTTCTACCTCAAGCTCATAATCGCACTCCTGCTCAGTGCCCATTGACCTAAACCCAGGAGCACTCAACCCACCTCAGCCCGAAAGCACTGGCTCCTAGCAGGTAGCACTAACCTCAACCAAACTGCTACACATGCTGGGTGGTTTATCACTGCGATAATCCAATCTTTTTTGGGGGGGGGGATCCTTGTTTAAATTGTATTATGGTATCATTTTTTTATTTTTTTAGAAAAGAAAGATCCCAAAACATTTTTCTTTTTTACTTTTAAAAGAAAGGCAAACAAACTGAGAAGTATTTATAATATTGTGGAACGTTATTGAAGGCCTGGGGCATGATTTACTGTAGTTCCTGCTTAGGGATGGGAGGTACGCTCTCCCACGGTCACTGTTTGTATGATATTGTCGCTCACTGTATCACATAGGGGTTATCACACTTCAGCATGTTTCTCCTTTCTTTTGCCCCAATACCAGACAGGGTTCCCCCCAGGATTTCTTTTCAGCAGCAGCGGTGGCTAAGTAAACGTGGGGGGCTAGTTGGCGTGGCCAATGGTGTGGATTTAGAGGCCCTCCTCTTGGCCGCAGAGGCAACATTTAGCGGTTTTTAAGCAAATTTCCTGCAATTTTGCCATGGGGCGGAGAGAACATTTTACAGTTTTAAAGATAATTTCCTATGGCTCATGCCATGTTCTTATGCGATCTGAGTGACTCAGATAACTATAACAAAATCAAAGCCATGACATTTTGGGAATTTTATGTTCTAGTTTTATTTTGGTGATTGTTAGTCCTCAAAGATGATCTAAGTAAAAAAAAATATTGCTCCATTATCTTTTCTACATACTACATATTATATCTGGTTTTAGTCGTTTAAGTTTACACTGAAAATATTTTATCATCCCAAAAATGATGATACGCTACCGTTCAAAAGTTTGGGGTCACTTAGAAATGTCCTTGTTTTTGAAAGAAAAGCAAAAAAACATTGTCCATTTTTAAAATATCAAATTGATCAGAAATACAGTGTAGACATTGTTAATGTTGTAAATGACTAGTGTAGCTGGAAACAGCAATTTTTTTATGGAATATCTACATGGGCGTACAGAGGCCCATTATCAGCAACCATCACTCCTGTGTTCCAATGGCACGTTGTGTTAGCTAATCCAAGTTTATAATTTTAAAAGGCTAATTGATCATTAGAAAACCATTTTACAATTATGTTAGCACAGCTGAAAACTGTTGTTCTAATTAAAGAAGCAGTAAAACGGCCCTTTAGACTTGTTGAGTATCTGGAGCATCAGCATTTGTGGGTTCGATTACAGGCTCAAAATGAACAGAAACAAATACCTTTCTTCTGAAACTCGTCATCTATTCTTGTAATGAGAAATGAAGGCTATTCCATGTGAGAAATTGCCAAGAAACTGAAGATCTCGTATAACGCTGTGTACTACTCCCTTCACAGAACAGGGCTCTAACCAGAATAGAAAGAGTGGGAGGCCCTGGTGCACAACTGAGCAAGATGACAAGTACATTAGTGTCTAGTTTGAGAAACAGACGGTCTCACAAGTCCTCAACTGGCAATTTCATTAAATAGTACCTGCAAAACACCAGTCTCAACGTCAACAGTGAAGAGGCGACTCCGGGATGCTGGCCTTCTAGGCAGAGCTGCAAAGAAAAATCCATATCTCAGACTGGCCAATAAGAAGAAAAGATTAAGATGGGCAAAAGAACACAGACACTGCACAGAGGAACTCTGCCTAGAAGGCCAGCATCCCGGAGTCGCCTCTTCACTGTTGACATTGAGACTGGTGTTTTGCGGGTAGTATTTAATGAAGCTGCCAGTTAAGGACTTGTGAGGTGTCTGTTTCTCAAACTAGACACTAATGTACTTGTCCTCTTGCTATGTTGTGCACCGGGGCCTCCCACTCGTTCAATTCTGGTTAGAGCCAGTTTATGCTGTTCTGTGAAGGGAGTAGTACACAGAGTTGTACCAGATCTTCAGTTTCTTGGCAATTTCGCGCATGGAATAGCCTTCATTTCTCATTACAAGAATAGACTGACGAGTTTCAGAAGAAAGTTCTTTGTTTTTGGCCATTTGTAGCCTGTTATCGAACCCACAAATGCTGATGCTCCAGGTACTCAACTAGTCTACAGGCCAGTTTTATTGCTTCTTTAATCAGACAACAGTTTTCAGCTGTGCTAACATAATTGTAAAATAGTTTTCTAATGATCAATTAGCCTTTTAAAATTATAAACTTGGATTAGCTTACACAACGTGTCATTAGAACACAGGAGTGATGGTTGCTGATAGTGGGCCTCTGTACGCCTACGTAGATATTCCATTAACAAAATCAGCTGTTTCCAGCTACAATAGTCATTTACAACATTAACAATGTCTGCACTTTTTTTTTTCAAATCAATTTGATGTTATTTTAATGGACAAAAAAAAATTGCTTTTCTCTTAAAACAAGGACATTCCCAAACTTTTGAACAGTAGTGTATATAAAAAGAAAATGCATGTAGGGGAAACATTGCCCGAGGAGAGTATCCCAATAGCAGACTAGAAAAACACCTACCATCAGGTGACGTCTGGAGGAAATTGGATTCAAGTGAATATGGGGAACCTTGGGAAACACACTAAGCATTTCTCAGCAAGAAATCTCAAGGCTACTCTCTATAACCCAGTCTTTGAGCCAGATAATGAACATGGCATTTTCTAAACCAGAATGTAAGAGAATATATTTTGTTTTTTCTTTCTTTTTTCCCCATTTCCTTTCTAACAAATATGTTTTGTTTCACACACATGCTCCGACTCCCAAGCTAAGCCAAGGGCAATCCTCCTGCTGTAATGCAATAAAGAATATATATTAATATAATGTACTTTGAAAAAGTACAACTGTATTAGTATTGTTTAAGTCAGTTATATTTGAATGTGCTAGCATGCCACTTTGAAACTCATGTACTGTAGGAAGGTTTTGTTATTTTATAATTATCATAGACTGGTTTGATCCCTGTGTACATTCTTCCATCCTATTCTTCCCACCAGAGTACTGTAGTAAAGAGGGGACTGTCTTCAACTGTAGCTAACAAGGTTTCGTCTGTGGTGTTCTCGGTTACAATACCTTCTAGAGCGTTCCAGGGTATTCTGAAGGTGATTCATATCATTCAGTTGCCTTTTTACTAGCCTGGGTGCATGTTTCTGCGTTCGACATCAACAACGCACAAGCTGACTACGTCCAGGATTCAATCAGATCACGCTTGTAGACAATGCTGCTTTCAAAGGCAATTTTACTGGGTTCGTGGAGATCTCATTTAAGGTAAACGCTGCGGGGTGACGGCTCAATTGGAAATGACCAATGTCAAGCGCGCTCACGCACCGTTTCATGTTGAATCCCAGCCTAAAAGCAGAAAGACTCACCCACCAGGCTACCTGTCTGTGTTGGGTGATCAAATCAGTAGATCCATTTGAACTTTTTTATCCCTGATATACGACTTTCGCTGTGTCCGAAATGGCATCCTTTGTACTACTTTCGACCATGGCCCCATAATGTTCTGGTCAAAAGTAGGGCACTATAGAGAATAGGGTGCCATTTGGGAAGCAGATTGTCATGAGTTGCCATTGCCCATGCAGCTTTTCAGTTTTTATTTCTTTCTATCCTGTGTATTTATACATTGTATTTATTTATTTATTGATGCTTTTGTTATAGCTGATGTATGTATCATGTGCTGTCAGACAAACTGTCATGCTGCACAAACCGGCCTTTTCCATCGTGCTTTCCGCTTCTGGTGAATTACCTCTTCAGGGCCAGGAGTTTTTTCTGACCATGTCATCTGATCGTGAGACCCAGAGTTGTTCCCTGGTTGGCTCCACGGGGTCAGGAAAACCTTGTGTCCCAAGTCATACTGTATATATAAATGGATTTATTTTATCATGTGTGCGCCACACCCACTCTCTCTATTTTGATTGTTGGCTACAATGAAGGTCAAATGCTAAGTTGACTAGGAGTCTGTTCTGGGCCGAAGAGAGCACAAAAACATGGTGCCTAGGATTAACATCTCGACTCAGGGCGCTCGCACACTTGTGCCCTTCATAGGCTCCCTTTGATTGGAGTGTACCACAGGAGGTTGGTGGCACCTTAATTGGGGAGGACGGGCTCATGGTAATGGATTGTGCAGAATTGGTGGAATGGTATCAAATATGGTTTCCATGTGTTTGATTCCATTTACACCATTCTGGCCATTATTATGAGTCGTCCTCGCCTCAGCAGCCTCCACTGGAGTGTAGGTACTTACTCTTTAAGTACATTATTTCATAGGGTAGTTAGTAGTTACATAATGTGTGTGAGGAAGATATAATGTAAAAACACTGATCTAGTATGTATCCTAGATAGGGTAGTCTGGTAACTGATTTTTGTCTTGTTTTTTTGCTCAGAGACCACTTGAACTAAGCCAGTCATTTTTTATAAATAGTAAACTTACATCTGACTCCTATTCATTCATACCTATTCATTCATACCGGCCGGTGGGTCCAGGACAGGGCCAGACGCTGTGCCGAGGTCAGGGCTAGTTCTTGAGGACTGCAGTTGATGCTGGAACCAGAACAGGACTAGGGCAGCCGACTGCAGGTCCAGAGGTCATGGTGCTGGAGGCTCTGGTGCTGGATGGGACACCAACTGGGACTCTTGCTGGAGAGTCGTCGTGGGCGTCACGTCCAGGCCGAACAGTTCTGCAAGGGCAGCAGGTAGTGTAGGGACCACCCCCGGAGTTGAGTCCGGTTATGGCTGTCCCAGGAGTGACAGTAACTGGAGTGTTGGCTAGGGTGCTGGCTCAGGCACCGGTAGCTGCAGGTCTGGCTGGTTGTCTGCAGGTTGGAGCTCTGACGCTTGCTGGACTGGCTGCAGCCCTGGCAATGGCTTCACTGGCTCAGGTGCTGCTTGTGGTGGTGCCTCCTGGGGTGCAGGTTGGGTGCGGAGCTGGTTGCTGGATGTGCTCAGGTTCCGATGGTGACCGTTTGACTGTCCAAGTAACTAGCTTGGGAGCACTGGCTGGAGCACTTGTGACACTGGAGACCGCTGGAGTCCTGGTGGTAGTCTTGGCTGAGTAACTGGCGAGGGCACTGGCTGGAGCACCTCCTGGTGCACTGCGTGACCACCAGACATGCTGGAGTCCAGGTGGTGGCAGAACTGGCTGGCGTGCCAGTGGCCACTCTACATGAGTAAGGGGGTGGCTGGACCGGTGGCCATGGCACCCAAGCCATTTGAGGCTGCTGCCCTGTCCTGGGCACAGGATGCGGTTGGTCGATCCATCGGTGCTCAGGGGCTTTAAAAAAATAAAATGTAACCTTTATTTAACTAGGCAAGTCAGTTAAGACCAAAATCTTATTCACAATGACTGCCTACCGGGGAGTGCAGGCTTTTGGGTGCTGCCAGTAGCCAGGCGGAGGTTGTGGAGCTAGTGGCTGCTGGACGGGCAGGACTCAGGACCTGCGCTGCGGGTTCTCTATGCCCACATAGTGCCTTGGGTTTGTCCTGATGTTACCATGCCACCCCTCGCATCTACCTCCCGCAGTTTCTTGATGACAGCATCTGTAATACGCTGGAGCCTCTTCCTTATAAACTGGAGTCTCCGGAGTTCCCGGTCCTCCTCTTCTTGCCGTTGTGTGTGCCTCGTCCTGGGCATGGTATGCAGCATGAACTGCATCCCTTCACTACTGGTCATAGTCCAGGACAATTGCACCTATCTGGCTCGAAGGACCGTGAAAAAGAAGCGTACCATTTGGTGGTCTCTGAAAGAGGTACCGGTTTAGATTATGGTACAACTTTCCCAGCACCCCGGTTAGAAGGCGTAAATGACCAGTAGGAGATGGGGATACAATTCACACTTTATTTCCATACACCAAACACACGGCAAACAGGAAGAGAACACTAGACTGTCATGGGACGATGAGGTCCGTGGACCCAGGGCTGGAGCTCCGTGGACAAGCTCACATACATGGCAAACAAGAGGGGGAGAAAACCAATGGAAGTGATAATGTATAGTGGTTCATTGTCAAAGGCTCACTAACACCAGTTGGGAGGCAGTGTTGTCCATGTGGAAAGGGTCCAGATATGAGTTGAGGTGGAGGACATCAGTTTAGAGCCCTTCTCTGCCCTGCCCTCCTGGAAAGAACTGAAGAGTTGAGAGGCAGAGTGGGGTTCTGATGCTTCCAGGCTAAGCCACTGATTGGCTGATCAGGTCAGCTGACTCTGTTCCATGGAAACCTGGTCCCTAGCACATAGGTGTGAAGTGGCCTTCTGCAGCAGGACAATAGATGGGTTGGTTTTTTAGCAACAAAACCGACGCGTGCGCAACTATGGGTACAGACAGACAGGATTGACTTAGGTTGTTGACAACATGTAAACTATATTTTGTCGCCTATGTTTTTTTGAAAACCTAAATAAATGTTGCACAATGAGCACTCGTTACAGTTGTTGGTTAGTTACCGAGCTAATTTTAGCCATATTAGCATTAACATGAAAACACCTCAAAACAAGACATGGTATCAAGAACAAGATGAAACGAGTCACGATTCCCCACGTGGCAGTTTCTTGTCATTGTTAGTAGCTATCTGGCCATCCAGAATCACAACCTCTCACAGACTTCTGCCCCATTTGAAGCGTGTGCATCGTTTTCGTGACGTTGTCAGCTAGCCCTTCTATAGACTCAGGCTACCAACCCTCGACCTCAGCCTGTCTCAGCTGTAAGAAGTCAAAGTTTGTCTCCAAGTACCAGGGCCAGAGAGAGGGTTTGAAATATGTTTTTTTTAACAGTAGCTGGGGTCAAATGTAACACCTAAAAATAAACCAAATTCACTTAACTTAATTCATAAACATTCATGTTTTTTTTTATCATAGACGTATGTAATGATTTTGTAACAAATGAGTATTTCTATGAACGTAACCAATAATTACAGTATGTTTGAGCATGTCCATTCAGTTCCTCTCGAAACATCTGAATAGTCTGATGGTTTCCAGATGACTGTTTACAACTTCTTTGGTATGCTACTGGACCCCAAGGCTATTTAGTTAGTATTTGTATCATGCTTGTAAAAATCACTTGTTTTCATAATTTGGCTGCTTGGCTTAGGGTCATTTTTAACACTGCTTTACAATTGCCAAACACCCTAGCAACCATGACAAAATCTTGTCTGTCAAGAGACAACAATACTGTCATGTCAATATTCAGCCAGTATATAGTGATGAAAATTATGCTAGTTTGAATTATTGGACCGTAAAGGAAAAATACAACCGATTGGGGTGGGGGGAACTACATTCACCCCTAAAAAAATAAATAATATTTGCCCATAAAATGTGCAAAGAGTGAGATATTTCACTGTAACCTTTCAAGCAGGGAGAGAGACCATGCACTGTGTGAGTTTCATCACAGTAAGTTTGGAGATATGCAAGGTGTTACAATTGACCCCCGTTACAACTGCCCCCAGTCTATCCTACTGTTGAATGAACCGAGCTTACGAGAGAAAACGGATGTCTGAAGTCAGCAACTGAATATGTTGATTTTTATACACTACAGTAGAATGAATCTGCACGTTGCACATACAGTACATTTCAATGCATTGTTTTAATTTTCCATTTGATATTCATTGCTTTAAATATATGCATGAATAAGACCTTATGGATGCCCAGTCTTGGTCATGATAATATTGTTTGAGTGTGTAATGTGAACTCAGTGGAGCATGGGACTGCAGGTGTCGCTAGCGTTTTTTTTTCACCACACTGACCGACCAAGACACCTACTTACTTAACCCTCTTCTACGGGCCAGCTCCAAATCTACCCCTAGGCACGTGTAGATCTGAAAGGATTGGATCGGCATAAGCAACCTGGCGATAAAAATCCATGTTGCTCATACCTATCCAATCTTTTAGAAAGTTCATAACCTTTTTTCCAAAGTGTGATTTAAATGTTGTTGTTTTTTTTGTCACAGATCTGCACAAAATACTCTGTCAAAGTGGAAGAACAATTATTATTAAAAAAAAGAAACCCCATTAAATCTTGATTTAGATTCAACCCCCTGACTGTGAGTCTTTCTGGGTAAGTCTCTAAGAGCTTTCCACACCTGTATTGTGCATCGTTAGCCCATTTTATTATTTTCAAAATTCTTCAAGCTCTGTCAAATTGGTTGTTGATCATTGCTAGAAAACCATCAGGTCAAGCCATATGCAGATTTGAGCCAAAACTGTAACTCTGCCACTCAGGAACATTCACTGTCTCCTTGGGACTCCCGAGTGGCGCAGCGGTCCAAGGCACTGCATCTCAGTGCAAGAGGCGTCACTATAGTACCTGGTTCGAATCCAGGCTGTATCACATCCAGCCGTGATTGGTAGTTCCATAGGGCGGCGCACAATTGTCCCAGTGTCGTTTGTGTTTGGCCAGAGTAGGCTGTCATTGTAGATAAGAATTTGTTCTTAACCGATTTGCCTAGTAAAATATCAATGAGCAATTCATATAGATTTGGCCTTATGTTTTAGGTTATTGTCCTGCTGAAAGGTGAATTCATCTCCCAGTATCTGGTGGAAAAGCAGACTGAATCAGGTTTTCCTCTTGGATTTTGCCTAAACTTAGCTCCGTTTCTTTTTTATCCTGAAAAACGACCCAGTCCTTAACAATTACAAGACTACCTAATAAGATGACGCAGCCACCACTATGCTTGAAAATATGGAGAGTGGTTGTCAGTAACGTGACGTGTTGGATTTGCCCCACACATAACAAGCTCTTTGTATTCAGGACAAAAAGTGAATTGCTTTGCCACAATTTTTTTTAGATGACTTTAGTGCCTTGTTGCAAACGATGCATGTTTTGAAATATTTTTATTCTGTGAAAACTTCCTTTTCACTCTGCCATTGAGGTTAGTACTGTGGAGTAACTACAATGTTGTTGATCCATCGTCAGTTTTTTCCTATTACAGCTGTTTAAACTCCATTTTAAAGTCACCATTGGCCTCATGGTAAAATACCTAGGTGGTTTCCTTCCTGTCCCGTAACGGCGTTAGAAAGGACACCTGTATGTTTGTAGTGACTGGGTGTATTGCTACACCATCCAAAGTGTAATTAAAAACTTCACCATCCTCAAAGGGATATTCAATGTCTTTTTTTTTTTTGCGCATCTACCAATATGTGCCCTTTGCGAGGCATTGGAATATCTCCCTGGTCTTTGTGGTTGAATCTGTGTTTTTGAAATTCACTGCTCCACTGAGGGACCTTAAAATTATCGGTATGTGTGGGGTGCAGAGATGAGGTAGTCATTCAAAAATCATGTTTAACACTTATTGCACACAGTGAGTCCATGCAACTGATGTGACTTAACCTAATGTTTACTCCTGAACTTATTTAGGCTTGCCATAAAGGGGTTGAATAGTTACCTCAAGGCATATTTTATTAATTTGTGTGAGAGAAAAAAATGGAAAAAACATAATTCACTATGACATTATAAGTTGTGTGTAGGACAGTGATGAAAAACATCTCAATTTAATAAATTAAATTCAGTCTGTAACACAACATGTGGAACAAGTCTAGGGGTGTGAATATTTTCTGAAGACACGGTTTGTGAGGTGTTGAAGGTACAGGCTATGGGTTGATTGGGATGGGAATACACCAATTTGGGTGAAGCAACCAAGGCTCTGGAACTGTGTCTGTGTTCATACAAATGCTTGAAGCTGAACCGTGTGTCAATTGACTTGCTGTGATTGATTATTTGTTGTGCTTCACAAATGTATATTTTGTATATTTTTTTTAAGGTCTAAATGTAAAATGATTTCAGTTGATTTTGTTGCAAAAGTTGATTTGTGAATCGAATTGTCAATAAATATGGTATTTTAAAATAAAACAGTAGGCCTATATGAATTTATTGATTCCACCTAGCTTTGTATACCACATGAATTACAAGCGTACAATGCCTGTAGAGATACAAAGGGATATTGTGGTGTTCAGATAAAGGTGGCTGCTTGAGGCTTAAGAGAAGAACATTTTGAGATTGGATAGAATGCACTTATTCAAAATGTCTTTGGATAACAATACATGGGAGTGCAACTATTTTTATTCAACACGACAAAACTAGATAAATGTATAAGGTCTACACTGACCCTATAAATCAGACCTGTGGCCTGAACAGCACCAGAGTACAGTCAGATGTGCCTCTTCTCCCATGATACAGGACACACATTGGACAGAGTAACCTAATGGGGTTTAAAGGTCTTGGATGGAACATCACTGTCCAATTTTCTACAGTCCGGTCCAAAATTGTTGGCACGATAAAGGTGAGCACTGAGCCTTTTGGGAGGGATCTTAGACCATTCTTCCATATAGAATCTTTCCAGATCTATGATATCCTTAGCCTGCGCTTAAGGATTGCCCTCTTCAATTCAAACCACAGGTTTTCAATGTGGTTCAAGTCTGGCGACTGAGATGGCCATTGCAAAATGTAGATTTTGTGGTCAATTAACTTAAATTGTGGATTTTCAATGGATGCTCGGGGTTATTGTCCTGCTGGAAGATCCACTTCCGGCCAAGTTTTAGCCTCCTAGCAGAGGCAACCTTGCCTGGCTACCCAGACTCCTATCTCTGGCCAAACTCCACACCCACGGACGTTAGTCTCTTTTTCGCAATGAGTCCCTATCTGAGTACCTCTCCTATGATTTCTAGATCGCAAACATTCTAATCATTCTGATTGGTCCCAAAAACCAATGGGTTGAGCCAGAACACACGTGGGTATGCAGCTTTTAGAAAATGTGTCTGGCTTTGATACTCATATTGGTTAGAGATATCCAAACGCTGATGACATTGTTTTGAACAAAACCACTCAGTTCGACATCACCACAAATGACTTCAGCGATGGTAGTTTCCGACTTAAGTATGTAGCAACTACAAGTCAGCGGAATAATTCCGTTTTCGTCGTCAAGCAAGCGGCAACCAGAAGCAAAATAGCTCCATAACATTAAAGATCCACCAACATATTTTGCGGTAGGTATGGGAATCTTCTGCATATACTTATTTCTTTTGATGGGAAAACCCACCACTGGTTTGCATGGCCAAAGAGCTTTATTTTCATGTCATCCAACAAATGTAAACGCATGGAGTTTTCTAAAAGGCGTTGGCACTTGGTTTGGACCCGGTGCTCTGTTCAAATGACATGAAAATAGAGTTCTTTGGCCATGCACACCAGCTCTTCGCTTTGTAGTTGCATGGGTCGCGTCATCCAGGCTATGTCTCTGGAGCATGTATCATACTGTAGGACTCATTGCAGCCAGCAGGTCAAACGAACCACACAAATTAACGAGTCACTCAGAAAAACGAATCATGACTCACGTCAGTAAAGAGTCGTTCAAAAATAACGAATTGTTTGCAAACTGCACATCACCACTGTGCACTTGTGTTGACCTCATCTGATGGCATTGCAACGGTCAGTTTCAGCATCCCTCAATTCAACGAGCCCAAAGGCTGGCAGATGGCAATGTCTGGGACTAGCATTCCTAGGCATTAGCCACTCTAGCATGGAAAGCTCCTGTTTCATAAAGTACCCATATTTTCCCCTTTTTTTCCTGCCTTCTCGCCGTTGAAGAGGAAATCATCGCATTTGTACCCTGAATGGAGGATGTTTTATGTACAAACCGGTCCACAGGATATAGGAGTGTATAGCTGGCTGCATGCATTCCCTTTGGAGGGAAAGATGAAACGATTCAATATCGCCATCTGCCGGCCTTTGGGCTACGCTCCCACCTGATCTCGTGCTCTTGCTTCTCAAGAACTCTCTACCTGGCTGTATGGGATACAAAATAACCGCTTGCACTGATGTAAAAAAATCATGCTCAACATAATCATCCATGAATACAGGGCATTTGCAACAATGTAAGTTAACAATGTCACAACATTTGGTTAATTAATGTCATGTCAAAACAACAGGTGATACAGGCAGGTTAAGACATCATTTGCAATTGCCATAACTTCCCCTCTTCAGTTTTGAACTGCACTACTGCTTGTCCATCTTCGTATACCACGAGACAATCACCACCGTTAGACTTTTGAAATACACTACATGACCAAAAGTATGTGGACACCTGCTCGTTCCAAAATCATTGGCATTAATATGGAGTTGGTCCCCCCTTTGCTTCTGTAATAGCCTTCACTCTTCTAGGGAGGCTTTCTACTAGATGTTGGAACGTTGCTGTGGGAACTTACTTCCACTCAGCCACAAGAGCATTAGTGAGGTTGGGCTATTAGGCCTGGCTAGCAGTCGGTGTTCCAATTCATCCCAAAGGTGTTCGATGGGGTTGAAGTCGGGGTTCTCTGCAGGCCAGTCAAGTTCTTCCTCACCGATCTCAACAAACCATTTCTGAATTGGACCTCGCTTTGTGCACGGGGGCATTGTCATTCTGAAACAGGAAAGGGCCTTCCGCAAACTTTCGTCACAAAGTTGGATTACAAAATCGTCTAGAATGTCATTACATGCTGTAGCGTTAAGATTTCCCTTCAATGGAACTAAGGGGCCGAGCCCACACCATGAAAACCAGCCCCAGACTATTATTCCTCCTCCACCAAACTTTACAGTTGGGCAGGTAGCGTTCTCCTGGCATCCGCCAAAACCAGATTGGGAAGCGTGATTCATCACTCCAGAGAACGCATTTCCACTGCTCCAGAATCCAATGGCGGCGAGCTTTACACCACTCCAGCCGACGCTTGACATTGCGCATGGTGATCTTCGGCTTGTGTGAGGCTGCTAGGCCATGGAAACAAATTTCATGAAGCTCCCGAAGAACAGTTTTTGTGCTGTATAACTTTTCATTACATTTCGTTATAGTACAACGGTTTGATTTGTCTAATCTTAGCAATTTCTTCTTAGCTAGCTACATAGCCGTCTTTGTATCAAAGATAATTGCATAATTATCGTATTTCGTCGTCCTAACGTATCTGCCCAGCAGCTAGCTAAGCAGCTAGCTAACATCCACTGTCCACCAGCACTGTAGAAACTATTACACTCAACTGAACGACTCGATTAGCGTAGTGTCAGCTAGCTACATAGTTGTCTTCGCTGTCTTCGTATCCAAGATAATTGTGCAGTTTAGAGTGTGTAGACTTAGAGTGATTATCTTAATTTACCGAGGTTAGCTAGCCAGCTATTTGTCGTCCTTAACGTAGGAGATGCTGCTAGCTAGCTAGCCAACAGCTAGCCAACCTCTACCGAATTGAACTCCAACTACCCGGTCAACATTCCGCGTCGCTCCACAGGTAGTATCACATTTTCATTTCACTTCATTACAGTACAACGGTTTGATTTGTTTGATCGTAGCTAGCCAGCTACATAGCCGTCTTTGTATCTAAGACAATTGTGTAGTCTAGAGCGATTTTCTAGGTTAGCTGGCCAGCTATTGTCGTTCTTTTAACGTAGCTAGCCAGCTAGCCCCGAATAGCAGCACTGTAGTAACTATTACAGTACAACGGTTTGTTTTGTTTGATCGTAGCTAGCTAGCTACATAGCCGTCTTTGTATCTAAGACAATTGTGTAGCCTAGAGCGATTTTCTAGGTTAGCTGGCCAGCTATTGTCGTTCTTTTAACGTAGCTAGCCAGCTAGCCCCCGAATAGCAGCACTGTAGTAACTATTACAGTACAACGGTTTGTTTTGTTTGATCGTAGCTAGCTAGCTACATAGCCGTCTTTGTATCTAAGACAATTGTGTAGCCTAGAGCGATTTTCTAGGTTAGCTAGCCAGCTATTGTCGTTCTTTTAAGGTAACGTTACGCAATCAACCTGCTAGCTAGCCAGCTAGCCCCGAATAGCAGCACTGTAGAAACTATTACACTCGGAGACGACTTGATTAGTGTAGTGTCAACATCGCAGCCACTACCAGCTAGCCTACTCCAGCAGTACTGTATCATTTCAATCATTTTAGTCAATAAGATTCTTGCTACGTAAGCTTAACTTTCTGAACATTCGAGACGTGTAGTCCACTTGTCATTCCAATCTCCTTTGCATTAGCGTAGCCTCTTCTGTACCCTGTCAACTATGTGTCTATCTATCCCTGTTCTCTCCTCTCTGCACAGACCATACAAACGCTCCACACCGCGTGGCCGCGGCCACCCTAATCTGGTGGTCCCAGCGCGCACGACCCACGTGGAGTTCCTGGTCTCCGGTAGCCTCTGGAACTGCCGATCTGCGGCCAACAAGGCAGAGTTCATCTCAGCCTATGCCTCCCTCCAGTCCCTCGACTTCCTGGCACTGACGGAAACATGGATCACCACAGATAACACTGCTACTCCTACTGCTCTCTCTTCGTCCGCCCACGTGTTCTCGCACACCCCGAGAGCTTCTGGTCAGCGGGGTGGTGGCACCGGGATCCTCATCTCTCCCAAGTGGTCATTCTCTCTCTCTCTCCCCTTACCCATCTATCTATCGCCTCCTTTGAATTCCATGCTGTCACAGTTACCAGCCCTTTCAAGCTTAACATCCTTATCATTTATCGCCCTCCAGGTTCCCTCGGAGAGTTCATCAATGAGCTTGATGCCTTGATAAGCTCCTTTCCTGAGGACGGCTCACCTCTCACAGTCCTGGGCGACTTTAACCTCCCCACGTCTACCTTTGACTCATTCCTCTCTGCCTCCTTCTTTCCACTCCTCTCCTCTTTTGACCTCACCCTCTCACCTTCCCCCCCTACTCACAAGGCAGGCAATACGCTCGACCTCATCTTTACTAGATGCTGTTCTTCCACTAACCTCATTGCAACTCCCCTCCAAGTCTCCGACCACTACCTTGTATCCTTTTCCCTCTCGCTCTCATCCAACACTTCCCACACTGCCCCTACTCGGATGGTATCGCGCCGTCCCAACCTTCCCAACCTATCATCTCTTCCCTCTGCTCATACCTTCTCCAACCTTTCTCCTGATTCTGCCTCCTCAACCCTCCTCTCTTCCCTTTCTGCATCCTTTGACTCTCTATGTCCCCTATCCTCCAGGCCGGCTCGGTCCTCCCCTCCCGCTCCGTGGCTCGATGACTCATTGCGAGCTCACAGAACAGAGCTCCGGGCAGCCGAGCGGAAATGGAGGAAAACTCGCCTCCCTGCGGACCTGGCATCCTTTCACTCCCTCCTCTCTACATTTTCCTCCTCTGTCTCTGCTGCTAAAGCCACTTTCTACCACTCTAAATTCCAAGCATCTGCCTCTAACACTAGGAAGCTCTTTGCCACCTTCTCCTCCCTCCTGAATCCTCCTCCCCCTCCCCCCTCCTCCCTCTCTGCAGATGACTTCGTCAACCATTTTGAAAAGAAGGTCGACGACATCCGATCCTCGTTTGCTAAGTCAAACGACACCGCTGGTTCTGCTCACACTGCCCTACCCTGTGCTCTGACCTCTTTCTCCCCTCTCTCTCCAGATGAAATCTCGCTTCTTGTGACGGCCGGCCGCCCAACAACCTGCCCGCTTGACCCTATCCCCTCCTCTCTTCTCCAGACCATTTCCGGAGACCTTCTCCCTTACCTCACCTCGCTCATCAACTCATCCCTGACCGCTGGCTACGTCCCTTCCGTCTTCAAGAGAGCGAGAGTTGCACCCCTTCTGAAAAAACCTACACTCGATCCCTCCGATGTCAACAACTACAGACCAGTATCCCTTCTTTCTTTTCTCTCAAACTCTTGAACGTGCCGTCCTTGGCCAGCTCTCCCGCTATCTCTCTCAGAATGACCTTCTTGATCCAAATCAGTCAGGTTTCAAGACTAGTCATTCAACTGAGACTGCTCTTCTCTGTATCACGGAGGCGCTCCGCACTGCTAAAGCTAACTCTCTCTCCTCTGCTCTCATCCTTCTAGACCTATCGGCTGCCTTCGATACTGTGAACCATCAGATCCTCCTCTCCACCCTCTCCGAGTTGGGCATCTCCGGCGCGGCCCACGCTTGGATTGCGTCCTACCTGACAGGTCGCTCCTACCAGGTGGCGTGGCGAGAATCTGTCTCCTCGCCACGCGCTCTCACCACTGGTGTCCCCCAGGGCTCTGTTCTAGGCCCTCTCCTATTCTCGCTATACACCAAGTCACTTGGCTCTGTCATAACCTCACATGGTCTCTCCTATCATTGCTATGCAGACGACACACAATTAATCTTCTCCTTTCCCCCTTCTGATGACCAGGTGGCGAATCGCATCTCTGCATGTCTGGCAGACATATCAGTGTGGATGACGGATCACCACCTCAAGCTGAACCTCGGCAAGACGGAGCTGCTCTTCCTCCCGGGGAAGGACTGCCCATTCCATGATCTCGCCATCACGGTTGACAACTCCATTGTGTCCTCCTCCCAGAGCGCTAAGAACCTTGGCGTGATCCTGGACAACACCCTGTCGTTCTCAACCAACATCATGGCGGTGGCCCGTTCCTGTAGGTTCATGCTCTACAACATCCGCAGAGTACGACCCTGCCTCACACAGGAAGCGGCGCAGGTCCTAATCCAGGCACTTGTCATCTCCCGTCTGGATTACTGCAACTCGCTGTTGGCTGGGCTCCCTGCCTGTGCCATTAAACCCCTACAACTCATCCAGAACGCCGCAGCCCGTCTGGTGTTCAACCTTCCCAAGTTCTCTCACGTCACCCCGCTCCTCCGCTCTCTCCACTGGCTTCCAGTTGAAGCTCGCATCCGCTACAAGACCATGGTGCTTGCCTACGGAGCTGTGAGGGGAACGGCACCGCAGTACCTCCAGGCTCTGATCAGGCCCTACACCCAAGCAAGGGCACTGCGTTCATCCACCTCTGGCCTGCTCGCCTCACTACCATTGAGGAAGTACAGTTCCCGCTCAGCCCAGTCAAAACTGTTCGCTGCTCTGGCCCCCCAATGGTGGAACAAACTCCCTCACGACGCCAGGACAGCGGAGTCAATCACCACCTTCCGGAGACACCTGAAACCACACCTCTTCAAGGAATACCTAGGATAGGATAATGTTATCCTTCTCACCCCCCCCCCCCTTAAATGATTTAGATGCACTATTGTAAAGTGGCTGTTCCACTGGATGTCAGAAGGTGAATTCACCAATTTGTAAGTCGCTCTGGATAAGAGCGTCTGCTAAATGACTTAAATGTAAATGTAAATGTAATTGAGATGTACAAACTATGGCATAAGGTGACAACAAGCGGATAAGAGGCAATCCGTAGTTTCGATTAAGACAATGAGCAAGCTGGAACGGACGTAGTCAATATAACTATTTGTTCAGCGCTTTTGAAATGTACAGTGACAGAATTCAGATCATGGGCCATTCTTACAGTATTCTCTCCCTTTACACCAAGTCAGAACTGTAGTATAAATAAAGGGGATGTCACGACTTCAGTCCAAGTCGGTACTTCTCCTTGTTCGGGCGGCGTTCGGCAGTCGACATCACCGGTCCTCTAGCATTCGCCGCTCCACCTTTCATTTTCCATTTGTTTTGTCTTGGTTTTCCGCACACCTGGTTCACATTCCCTCATCTGACTAAATGTATATTACCCTATGTTCCCCCCCATGTCTGTGTGTGGAACTATTTGTTTGTTACGTGTGGTTCGCATCAGGCTGGTTTGCGCCAGGTATGTGTTTGACCCGTGTGTTTTGTTTATTGTACCGTTTTTTGTACTTTGGGCGTTATCGCTGTTTTCCTTGAGCATGAATAAAGTGTGCCTGTTATTACCCATCTCTGCTCTCCTGCACCCGACTTACCTTCAACCATTTGCGCACATCGTGACAGGGGACATATGAGCAGACAATGAAAGTTCTTACAATATTTGATGATTACATTTCTCTAAAACAGGCTATATGTGCACCCCCAAGTCAGAAGTGCAATTTGGCTCAGTTATGAGGAGGAAAGGGACTAAATTATTAGGGACTTACTACACAACTTACACTTAGTATTACTTTCTTAGCAACAGTATGCAGTAGCATACAATACATTTTTGGAATAACCTTGGTGTCCATCTTGTGGGCAAATTTTGTAATCAAACTTTGTTATCAAAGTCTGTCATTCTCTGGATTTATGGCGCTTTCAAGACAACTGAGAAAAAACTAGGTTGAATCATGACGTCAGGTCGGAGCTCTAGTAAGAGGCCCGAGTTCCTGACTTGGAATTCCAAGTTGGATTACCGTTCAAAACACATTTTCCCAGTTGGAGCTAGTTTTTTCAGTTCCCAGTTGTCTTCTGAGATTTCCGAGTTATAAATTGTTTTAAATGCAGTATGCTTTATTGAGAGTATGGCCAAGGCATTCAAACTTTTCTGGCCCATGGTGTTGAATGTTTATCCTTTTAAGCTTGTAAAAGAGACCCTTAAACCCAGACTTGGACCACACAATGACTCCACTGAATAGCAGGCTAGTAATTGCTTTGCAGCGGTTGCAGTTAGCCACTGATTCCTTCCAAACCATTTAGTTGTTGAATTTGTGATTTCCCACTTGTGTAATGTTTATGTCCAATGGACGATGAGCACCAATACATTTTATCTATTATTTTCTCTTCATATGACAAGGATTGAAAATGATTTGCCAGTAGATTGTTGACTTGATTCATGACTGCTTGTCTAGCATGCTAGCTAAGATTTTGAAAGTATGATATTGACATGATCAGTATAATTAAAGCTACGGAAAATAGCTTTAATTGATCATTAATATGTCATTTTATCAGCCTTGAGCCTTCTTGGATTGGCACTTCTAATGTAACTCTATGGCAGCACATAAGGCACTTTCATTTTTGAGCTCTCCCCATAGATGATGTAGTGACGGAACACTGAGCCAATCACAGTGCAACTAGAGAACATTACCAACCCCTACGCTCTGTATTTTCTGCTGGCTGCCCCACCACCACAGAAAACACTGAGCGAGGCTGAAACACCTACATTTTTTAACTTCCTTACTCAAGAAAGCCAAAAAGAGAACATGTTCGTATGCGGCTTTATTAACTCAATGATAAAAAAAATAAAAAAATGTATTACATTGTTTGCAAACTGATATGTGACACGTATTAATGCAAAAATAACATGCAAAACAGGCAACAACAACAACAAAAAGATTTTTGCTGAACAGTTGGGGCTCAAAACAGACTGTCTCACCTGCCCTAAATGACGGGTCGCCTCCGTCATTCGATTTTAACGCTCCATGCACTTCAGCACTCACAGTCCCTGTTCTGTAAACTTGTGTGGCCTGACACTTAACGGATGAGCCGTAGTTGCTCCTAGACGTTTACACTTCACAATAACAGCACTTACAAGACGGCGCCGGAAGAATGGCAGCCGTTTTACGGGCGCCTAACCAATTGTGCTATTATGTGTTTTTTTGTTGTTGTTGTACATAATGTTAATGCCACTGTATCTTATGACACAAAAAGAGCTTCTGGATATCAGGACAGCAATCCCTCACCTCGGATGAGACAAAGACAGGATGTACTTCAGACACCCGACAAGGCCAAAATCCCTGTCCTTGGCAAGAGAAAGAGACACAGGTATAGAGGACACCGGGCGGGGTGCCTCGTAAGGATCCGCCGACGGCGAGTGAGAAATCTGCCCTTACCATCAATATTACTTGCCAACATACAATCATTGGACAATAAATTAGACGAGGTACGATCACGAATATCCTACCAACGGGACATCAAAAACTGTAATATCTTATGTTTCATGGAAAACATTCAGCTAGCGGGATATACGCTGCACTGGCTAGACAGAACAGCACACTCCGGTAAGATGGGTGGGGGGGGGGGGGGGTCTGTGCATATTTGTAAACAACAGCTGGGGCACAACATCTAAGTGTCTCTAGATTTTGCTCGCCTGAAGTAGAGTATCTTAGATGATAAGCTGTAGACCACACTATTTAAGTTTTCATTAAAAACATTTGTGGCTGTTTATTTACCACCACAGACTTTTTTTCGTGGCTGTTTATTTACCACCACAAACGGACGCTGGCACTAAGACCACACTGAGTCAGCTGTATAAGGAAATAAGCAAACAGGAAACCGCTCAACCAGAGGCGGTGATCCTCGTGGCCGGGGACTTTAATACAGAGAAACTTACATCAGTTTTACCTCATTTCTATCAGCGTGTTAAATGCGCAACAAGAGGGAAAAATATTCTAGACCACCTTTACTCCACACACAGAGAACTGTACAAAGCTCTCCCTCGCCCTCCATTTGGAAACTCTGACCACAATTCTATCCTTCTGATTCTGACTTACAAGCAAAAATGAAAGCTGGAAGCACCAGTGACTCGCTCTATAAAAAAGTGGTCAGATGAAGCAGATGCTAAACGACAGGACTGTTTTGCTAGCACAGACTGGAATATGTTCCCGGGACTTTTGGCATTGATGAGTACACCATATCAGTCACTGGTTTTATCAATAATTGCATCGAGGACGTTGTACCCACAGTGACTGTGGCAACATTCGCACTGAGCTAAAGGGTAGAGCTGCCGCTTTCAAGATGCAGGACTCCAACCCGGAAGCTTATAAGAAATCCTACTATACCCTCAGATGAACCATCAAAACAGGCAAAGTGCCAATACAGGAGTAAGATTGAATCGTACTACACCGGCTCCGACGTTCGTCGTATGTGGCAGGGCCTGCAAACTATTACAGACTACAAAGGGAAGCACAGTCGCGAGCTGCCTAGTGACACGAGCCTACCAGACGAGCTAAATAACTTCTATGCTCGCTTCGAGGCAAGCAACACTGCAGCATGCATGAGAGCATAAGCTGTTCCGGGCAACTGTGTGATCGCACTCGCCGTAGCTGACGCGAGTAAGACCTTTAAACCAGGACGTGTGCTCCGGGCATGCGCTGACCAACTGGCAGGTGTCTTCACTGATATTTTCAACATGTCCCTGATTGAGTCAAATACCAACATGCTTCAAGCAGACCACAATAGTCCTTGTGTCCAAGAGTACTAAGGTAACCTGCCAAAATGACTACAGACCCGTAGCACTCACGTCCATAGCCATGAAGTGCTTTGAAAGGCTGGTAGTGGCTCACATTAACACCATTATCCCAGAAACCCTAGACCCACTCCAATTTGCATACTGCTCAAACAGATCCACAGATGATGCAATCTCTATTGCACTCCACACTGCCCTGTCCCACCTGGACAAAAGGAACACCTACTTGATCATGTAATTAATTGACTACAGCTCAGCGTTCAACACCATAGTGCCCTCAAAGCTCATCACTAAGCTAAGGATCCTGGGCCTAAACACCTCCCTCTGCAACTGGATCCTGGACTTCCTGATGGGCTGCCCCCAGGTGGTGAGGGTAGGTAGCAACATCTCCACTTCGCTGATCCTTAACACTGGGGCTCCACAATGGTGCGTGCTCAGTCCCCTCCTGTATTCCCTGTTCACCCACGACTGCATGGACAGGCCCGACTCCAACACCATCATTAAGTTTGCAGACGACACAACAGTGGTAGGCCTGATCACCAACAATGACAAGACAGCCTATAGGGAGGAGGTCAGAGACCTGGCCGGGTGGTGCCAGAATAACAACCTGTCCCTTAACGTAATCAAGACAAAGGAGATGATGCTATGCTACCGCATGGCAAACAGTATCAGAGCGCCAAGTCTAGGACCAAAAGGCTTCTCAACAGCTTTTACTCCCAAGCCATAAGACTCATGAACAGGTAATCAAATGGCTACCCGGACTATTTGCAGTGTGTCCCGCCACCCCCTCTTTTACGCTGCTGCTATTCTCTGTTTATTATCTATGCATATTCACTTTAACTATACCTACATGTACATATTACCTCAATTAGCCCGAGTAACCTGTGCCCCCGCAAATTGACTCTACCGGTATCATCTGTATATAGACTATTTAAAAAAAAAAGTTTTTTTTTTTTTAAATCTATTTACCTAATATATATTTTTTACTTAAAAATTGCACTGTTGGCTTGTAAGTAAGCATTTCACTGTAAGGTTGTATTTTGCGCACTTGACAAATAAACTTTGATTTGATACAGTTGACCTATGTAGATATAGAACGACAGAAATGTTACAAACAGACTTGTTGGAAACCTGGCATCCTATGATGGCGCCACATTGAAAGTCACTGAGCTCTTCCTTAAGGCCAACGTTCTTCTATGGAGATCGCATGGCTGTGTGCTCGATTTTATACATCTGTCAGCAACGGGTGTGGCTGAACTAGCCGAATTCACTAACTTGAAGGGGTGTCCACATACTCTTGTATATAAAGTGTATTTTACCAACTTGTTTTTCAGTTTGGGAATATTGGGGTTCCCCTCCTGCTCAACAAGCAGTCCAAATGCGTATGCATCTGCCATTGCAGCCTGAATAACCTCAACTGGCAAACAACGAATATATTCACTGTGGGTGTGGTAGCCTGTATCAGTTTAGTTTCACTTTTGATTCGTGTGAAATTATATTATATCAATGACATTGAAACGTGATCGGTATCGATCGTTCGTCTTTATATTTGCTTCATTTTTTTGTTGACATCAATACATTAGCACACTGACTGTACACATACTTTTTCTTACAGTTTGCAATCATCAAGTCTTAAATGTATTTTTGAAACTAGTATTCTGCCAGCAGCACAAATGATGACATCACGTTTGTATGTTCATGTCAGAACCTTCAAAATAACAGCCCGTATTTCAAAACTCCTTCAAAAGATATAGAATTTTAATCAATTGACACTTTTATTGTGCCAACAAGAAAAGGCAATAAGACAGATTTGAAAACAAATACAAAATATGGTTAATAAAAACTAAAATCAATAATGAATACAATGATACAATGTTGACTCTGGTATGTTGAGATTATTGAGAGAGAACTTTTCTACCTGTCTCAGCTAAAGTTGGATGCGAAGTACTCAGTGTAGTTTTGGAGGGGAGCTATGTAGCACTGCCTGCTGCTGGCTTTTCACTCCGTCCACTAAATAGCTTCCAATGCAATAATACACTGTAATAGTCAGTACGTGGGATCGATATTGTCTTGTAGAGAGAACTTTTTGACCTGTCTCAGCTAAAGTGTGTTGGAAAATACTCAGTAGGGTCTATATTTACCCCCCCCCCCCCATAGCCCACAATGCAATACACATTGGTTTGAAATACTCAGTAGATAAAATGCAAAACGTGTAAACCAGAGAACATGCACTACAAAAGAGAACATCCTTATTTGCATTATGTATATATTTTGGGGCGTTTACACAGTTATGCCAATTAAACCACTGTAGGCCTGTACATTTTGAATGACTAACAATAATAAACAAGCTTTTGATAACTGTCTACTTGAACACAGAGTAAAACTGTAAAGGAAAGTGACTTGGGTAGCCTATGAAACCGTAATGCATTGAGTGCAGTAGGATCCTCATCTCATTTGAGTGTCGGATTTAGGCCTCAGGATTGGGATCAATTTGAATTTTTTTGGCAATCAATTCAGGAAGATAAATTATATTCCAATGCAATAATTGAAAAGAGGTTTATTTTAATTTACTTCTTAATAGGCTGATAAGGAAAAGCTATTTATGTCAAGTTCTCTCAATTTTGTAAATTCAAAGAACTTCCTCCAATTGACCCCAACTTAAGTAGGAATATTAAATTCCCAACACATATGCCTACATACACAAACAGTAGTAGTACCAACAACATTGACCAACAACAACAAAAGCATTGTTGCCCACCTGATAAAGCAACGAGGTCTCTCACCAATAGTCTCGAAATAGATGAAGTTGAAGAAGGTTGAATCACCAAGCTGAGTTAATCAAGGTGTCCAAAAAAGGTGTGTGTAAATGTAAATTGTCCCATTTCTCTTGTTGGGGGGCTATGCCACCTCTCCTCTTTTACAGCTAGGCCTATCAAATGAGAGATTTCTGTAAGAAATGCTATCCAGCAATTGAAAGGGAGGTTGGAAGGAGCACAAGTTAAAACAACCATTGCATAGGACTTTAAGACAGGAGTTATAATAAGACGAAGGCTAAGTAATAACATTTTATTTTCTCACAAAAGACAATTTGGAGAAATAGGCGATGATTCATGAATCAGTCCAAAACCCAAGTCCAAGAGGCAAACCAAGGGTTTAAGAAACTCGTTGGAAAGCTATGCATAATTGGGGTGATATAAACCTATAGCAAGGTGAATTTATTAGGATACTACTTCAAAAATATTTAGTTGTCAGGCCAAGCCATTGACCTGATGCATTTTTAGGCACAACATAGAAATGTTGTGGGACTATAGTAGATGAAGAATCAATATTTTCTTTAGATTGAGTATTTATTGGGTCATTATGCTAGTATATTATGTGTTTGTAATAGTGTGTTTATGTGGAAATGTGTTCGTATTATAAATTGTATTTTAATGTTTAAGGACTCTTGGAAGATTAGTCCAAATGGGGACACAAAGAGATCCAAATCAAATCTTGCTCTGATTTGTCTTCCTGAGGGTCCCGAGATAAAATGTACTATAGTTCTGTTTGATCAAATACATTTTTAAATTCAAATGTAGGGACTGGGTTCTACAGTTTGAACCCTTGCTGTCTCTGGCTCCACACCCACCCCGCCCAGCCATCCAGATGTGTGAAAGTTAGTGTATAAGCTAATGATCCATCATGTATGACATTCCTGGGAGTGTGTAAACTTAAATTGTGTATTACCATATAATTTTTGTTTGTTCTCTATAGTTATGTACTTAAATGTATCAATTGACCAATTCAGCACATTTGGGCAGACTTGATACAAAATATTGTCCAGTATTGAAATGATTCACTGGCTCAATCTGAAACTTTGCATAAACACTGCCGCAATCTAGTGGCAAAAATTGGGCCTAAACTCCAATAATACATTATGGCCTTTCCTTTGCATTTCAAAGATGATGAAATAAAAATAAAAAACACGTGTTTTTTTGTTTGCATTATCTTTTACCAGATCTAATGTGTTATATTATCCTACATTAATTTCACATTTCCACAAACTTCAAAGTGTTTCCTTTCTAATTGTATCAATAATATACATATCCTTGCTTCAGGTCCTGAGCTAGTTAGAATATGGGTGTCATTTTTGGTGAAAATTGAAAACAAGTGTCTGATGCTTAATAAGAGGTTGAAAATGCTGGTAGAAATGAGGTAAAATCGATTTTATTTACCCTTCATTAAAGTCCGCAGACTCTGGACTGGCACTTTCCTGTTTTTGTATGGCCGTATACTGCTCATTGAGTGTGGTCCAAGTTTCAGAATGGGTTTGTTGTGGTAAATGGACAGCTACGAAGAAAATTGATGAAAACTCTCTCGGTAAATAGTGTGGTCTACACGTTATCATGAGATACTCTAACTCAAGCGAGCAAAACCTCGAAACTTCCTTAGATTTCATGCACCAGCTTTATTTTTACAAATATACACAGACCGCCAGCCCTTGTCTTACTGGAGGCAGCTGTTCTATCCTGCTGAAAAAAACGAGTCTCTCAAAGCACTTCATGATGACAGAAGTGAGTGCTACGGGGCGATAGTCATTTAGTTCAGTTACCTTTGCATTCTTGGGTACAGGAACAATGGTGGCCATCTTGAAGCATGTGGGGACAGCAGACTGGCATAGGGAGAGATTGAATATGTCTGTAAACACACCAGCCAGCTGGTCTGCACATGCTCTGAGGACTCAGCTCGGGATGCCGTCTGGGCAGCCTTGCCAGGATTTACACATTTAAATGTCTTACTCACGTCGGCCACGGAGAAGGACAGCCCACAGTCCTTGGTTGTGGGCTGCGTCAGTGGCACTGTATTATCATCAAAGCGGGCAAAGGTGTTTAGTTTGTCTGGAAGCAAGACGGTGTCCGAGTCGTGGCTGGATTTCCTTTTGTAGACTGTGATTGTCTGTAGACCCTGACACATACATCTCGTGTCTGAGCTGTTGAATGGCGACAACACTTTGTCTCTATACTGACATTTTGCTTGTTTGATTGTCCTGCGGAGGGAATGACTACTCTGTTTGTATTCTGCCATATTCTCAGTCGCCTTGCCATGGTTAATTCCAGTGGTACATTCTTTCAGTTTTGCACGAATGCTGCCACCATCCATCCACGGTTTCTGGTTAGGGTAGGTTTTAATAGTCACAGTGGGTACAACATCTCCTATACATTTCCTTATAAACTCACTCACCGAATCAGCGTATGCGTCGATATTGTTCTCTGAGGCTACCTGGAACATATCCCAGTCTGCGTGATCAAAACTATCGTGAAGCATGGATTCCGATTGGTCAGACCAGTGTTGAATAGTCCTTAGCATGGGTACTTCCTGTTTGAGATTCTGCCTATAGGAAGGTAGGAGCAAAATGGAGTCGTGGTCAGATTTGCCGAAAGGAGGGCGGGGTAGGGCCTTTTAAGCATCACGGAAGTTAGATTAACAATGGTCCAATGTTTTTCCAGCGCGAGTGCTACAGTCGATATGCTGATAGAATTTGGGTATCCTTTTCTTCAAAATTGCTTTGTTAAAATCCGCAGTTACAATAAATGCAGCCTCAGGATATATGGTTTCCAGTTTTCATAAAGTCCAGCGAAGTTCCTTGAGGGCCTTCGTGGTATCGGCTTGAGGGGGGATATACACGGCTGTAACAACAACCGAAGATAATTATTTTGGGAGATAATATAGTCGGCGTTTGATTGTGAGGAATTCTAGGTCAAATTAACAAAATTACTTTAGTTCCTGTATGTTATTACAATTACACCATGAGTCATTATTCATGAAACATACACCCCCGCCCTTCTTCTTCCTGGAGAGATGTTTATTCCATTCGGCGCGATGTACTGAGAATCCAGGTGGCTGTACCGAAAGCGACAGCATATCCTGAGAGCCATATTTCCGTGAAACAGAGTATGTTACAATCCCTGATATCTCTCTGGAAAGCAACCCATGCCCTGATTTTGTTAACTTTGTTATCTAAGGACTGGACATTAGTGAGTAATATACTTGGTTGGTATACCTACCGAAGTCTGACTAGAAGACCGCTCCGACGGCAGTGTTGTTTTGGGTTGGCCTCTGGAATCAGTTCAAATGCCCTGGGTGTTGCGGACAAAGGGTCTGCTTCTGGAAAGTCGTATTCCTGGCCGTAGTGCTGATAAGTTGACGCCGCTCTGATATCCAATATTTCTTCCAGGCTGTATGTAATAACACTTAAGATTTTCTGGACTAACAATGTATAAAATAATACATAAAAAAACGAAATACTGCAACGTTTCCTAAGGACTAGAAGCGAAGCAGCCCTCTCTGTCAGCGCCATTTCCATCCAAATGTCTGAATGTCAGTTCATTATAACGTATGTCTGAAAGTTATCAAAGTAACAGTAAGTAATTTGTGGAAATTACCTATTATTACACAGCATGTAGAACTCCCACTAAACATTGTTACTTCAACACAGTCTGCACTTGGGTCTTACCTGAAATGTTATAGGTAAAGAGGAGAGGAGCAGGACTGCCTTTTTTTTACATCCTGGATGATCATCAAAACTCTTGGAATAATGTTCTATCGACAGATGATTCAAAAGTGAAAGGAGACTTTCAGAACAGGGTTGATTGAAGTTGTAAATGTGTTGTATGAGAAAGTAATGAGCATGGGCATGGAGAGCCTCATGAGTTTGACGAAATTACCTTATATATTTTGGTATAATACGGCTATTTACTTACTTTTGTAGCTCTATGAAGGAAGCACACTTTTTGTAAGTATATAGTTTATCCTTACTGTCCTCTCCAAATTATGGACATTGACCTACGATCGTCTTGCGCTGCGCAGAATATCAAATCTCAACAATAACTATTGGAGAAGTGTTTAACATCACCAGTACCCAGTGGGGATTTTAGCAACAAAAAAAAGTGGGATGCATGCCAGCAAAGCCACAACACTAAATAATACATTAATTGCAATCTAACAGTGACAAACAGGTGCACACAAACTGTTAGGGCCTACACAAAGCTGTCTCAACAGCAGAGCCCCAACAGCACTCCCAACATCTTACCACTGCTACACCTGGCTAACAGTGTAGCCTTGTCTGGCAGCGAAATAGTTCATTCAGCCTCATTTACTGCCTTTAAAAAAACATAGCTGGTATGGCTGAATTGCTTAAACAAATGTGCTGTCTACAGACAATTGAGATGTGCAAACTATTTTACTAGTGGACGACAAGCGGATAAGAGGCAATCCGTAATTTTGATTAAGACATGAGCGAGCCAGAACGGACTAGTCAATATAACTACTTGTTCAGCACTTTTGGAATATACAGCAACAGACTTCAGAACGTGCGCCGTTGTTACTTAGCTGCAGTATACATATCTCCCTGGCATATTACATCATTTCTGCAGCAGCATAGAAGACATTTTTGGCCTCGCGTTGTTGTAATGTGCTCACTTGAACAGGAAGGTGACGCGGCGGTCCTTCGTGGGCAAATTTTGTCATCAACGAAAGAGAAAGGATTTTGAAAGTAAGACGTTGACATGATCAATCCAATCAAAGCTACTGTAGATATAAAGTGATTTGATGTAATTGTATATGTGGCCAATGACCTTGAGCCTTCTTGGAAGGGCACTTCTAATGTAAGTCTATGGCAGGACACAAAGGGCTTACATTTTTGATGCCGACTAAGGGCGGGTGACCGAGTGTCCCCTTGAGTGACAGAACACTGAGCCAATCACGGTGCAATGCTCCTATTTTCTATTTTCTGCTGGCCAGCACCACCACCACAGAAAGCACTGAGCCAGGTTGAACACCTGCATTTTGGAGCTACCTGTTTGTTTTCGGCTTTATTAACACAATTGGATTTTAATTTAAATTGTTTGCAAATTGATATGTGACAAGTATTAATGCCAAAATAACATCAAAACAGGCAAGCCCCCAATTTATATATATATATTTTTGCAAAAGATGTGGGGCTCAAAACAGATGGGGCTCTGAATGACGGATGACAGGTCGCCACTGCCAGTACCACATCCGTATGGTGTTTCTGTCCATAACGTGACTGCAAGAGACAGATTGGAACGTCTGACAGGAATACGATGTTTTGAATTTGTTGATAAAATGCGGACATGATTGCGAGACACATGACAAAGCGCCAAAATTCGGGACTATCCCGCACAATACGGAACATGTGGTCACCCTAGACCGCCAAAAAAATCGATATTACCATAGTTTAGCATGTCTTTGCAGGGGGACTCTTATTTTGAAGAAAAAAACAAATCCGCGATCATGTTGCCATCATAATATCCTGCTGCTAGGAGAACGGTAGCATAATCATGTTTCGCTTCCAAGACGGGGGCGTGTTTAAATTTCATTTTACTGATAATTTCTTTCAGTTTCGAACTTTGTCGACGACGACTCGACGCATTGAATTCCATATTTTTGAATATCCAGTCGACTCGTCAGTTGCCTTTGCTATAAACTTTAGCTGCCGTCAGGTGAGTAGACTACGCAGCTTCACTATTTCTTTGCTGGTTGGTTCGATTGATGTAAAAGTACAGTAGGTACGTTGTGACAATGGGAGGGATATCGTCATCTGGAAACGGATTGTTAGATTAAGCTCGTTTTAAAGAGAGCCCGTTTCTGTATTTTGCTTGTGAGTGTGTTTTGGATCCATGGATGAGTGTGTTTTGGATCCATGGATAGTAGGCTATTTGTTGTCCATTTATGGCGCACGTGCAGGATTTTTATTTTGACATGTGTAAGCAGAGAGGAAGTGTGTCTAACAAGACCGACATTTGGAAAGTGTTTAAAACTGCTTCACATTGTGCGTTCGTAAATTCACTCTATCTACTCCGAGTCAAATGCTCTCATCCGAGTGGTAGAGCGCAGAAGAACTGCGGATTTTACGAACTGGCAACAACCGTTGACTATGACCATGTCAGTAAACGTAATTAAATTGCCTGCAGCACAGGACCAGTCACCAACGCTCTAGATAACAAACAGCCCAAGAGGCTATGCTAGGGCGAGAGGAATGGTCAGAGTTCGGTGTTCTCTCATTAGTGTCTGATACATCTACACTACTCCTCGGCCAGAACTTCCAGTGTGCGCGTTGAACGCTCAGAGAGCTATATGTATTTACGAACGCTTAGAGCGCACTCATATAATTTCTCGGGATTTTACCCCTGTGAAGAAGTTAGGTGAATTAAAACAGAACTGTTTTCCAAACCAATCTCCACTCCCCTGTATCTTATTTCCTGTAACTTGGGTCTCTTTCGGTTTGGGTCTCTCTTTCGGTTTTGGTCCACCAGCTTCAAACAACTATAAAACTAAATATTTTTGCTTATTGAAAATATTACACTGCGATTTAGATTCCCAGCAGCACCAGTTAGTGCTTGTTCTCTCACAAACTGAAATTGAGCGAACAGTGTATAACTTTAGCAACCATGACAGAGCATTGCATACACAGCTGCAATTGAAACGCTTGAGTGCTCACATTCTGACGATATAAAAATTTAACTGGCACTGTAGTAAATTTGGAACATCTTCTACGATGTTTTAACGGCGTTTGGCATCCAATAAATGTTGCATTACTGCCACCTACTAGACTGGCGTATAACTCCCATATACTTTGTTAAAAAAAATATATATAAAAACATACCTTACCATCTAACCATACACTCACTAAATTATTATATATTTTTTAACCCACCACCCTACTCCACATTTTAAATCTATTGCCCTATCTCAGGCCAACAGCCTGAACGGATGGGACATTACCACTTAACACACCCTGTAACTTTTCAAATCAAATTTTATTTGTCACATGGGATGCTTACTTACAAGCCCCTAACCAACAATGCTTTAAGTTAAGAAAACAATTGTGTTAAGTATTCTGATGTCAAGTCTCGCACACCCAAATATCTCTGCAGCTGCCGCCACAACCTACATTTTCTGCGACTTACGTTCCATCCCTGCAGTACAGTTGATAAACATTGCTAAAAATACAATCTTACTGAAACATATCACTTGTTGGCCTATTCCTCTGTACTGGTACAGATCTACTACTCACACCACTCCTCTCAGGAGCCTACCAGACAAGCTAAACTACTTCTATGCTCGCTTTGAGGCAAATAACACAGAAACATGCATGAAAGCACCAGCTGCTCCGGAAGACTGTGATCACGCTCTCCGCAGCCGATGTGAGTAAGACCTTTAAGCAGGTCAACATTCACAAGGCCGCAGGGACAGACGGATTACCAGGATGTCTACTTCGAGCATGTGCTGACCAACTGGCAAGTGTATTCACTGACATTTTCAACCTCTCCCTATCCGAGTCTGTAATACCAACATGTTTTAAGCAGACCACCATATCCCAGAAACCCTAGACCCACACCAATTTGCATACAACTCAAACAGATCCACAGATGATGCGATCTCTATTGCACTCAACACCTGGGCAAAAGGAACACTTACATGAGAATGCTATTCGTTGACTACAGTTCAGCGTTCAACACCATAGTGCCCTCAAAGCTCATTACTAAGCTAAGGACCCTGGGACTAAACACATCCCTCTGCAACTGGATCCTGGACGTCCTGACGGGCCGACCCCAAGTGGTAAGGGTAGGTAACAAAACATGTGCCACGCTTCTCCTCAACACAGAGGCCTCTAAGGGGGGTGTGCTCAGTCCCCTCCTGTACTCCCTGTTCACTCATGACTGCACGGCCAAGCACGACTCCAACTCCATTAAGTTTGCAGACACAACCGTGGTAGGCCTGATCACCGACAATGACGAGACAGCCTATAGGGAGGAGGTCAATCAACGAACCACCAATATAATTGGTGCACAATGAGGTCATTACTTGTTGTCTTCAAATCGGTTTCTTTCGGTCAATATGTCCCGCGAAAAGAATCATCATGTCTGGTTGTGTTACACCAGTTGATTGCAATGTAACCAAACATGACTGGATAAACGCATGTTTAGTGTGTATTTACATTGACTGTTTCGTCGAAAGTTGAATGAGACGTAATTCACGACACAAGCGGTTCACAAAATGTTTCGTGTTAGGCTATAAAAATGGATTTTGTCAAACAAAAGACCATTCATTGTGTAACAGTGAGCCTTGGGATTGCAAACAGAGGAAGGTAAATTATTTATTTTATTGCAATTTGTGATTGTTACGCCTGTGCTGCTTGAAATAGTATTTTGGTATGGGGCTCTGTCCTCCATATAACCGCATCGTATGCTTTCACCGTAAAGCTTTTTTGAAATCTGACAACGCAGTTGGATTACAAAGACTCCTCGGCTTTTTAACCATGTGAGACACTTGTATTTTCATGAATGTTTAATATTACTTATGTTACGAATCCCTTTTGGCCCGACAGTCTAGGGGGGATGGTAATGAGACTCGTAACATAACTCATGCAAATTATTATTGTGACAAAGGAAAAGTGTGAACGAAATAAGCACGACAACTGAAATCTACCGTCAAACTCTAGGTTTATTTATAAACACACGGTAATGGGGGGAGCAGGAAAAGGGGCTGAGCTGGACCCAAGGAAAGAAACAATAAGTATTCAAAAACACCCCTAAGCTAGACTAGCCTACTTTAACAACAGCTAACTAACTAACCAAAAATACAGTGGGTGGTCCGCCCAGTTCTAACTAGTGTATTTAACAAAGTTCACCTACGGGTAGTGTATGCCCATGGGCGACTTGTCTTGGTTTCCCCCTTTTCCACCAGCAATCAAACACAAACACCATAACCAAAAACAATACTCACAGGTGATGACAAAGTGCTATGAGGTGCTTAAACAAAAGAGAGGTTACGACACAAAGCGAGAGTGAAACACAGAGACCTACAGACATGGTATTTACAGAGAGATTGAGCTGAGCTCTAGAACAAACAAATGATGGGGTTTTTAAACCATGGGGAAAGAACTGTGATAGGTTTAGGAAATATGAGGAGGTGTGTCTTAATATAATAATAATATATCCCATTTAGCAGACGCTTTTGTCCAAAGCGACTTACAAGTCGGCTGGGGCCACTACTTTTTTACATATGGGTGGTCCCAGCGGGAATCGAACCCACGACGCTTGGCGTTGCAAGCGCCATGCTCTACCGACTGAGCCACACAGGACACACAGGTCTTCTGATTGATGATTGATTGGGGAGTGATGATTTTCACCTGTGAGGGGAGAAGGAGAGAAAAGAAACACACAGGATACACACACACACACACACACACAGGATAACTGTATCCGTAACACTATTTATGTAGCGCTCTGACATTTCACCGGATGTTGTCAAATTTAATCCCACTAACGGGATCTGTGCACTAAGAAGTTAATGTACACATTACCTCAACTAACCTGTGCCCCTGCCCTGTATATAGTCTCGCTATTGCTGTTTTACTGCTATTCTTTAATGACTTGATACTTTTATTTCTTATCCCTGTTCTTTTTTAACTGCATTGTTGTTTATGGGCTTGTAAGTAAGCATTTCACTGTGAGGTCACCTGTTGTATTTGGCACATGTGACTAATATTTTTTTATTTTACCTTTATTTAACTAGGCAAGTCAGTTAAGAACAAATTCTTATTTTCAATGATGGCCTAGGAACAGTGGGTTAACTGCCAGTTCAGGGGCAGAACGACAGATTTGTACCTTGTCAGCTTGGGGGTTTGAACTTGCAACCTTCAGGTTACTAGCCCAACACTCTAACCACTAGGCTACCCTGCTGCCCCGGCAGCTTTGATTTGATCCCTCCCCCTTTGACCCATCTTCCTTCATTGCCTCAGCATATGACAACTTCTGCACTACTCTAACCCTGGAAACCTCAACCTGCCTCTCTTGCACTGGCCATTTCTGATCCCCAGCCCCATGGGCACCCCTACAATTAACACATACCACTACTTTCCCCAATGCTACCCATTCCTTTGTCGCATCGCCTTCTGCACACTTCTCACACCTAGGAACCTCCCTCCTACACACTGCTGCCACATGCCCATAAGCTTAACACTTGTAGCAATGTAATGTATTTGGCACAAAAGCTTGTACAGGATCATTTAAATCCAAATATCACTTTGTCAAGCAAAGACTCATCAAAACTCAAAAGAACAGACGTCTCTGTTTCACCACTCACGCCATCCTGTCTGCGTCGCACCAAACGACGAGTTTCACCAACACCAGTAATTAGTGATGCACCGATATGACATTGTTGGCCGATATCCGATATGTTCCTTGCCAAAAAAATACGGTGCCGATATTTATAATTTTAGCGACCTTTTAAGCATTCTGGTACAGTTAAATAGTTAACACACACACGGATGCTGCGGTCTAAGGCACTGCATCTCAGTGCAAGAGGTGTCACTACAGTCCCTGGTTCGAATCCAGACTATCGCATCTGGCCGTGACTGGGAGTCCCATAGGGTGGTGCACAATTGGCCCAGTGTCGTCAGGGCCATCATTGTAAATAACAATTTGTTCTTAAGACTTGCCTAGTTAAAAAAAGGTTACACACACCACACTTAACAAAAAGTTATTTTGTTGGAATTTACGTATGTCCCTTCTTTCACTTACTTGCTGTGCTGTTTCGTTGTTTCATTCTCAACCAGGATTTATATGGAATGCCGTTTGGGTCTTTGCATGTCAATAAAGATACATGTCAAATAACACAATCTGTTTCAGTAGCTATATAGTTCTATCTACACATTTTCTATAGGATTGAGGTCAGGGCTTTGCCACTTCAATGCCTTAACTTTGTTGTCCTTAACCTTTCTAGCGCAGGCTCGACAACATTCCGCAGAAAAGGCAGCGCGCAAAATTCTAAAATATTTTTTAGAAATATGTAACTTTCACACATTAACAAGTCCAATACAGCAAATAAAAGATTAACAAGATGTTTATCTACCCATCGTGTCCCATTTCAACAATGTTTTACAGCTAGAGCACAACATATGATTATGTTTGATCACCGCCAAGTCGAAAAAACACACCGCCATTTGTCCAGCCAAAGATAGGAGTCACAAAAAGCAGAAATATAGATAAAATTAATCACTAACCTTTGATCTTCATCAGATGACACTCCTTGGACATCATATTACACATGTATGTTTTGTTCGATAATGTGCATATTTATATCCAAAAATCTGTTTACATTGCCGCCTTACGTGCAGTAATGTTTTGATTCCAAAATATCCAGGGATTTTGCAGAAATACTCATAATAAACATTGATAAAATATACTAGTGTTATTCACAGAATTAAAGATAGACTTCTCCTTAATGCAACCGCTGTGTCAGATTTCAAAAAAACTTTACGGAAAAAGCATAATCTGAGAACGGCGCTCAGAACCCAAAACAGCCAGAGGAATATCGGCCATTTTGGAATCAACAAAGTTAGAAACAGCCCCATAAATACTCACTTACCTTTGATCTTCATCAGAAGGCACTCCCAGGAATCCCAGTTCAACAGTAAATGACTGATTTGTTCCATAAATTATGGAACTTTATGTCCATAGCCACTTGTTGTTGGCGTGTTCTGCCCAGTAATCCATCTTCATGAGGCACAGCCACTTCATCCAGACAAAAACTCAAAGTTCCGTTACAGTCCTTTTAGAAACATGTCAAACGATGTATTTAAGCAATCGTTAGGATGTTTTTAACATAAAACATCAATGTTCCAACAGGAGAATTCCTTTTGACTTCAGAAAAGCTCTGGAACGAGAAGTAACTCTGTCGGGCGCGTGTGTCATGAGACCAAGGCTCTCTGCCAGACCACTGACTCAGAGGTCTTATGAGCCCCTCCTTTATAGTAGAATCCTCAAACCAGTTTCTAAAGACAGTTGACATCTAGTGGAAGCCCGAGGAAGTGCAACCGCATCCGTATCTCAATGTGCATTTGGTAGGCCAAGCTTTGAAAAACTACAAACCTCAGATGTCCTACTTCCTGGTTGGACTTTTCTCAGTTTTTGCCTGCCATATGAGTTCTGTTATATTCAGACATCATTCAAACGGTTTTAGAAACTTTAGAGTGTTTTCTATCTAATACTAATAATAATATGCATATATTAGTATCTGGGACAGAGTAGGGGGCAGTTCACTCTGGGCACACGATTCATCCAAAAGTGAAAATGCTGCCCCCTATCCCAAAAAGTTTAAGCCATTTGCAACAACTTTGGAAGTATGCTTGGGGTCATTGTCCATTTGGAAGACCCATTTGCGACCAAGCTTTAACTTACTGACATCTTGAGATGTTGCGTCAATATATCCACATAATTGTCCTTCCTCATGATGCCATCTATTTCGTGAATGGAACCAGTCCCTCTTGCAGCAAAGCACCCCCACAACATGATGCTGCCACCACCGTGCTTCACAGTTGGGATGGTGTCCTTCGGCTTGCAAGCCTCTCCCTTTTTCCTCCAAACATAACGATGGTCATTATGGCCAAACAGTTCTATTTTTGTTTCATCAAACCAGAGGACATTTCTCCAAAAAGTATGATCTTTGTCCCCATGAGCAGTTGCAAATCGTAGTCTGGCTTTTTTTATGACGGTTTTGGAACAGTGGCTTCTTCCTTGCTGAGCGGCCTTTCAGGTAATGTCGATATAGGACTCGTTTTACTGTGGATATAGATACATTTGTACCGGTTTCCTCCAGCATCTTCAAGGTCCTTTTGCTGTTGTTTTGGGATTGATTTTTGCACAAAAGTACGTTCATCTCTAGATGACAGAACACGTCTCCTTCCTGAGCGGTATGACGGCTGCGTGATCCAGAGGTGTTTATACTTGCGTACTGTTTGAACAGATGAACATGGTACCCCCAGGCATTTGGAAATTGCTCCCAAGGATGAACCAGATTTGTGGAAGTCTACAATTTTTTTTCTGAGGTCTTGGCTGACTTCACCACACCTACCACCTCCGATACTTCACCCTCATTCCCTTCCATTTCTCCTCTCTTCGATCTGGCGTACAGCTCAGTCTGCTTACACTTTCTACCATTCTTCAACAAACCATCTCCCTTTCGCTTCCTCTTTTTTGATGTACAATGTAGCGAAATACTCAAATGTCTAGTTCGACCCACTCTGCTTCAAAAGTTGTAACAGTCCGTAGCTAATGGATACAACTGGAGACATTATATCCCCCCTACTTATTGCACCAGCAGCTATAAACTGGTTGTGTACAGTGCCTTCGGAATGTATCGATTCCTTGACTTTTTCCACATTTTGTTACTTTACGGCCTTATTCTGAAATGGATCAAATGTTTTTCCCCAAATCAATCTACACACAATAGCCCAATTAAAAAACTGAAATGCATTACTTACAGCAAAGGGCCTGAACTTGTGAGACTCGAAATTGAGCTCCGGTACATCCTGTTTCTACGACTTGAAAATGATGCTGATTGGACATGATTTGGCAAGGCACACACCTGTCTATGTAAGGTCCCACAGTTGTCAGAGCAAAAACCAAGCCATGAGGTCGAAGGAATTCTCCGTAGACAGGATTGTCGGCACAGATCTGGGGAAGGGTAACAACATTTCTTCAGTATTGAAGGTCCCCAAGAACACAGTGGCCTCCATCATTCTTAAATGGAAGCCACTTCCTAAAGCTGGCTGCCTGGATAAACTGCGCAAATGGGGGTAGAATGGCCTTGGTCAGGGATGTGACCAAGAACCCGATGGTCACTGACAGAGCTTCAGAGTTCCTCTGTGCAGATAGAACAATCATCTCTGCAGCACTCCACCAATCAGGCCTTTATGGTAGAATGGCTAGACGGAAGCCACTCCTCAGTAAAATGCACATGACAGCCTGCTTGGTGTTTGCCAAAAGGCACGTAAAGACTCTCAGACCATGAGGAAACAATACTCTCTGGTCTGATGAAATGCCAAGTATCACATCTGGAGGAAACCTGGCACCATCCTTACGGTGAAGTATGGTGGTGGCAGCATCATGCTGTGGGTATGTTTTTTTTTTTTTCAGCAGCAGGGACTGGGAGACTAGTCAGGATCAAGAGAATGATTGAATGGAGCGAAGTACAGAGATCCTTGCTGAAAACCTGCTCCAGAGCACTCAGGACCTCAGACTGGGGCAAAGGTTCACCTTTCAACAGGACAATGACCCTAAGCACACAGCCAAGACAACACAGAAGTGGCTTCAGGACAAGTCTCTGAATGTCCTTGAGTGGCCCAGCCAGAGCCCAGACTTGAACCCGATCTAACATCTCCAGATAAACCTGTGATTAGTTGCGCAGCGACACACCCCATCCAACCTGACACAGCTTGTGAGGATCTGTAGAGAAGAATGGGAGGAATACCCCAAATGTATTTTGCAAACATTTCTAAAAGCAAAAACAGGTTTTGTCATTATGGGGGATTGTGTGTAGATTGGGGGGAGGGTTTATTCCTTTAATCAATTTTAGTATACGGCTGTAACATAAAAATGCGAAAATAGTCAAGTGGTCTAAATACTTTTATTTCCGAATGCACTGTATATGCTGTCTCGGGTAATTAAGTGAAACTAGCTCCAGTAGGCTAATTTGAGTGTGAACTGTGTTATTGTATTGGAATTACACACACACAGTTCAAACCACCCTTCTGTTGCAGCCTACAAAGTTGCAAGTATAGGCTAGCAAATTTGATTTTAAAATATAATGTGGCCTATTTGTATAATTAGTAGGCTGACTCTTTCTCTCACTGTTGCTTCATTTTTTATTCGCTTTCAACAGAAATGAAACGGGTTTAGTTGTCTTCATCTTCGTCTTTCTAATGACATCCTTGAATAATATAGGACTAGAATTAGATGCAGAAGGCGACGCTTTGATGTTTACAGATCTGAATAAATCACACGTTAGCTCTTCTTTCAATCTACCCGTGAGTTCTATTGGCTGTTGTATTTAACATTCAGCAAAAATAGTCTTCGAATAGTCTTGGTATAACAAATGCTAAAAAAAGTTGTGTATCTTTTCCTGCATACGTCTCCAAGAGCTAAGGAGTGTTTTTGTTGTTGAGGCCAGCAGAGCTCATGTGCTTGCATTTTGCGCAAGAGACTGAGGCTTTAAGTTCTAACCCATCATTAATTAGCTAAATATATGGCCGACACTACATTGAATGCATTACCTGCAAGAGGTAGGCTAGGACATGGATATACCGTAAACATGATCTATTTTTGATGCAATTTGAATGGAGTTGATAGAAAGAGTGCTCACGCGCGCACTGATTTTAAATCAACGATATCCAAGCGCTAGGCTGTTTTTTAAAAACTCTGCAACTGCAATAAGTAAATGCACATCTTTACAATTAAAAAAACAATGCGACCCCCCGAAAGCCAGATTCAGATGGGTAAATTAGACGCGCATTCAGTCTTTATATTACTGTAGCATAGGCTATGCTGCAGCAAATGTACCTGTCACAAACCAGAAAGTTACCACGTCCCCACCTTGAGCATTGATTTAATCATGCAGAGGCCGTAGAGAAGCCATGTTTAGACATCGCATATCATTTAACAGTTCCATTTCATGCTGTTCATAGAAATCATTTACCATTTTCTTGCAATTATTTATCCTGGGAAAATGGAGTGGTTTTGTGCGGTAAATCTCGGTAATCGGATTCCCGCCATTCAACCCTAATTTACACCCTGCGATATTTATGCTTTACTTGAATGTAATATTAAATTCAATATTGTTGAGCTTGTGAGTAATATTATTGACTAGTCTTTTTTTTAATGTACTTATTTATCCAGATCAGTCAAGTAAGTTTACTTTCAGTTTTGATTATAGCCTAGTCCTCAAGGTCAGTGTTGTTCCAGCAAAACAGCTTGATCTGATGTCCCAGCCTATAGAGATCCTCTGATGTAAATAAAGTATTGTTTTCATAATTATCAAATGAATAGGTGATACAATCATATTTAGTTTGTTGGTAATGTAAGCTAGACCATGTGAATGGAAAAAAATAAATAATAATCAAATCGGATAACATAATGTAGACTATTACAAAAAAAAAACTTCTATAATGAAAGGTTGTCATGTTCATAAGAAGCTCATTTGACTTGTGTAATGTATGCCTTGATTGCATATGACATCTTACACTCATGTTTTCCTCAGTCCTCAGAACAACATTGGATACCCTGTATTGTGTGAGCCATGGCCAAGTCAGAGAATTTCCCACTGGAGAAGGAGATAGTGAGCATCCTGGGCCAATGTGGACCAGCTCTGACTTACGCACT
This sequence comes from Oncorhynchus masou masou, assembly GCF_036934945.1. Taxonomy (NCBI): domain Eukaryota; kingdom Metazoa; phylum Chordata; class Actinopteri; order Salmoniformes; family Salmonidae; genus Oncorhynchus; species Oncorhynchus masou. The sequence goes on from NC_088242.1 coordinate 30,483,122, forward strand.
GCAAAGCAAGTTTGGATGCACTGCCGTACTCCATGGTGTGGATGTTGCCGGACAGTCCATGCAGCCTGAGATGAGGTTGTCTACCGTGCTGTCCAAGGGCCTCAGGGTGTCTGTATGGAGGGACGACCTTACCACTCACCGTGGCGTAGAGGCTGTGGTCAACGCGGCCAATGAGCACCTCAGTCATGGGGGAGGTCTCGCCAAGGCGCTTAGCGATGCCGGTGGCCCAGATATCCAGCTAGAGAGTGACTGGTACATAAAGACCAACGGAAAGTTGTTAACGGGAGATGCCATCGTTGCCCAACCTGGATACCTTCCATACAAGAAGATCATTCATGCCGTTGGTCCAAGCCTACCATACAACCCCAAAAAATATGATGTTAATACTGCCACACAAATACTTGAAAAGGTTGTTAAAAACATTCTAGAGGAGGTAAAGAAACATAATCTGAAGTCTGTTGCCATTCCTGCTATAAGTTCTGGCTTGTTCAACTTTCCCTTGCCACTCTGTGCAGATGTCATTGTTAAAACCCTGAAACACTACCATGATCACCATTACTCCGGGGCTCCTTTAGAGGTTCGCCTTGTCAATCACGATGACCTATCGGCTGGGGAGATGGAGAGAGCATGCAGTGAAATACTGGGGTCAACGGTTTCACACCGTCAACCAGCGGCAGCTCGGGGGCAGCCACCTAAAGCTTCATACAGTGAAGTTGTGAGTCACGGAAAAGGCTCAACTTTCATGAAAGTCAACAATGTCACTCTGAACCTCAAACAAGGATACATTGAGAAACAGAAGGTACAATTAAAAGAAAATGGAACATAAAAAGGATAAATAATCAGAATTGAATGGTAGACATGACTGATGGAGGAATGTGTGTGAATATTTGGCTCTGGTTCAGCATTTGGAACATATTTCCAAATATATGAAAAGCTTTAACTGTTATTAACTGATATTCTCTCTTGCTTGTCTTTTATTGACAGACGGGCGTCATTGTGAACACAATTTCTTCCAACCTTGATTTGTCATCCGGGGCAATATCCAAAGCAATTCTGGGAGAGGCTGGAAAAGGCATACAGGTGGAGATATCGAATTACTACAACAAATACAGTGACGTTATTGAGACCGCTGGACACAATTTATCATGCAGTTACGTATACCACACGATATGTCCTCGCAAAGGTCAAGCATCTGATAAGGTAAATGCAAATAAGGTTTTAAGATATTCAACTACACTAAAAATGTACTGTTGCGATCAAACACAAAATAGTTATCCTACCTCGTTCCTAGCAATATGTTAAGGGTAGTATATCAAAGATCTGGACTAGAGACATAGTAAAATATAGTTAGAAGTATAACGTATAGAATAAAAAAACTGGACAAGTAATTTGTAAGCTTTCTGTATTCTTGTCATGACAGGTTCTTGGTGATGTCATCTCAAAGTGTCTGAGCATGGCCCAAAAAAACCGTCTGTCATCAATCTCCTTCCCAGCCATTGGTACTGGTATGTTGGGCTTCAACAAGCAAGAGGTTGCCAAGATTATGATGGACACAGCAGTGAAATTTGCCAAGCAAAACAATGGCACGAACATGGATATCTATTATGTTATATATCCAGAGGACACTGAGACATATAGGGTAAAAGTATTATTATTATTATTATTACGATCAAAGTATTATCAGTCATTTTTATACTAATCCTTCGTGGCCTGGTAATCGTCCCACAGCTCTTTGACGATTTCACTCTTTTGAAATGAAATTACTTAGCCGTTTTCGAACTGAAGAGTTGTGAATATGATACATTTCTAAACCAAAATACTTCATTTCTTTGCCGTCTGTCGTCTTATGGACACCAGAGTTGATATAGCCTATTTACCAGTCATCACATATTTCTGCTCTTTTCCACAGGCCTTTGAAGACAAACTGAAATCTCTTCAAGGCGCAACACAATATTCTAGCTCCATCAACAGTGCCTCCGCTCAAGGTGAGATCCCAGTCAAAAGAAGTAGAAGTGGTATGTTATTATCATTTGTGTGTTAACAGAACTCTTGATACAACATATTTATTACAGCGGTTTTTGCACAATGCATGCAGTATTTTGGATTAAATTATTTTGTGTCTTGTCTGCAAGTGTTGGAGACCACAACTGGCTATTTTGACTCCAGAGATTCAAGGGAACGCGCACAACCATATATTGAGCTCAGCAGTGCCTTTGATGAGACATTGAAAGAGGCCAGATCCTGGTATTTTTCTGTTTTCAACCCTGTCTCCAAGAATGTCTTCACCATTCGCAACAATTTCATCCAGCACTTTGGTGAACATGAGGTTGGAAAGCTGCTGACCTTTCAGACCAAGTTCAACGTTTCCATTGAGGTGTTCTTCAAAGATGGTTGTGCCGGCGTGAACATCCATGGGGTTTCTAGAGATGTCAAAGCTGCTGTATTAGAGGTAGAAGCCATGTGCTGCAAAGTCCAAGAGGATTTCGCAAAAGAAGAGGAGACGGACATGGGCCTGAACACTTCCACTAGTTCCACAAGGAAGCCTGTCGACGAGAGCAGTTCTGACTATAGACAAAGACAGCGGAATTTTTCCGGGCTTAATATTGTCAGGGTGAGTGTCCACACAAGAAACAACAGATTTAACATTAAAGGTGCAATCTGTGATATTAACTGCTTGATAACCAATCAAATATGGTTATGGCAAATGTGTTACAGGTTGAGAAAGTGGAGAACCGTGCCCTAAAGCAGGTCTTCGAGCTTAAAAAGAAGCAGTTGGACGTGTCTACCTCTCAGCGAATGTACCAGCGCCTGCCAGCGCAATACTGTCATCTGCTCACCAGAGTGGGCTTCCAGAGGGAGTTTGCACCACCTGATGGTAAGAGAGAAGCCACCTATTCATGAGATGTACATTGCGTTGCAATATTGCAACTGCATATTCTGCTTAATGCATTCTCAATTGGAGCTGATGAACTTTGCCCACTAAAGTCAACATTGCTGTCTAAAGTAAATTTGACAACGTCATAATGATGGCAAAGTTGTTTCCGACTAATAATTTGCCTACTTTAGCAATGTCATCGTATTACCTGGCCGCTACAGTGTAATTTAGACCAAACGGTCACTAGCCCCAGTTCAGAATGACTGGTCACGACTCGACTTTTGGACGCAACTATTGCTGAGGCGTCTGTAGAACTTTGATAACAATAGCATGAGGCAACCGATTGACAGAGGTGCAACCCTTGAATAAAAACAGATTCTATTCATTCTAATGACATTCTTTGTGTTCTATTTATATGGAACCAGCACTGTGTTTAAAGAATAGCTCTGAAATAATTGTTGTGAAGCAATTAATTTAATGTATTACTGCAATATGTAACCTTCTGGGTGACCCAACTAGGGTTGCAAAGGGTCGGAAACTTTCCGGAATTTGTCAGGAAATTTTTCATGGGAACTTATGCCTGGGACTTTTGGGAATTTTGCTTACCCTCTGCATGCACAGTGTATTCTTCCATCACATGTGCAGATTCTCAAGATCTTGCACACTAATGAGATGCTATTGAGCCCACACTTCTACACTGTCTGAGCCAAGGACTACATGCTTTCTGGTAAGTCTTGATTAAAATACTGGGTGGGGTGAATATATTTTATATTACATATGATTTTTTTAGTTAACTAGTAAATAGTAGCCTACAACAGTGTGTTTAAATAATTTCTAACTTGTTAACAATTTCTGCTAGTTCGTATTTGCTACCATGTGGGTTTTAGCTTATTTGAGCCTGCTAAGGAGTGTGAATTCACCATACATGCTTCATTTTAAAACATGTATCTTACAAAGGAGTAGTTAGATTAAATGCTTAACAATTTACCTGTACATGGAATTGTATTTGTTTTTTGTACTCATATTTGCCCCCACTTATCTCTACAGGAAAATTGCACGGGCACCATCTGATGTGTGGAGACCTTTCACTGCAGCAAATGTAGAAGGAGAAGCTGTGTACATTTGCAAATACTGTGTCAAATCATATGTGAAGAATGCAACAAAGATACAGAATCATCTGACCAAGTGCATAAAGTTCCCTCAGCGCTCACAGCAAGCAACCTCAAAAGTCCCTAAACTTCTATTTGAGGTGAAAATGATGAATGACACCTTATCGATAGCAACAGCTCATGGTCCTCCTGGAATCAGAAGTTTTTTTGACTCAATGGAGGAATGTAGTCAAAGAAATGCTGATGAATGTCTTGCTTAAGCTGTGTATGCAACTGGTTCACCTCTGCTCACAGGCAATGTGTATTGGAAGATATTTCTGAATTTTCTTCGCCCAGCATACACCCCTCCAACCAGAGATGCTTAATCTACTAATTTACTGGTTGCAGAGTTCAAGTGAAGGTCAAGCAAATCATAGAGAAAGCAGACTGTATTGCAGTCATCTCTGATGGTTGGTCGAATGTTCGCGGGCAAGGAATAATTAACTACATTTTCACCCCTCAACCAGTATTCTACAAGAGCACAGACACAAGGGGCAAGATGCACCGGTCTCTACATTGCAGATGAGCTGAAGACAGTCATCAATGACCTTGGACCACAGAAGGCATTTGAACTGGTGACAGACAATGCTGCAAACATGAAGGCTGCTTGGTCTAAAGTGGTGTCCTACCCTCACATTACACCCATTGACTTTGCTGCTCATGCATTGAATCTGCTCCTCAAGGACATCATGGCACTGAAAACAATGGATACACTCTACAAGAGAGCCAACCACATTGATGCTGCCCAGCAACACACGTTGGGGTGGTGTTGTAATCATGTTTGACAGTCTCCTGGAGGGGAAGGAGTCTCCAAGAAATGGCCATATCACAGTCTGCCGATATGGACAGCCCCATCAAGAGGATCTTCCTGGATGATGTATTTTGGGAGAGAGTGGTAAGCAGCCTGAAACTCCTGAAACCTATAGCAGTAGCCATTGCACGGCTTGAGGGAGACGATGCCTGAAGCCCATACACGCCGCAGCATACATGTTGGACCCCAGGTATGCTGGCAAGAGCATCCTGTCTGGTGCAGAGATCAAGGCCTATGGTGTCATCACTACTGTGTCTCGCCACCTTGGCCTGGATGAGGGAAAGTTTCTTGGCAGTCTGGCGAAGTACACTTCCAAGCAAGGACTTTGGGATGGAGATGCAATATGCTAGTTGTGCCAACGGATCTCATCAGCCACCTGGTGGAAGGGACTTTGTGGCTCTGAGGCGCTTTCCCCTGTTGCCTCCATCATCCTCCAAATCCCACCATCATCAGCCGCCTCAGAGCGCAACTGGTTCTTGTTTTGGAGCACACACCAAAGCACGCAACAGGTTGACCAATACAAGGGTTGAAAAATTGGTGGCTATCCGTGCAAATTTGAGGCTTTTTGAGCCTGACAACGAGCCATTCTCAACAAGGTTGGAAAGTGACAGTGAAGATGCAGCCTCAGAATCTGATGTTCAAAAGGTGGACATTGAGGAGGTCCAAGGAGAAGACATTGAAGCCTGAGAGGAAGACAACCAAAGCTTTAGTTTCTAGACTATCATTTTACAGATGTATGTTGAAAACATTTTTGGGAGATGTAATTGAGCATTGGGGATCATTCAATATTTATTTATTTTGTTCAGTTGAAATCATCCCATGTGAAGAGTAAACTCATTGAATTAAAGTTCAATTTGTAACTCAATTATTTTTTTTCTATTGGAAGGATTTAATCATTTGCAATTATGTCTACTTATGATAAGGTCAAATGTTTGTCTCCATATGGTAAATAAACTCAACAAAAAAAGAAACTGACATTTTCCAGGACCGTCTTTCAAAGATAATTCGTAAAAAACTAAACTTCACAGATCTTCATTGTAAAGGGTTTAAACACTGTTTCCATGCTTGTTCAATGAACCATAAACAATTAATGAACATGCACCTGTGGAACGGTTGTTAAGACACTAACAGCTTACAGATGGTAGGCAATTAAGGTCACAGTTCTGAAACTGGCCTTTTTACTGACTGAAAAACACCAAAAGAAAGATGCCCAGGGTCCCTGCTCATCTGTGTGAAAGTGCCTTAGGCATGCTTCAAGGAGGAATGAGGACTGCAGATGTGGCCAAGGCAATAAATTGCAATGTCCGTTCTGTGAGATGCCTAAGACAGCGCTACAGGGAGACCGGACGGACAGCTGATCGTCCTCGCAGTGGCAGCCCATGTGTAGCACAGGATCGGTACATTCGAACATCACACCTGCAGGACAGGTACAGGATGGCAACAACTGCCCGAGTTACACCAGGAACGCACTATCCCTCCATCAGTGCTCAGATTGTCTGCAATTGGCTGAGAGAGGCTGGACTGAGGGATTGTAGGCCTGTTGTAAGGCAGGTCCTCACCAGACATCACCGGCAACAACGTCACCTATGGGCACAAACCCACCGTCGCTGGACCAGACAGGACTGGCAAAAGGTGTTCTTTGACGCCGAGTCATGGTTTTATCTTACCAGGGGTGATGGTCGGATTCTCGTTTATCGTTGAAGGAATGAGCGTTACACCGAGGCCTGTACTCTGGAGCGGGATCAATTTGGAGGTGGAGTGTCCGTCAGGGTCTGGGGCGGTGTGTCACAGCATCATCGGACTGAGCTTGTCATTCCAGGCAAACTCAATACTGTGCGTTACAGGGAAGACCTCTTCCTCCCTCGTGTGGTACCCTTCCTGCAGGCTCATCCTGACATGACCCTCCAGCATGACAATGCCACCAGCCATGCTGCTCATTCTGCGTGATTTCCTGCAAGACCGGAATGTCAGTGTTCTGCCATGGCCAGCGAAGAGCCCGGATCTCAATCCCATTGAGCACGTCTGGGACATGTTGGATTGGAGGGTGAGGGGTAGGGCCATTCCCCCCAGAAAAGTCCAGGAACTTGTAGGTGCCTTGTTGGAAGAGTGGGGTAACATCTCACAGCAAGAACTGACAAAACTGGTACAGTCCATGAGGAGGAGATGCACCACAGTACTTAATGCAGCTTGTGGCCACACACCCTTTGTTCAGGGACACATTATCCCATTTCTGTCAGTCACATGTCTGTGGAACTTGTTCAGTTTGTCTGTTGTTGATTTTTATGTTCATACAAATATTTACTCATGTTAAATTTGCTGAAGACAAAAGCAGTTGACAGTGTGAGGATGTTTCTTTTTTGCTGAGTTTATATCCAATGCAAAAAACATCTACATTTAACATGGTAATTCCCACAGTTTCCACCTCTGAATATTCTAGACCCAACCAAATTAAATGTGTTTTATAGATCTGTCACTCATTGAAAGCAAGTCTAAGAAGTGTAGATCTGTTCTATTTCTGTGCTTTTTTTGGTTGTGGAGAATATATTTTAGTGGGTTAGATGTTACAATGATTCTCTACGCTATACTTGCTTGTTTTGTCATAAACTGAAATTAGGCCAACTATTCAAAATTTAGCAACCAGGAAATGGAGAGATTTCTGGATAGTGCATCTTTAATTTTATTATTGATGTGTTACTTTCATCCGTAGTGCAAATCTATGGAGAGGGGATCTACTTCAGTGGCAGTGTGGATGGGGCAAAGAAGCAGTGGAAAGGCTTGGCAGACGAGGCATACCTGTACTTCGTTGAGGCGCAAGTGCTGACAGGGAAGTCCACACATGGCTCACCAGATCTTATTGTGCCACCGGAGATGTCCAGTGGAGACCCCATCACTCTTTATGACAGCGTGAAAGGGGGTGTGGACACCTGTGTCATCTTCAATGGTCACCAGGCCCTACCTGAATATCTGATCATCTGCAAAAATGAAGTTGCTAATTGGTGAAAAGTAGTCGTATGAAAGTCATATTGTTTTAAAATAACCATATTTATCTTTCATTTGTGCCCTACTGTAGACTATGCAGGAAAACTGCATTTAGATCCACTTTATTATCCCATCGGGGAAATTAATTTGGTCATGTGCTGAAGACTACATGAAAATCGAGAAACTACACAATATAATTCATTCAAAGTGCTATAGCTACACATTTAAAATGAAAGTGCAATATGCTGAAGACTCGAGGGACCAACAGACACTTATACAGCCTAAAGACTGTTGGAGTAAGAGTCCCCATATCTATCTGTTTTGATTTTCTTTTGAAGAAGTCTCTTTCCCCTTGTCCGGCTGCTGCTGCGACTGCGTTTTGAGTGAAGGGGATGTGTACTGTCCTGTGAAATGCTTTCACGTTTTAGTTTTGTGTATAGGTTGGTGGCTGATTCTTGATCTTTCCAAATTATCCTTCCCGCCATCTTAATCAAGCGCTGAAGCTTGACTTGGTCTTCCAAACACGCATGTCAGACCAAAGGACGGCACACGCTGCAGGACAGATTTATTATAGAGGCTTGGTCTGGTTGGAGGGAAATTGAATTCAGACATGTTTGCTTCACATTTTATATAGTTTTAATTGGTTATGGTTTTGTTTCATTTTCTACTTCAATGTCAAAGCATTATGGTTTCAGTTTATAACCAACAAAATGAATGCAGTTTGAATAAATGTTATCATTTCAGCAATGGGTTGTATGTAATTTTTATTGATAATACTGACAATCCTTTGTTTTGTAATGAGTGTTTTATTGGTATAGCATTATGTAAAAGTATAGCAAAATGCTTTGGTAGAGTAATTCGCTCTTATTACACTGATACTGTTACATAAACAGAACTCCATACTAGGCATCAATGAACAAGGCATTAAGCTATTTTATTAGATTTATGTAAAAAGGTTATGGTTCACAACATTCTGGCAATGAGCAGCTTGGAAGGACTACAGAGTAAGGTTTTGCCATATTGAATTAAACAATGAAATATACTGTAACTGCTTACATACTGATACTGTACTTCCACCTAGTACATCAATAATTAAAATATGATTTGAGTTTTAACCAGACTCCAACAATGTCCCTGCAACAATTTCAAAGATCTTACGGAGTTACAGATCATATAAGGAAATCAGTAAATTGAAATGCATTCAATAGGCCTTTATCTATGGATTTCACATGACTGGGAATACATATGCATCTGTTGGTCACAGACGCATTAAAAAGGCATGGATTGGAAAACCAGTCGGTATCTGGTGTGACCATTTGCCTCATGCCACGCAACATCTGCTTCTCAGAGTTGATCAGGCTGTTGTTTCTGGAATGTTGTCCCACTCCTCTTCAATGGCTGTGCGAAGTTGCCGGATATTGGTGGGAACTGGAACACGCTGATCTTCCTGTCTATCCAGAGCATCCCTAACATTATCAATGGGTGACCAATTGGGACATTTTCACATTCCAGGAATGGGGGCGTGCATTATTGTTCTGAAACATGGTGGCGGATGAATGGCACGACTGGGCCTCAGGATCTCGCCACGGTATCTCTGTGCATTCAAAGTGTCATCTATAAAATGCAATTGTGTTTGTTGTCCGTAGCTTATGCCTGCCCATACCATAACCCCACAACCACCATGGGGCACTCTGTTCACAACGTTGACATCAGCAAACAGCTCGCCCACACAACGCCATAACAGTCTGCCTTCTGCCCGGTACAGTTGAAACTGGGATTAATCCGTGAAGAGCAGTCAGGTCAAGACCCTGGTGAGGATGACGAGCAAGCAGATGGCCTTCCCTGAGATGGTTTCTGACAGTTTGTGCAGAAATTATTCAGTTGTGCAAACCCACAGTTTCATCAGCTGCCCGGGTGGCTTGTCTCAGACCATCACGTAAGTGAAGAAGACAGATGTGGAAGTCCTGGGCTGGCGTGTTTACATGCGGTCTGTAGCCGGTTGGACGTACTGCCAAATGCTCTAAAATGACGTCGGAGGCGTCTTATGGTAGCGAAATGAACATTAAATTCTCTGGCAACAGCTCTGGTGGACATTCCTGCTGTCAGCATGCCAATTGCATGCTCCCTCAAAACTTGAAACATCGTTGACATTGTGTTGTGTGACAAAACTGCACATTTTAGAGTGGCCTTTTATTGCCCCCAGCACAAGGTGCACCTTTGTAGTGATCATGCCATTTAAATGGCTTCATGATATGCCACACCTGTCAGGAGGATGGATTTAATACCTAAATCTACCTTCATTTGGCAGCTGGCGGGTGTTAATTTTATGCCCTGGTCAACTCTAGCCTTTAGCTCAGTGAGGATGTTGTCTGTAGTCCATGGCTTTTGGTTGGAATATGTGCATACGGTCACTGTGGGGAAGTCATTGCACTTATTAATGAAGCCAGTGACTGATGTGGTGGACTCCTCAATACTATCGGATGAATCCCGTAAAATATTCCAGTCTGTGCAAGCAAAATAGTGCTGTAGCTTAGCATCCACTTCATCGGACAACTTCTGAATTGAGCATGTCATTGTTACTTCCTGTTTGAGTGGTTGCTTGTAAGCAGGAATCAGGAGGATAGAGTTCTGGTGGTCAGATTTGCCAAATGGAGGATGAGGGACAAATATGTCTCTCTTTGTGGAGTAAAGGTGATCTAGAGATTTTTCCCCTCTGGTTGCACAGGTGACATACTGGTAAAAATGAAATAAAACGGATTTCAGTTTTCCTGCATTAATATCACCGGCTCTGTCTCTGGATGAGCATTTTCTAGTTGGCTTATGGCCCAACATAGTTTGTTTATTGTGGTCTTAGTGCCAGCATTGTTTTGTTGTGGTAAATAGATGTCTACAAAAAATATAGATGAAAACTCTTGGTAAATGGTATGGTCTATACTGCTCTATGCCACTACGCAAATGTGATGATATGCATGCAATGCTTTATTATAAAGGTTATTATTTTGAAAAAATGATGCATTCCGGTACCTCAGAGCTCCTCAGGTCAACCCCTGTTGTGCAATTTTTTTGTTCCGGCATCTCCAGGTTTACAAATGAAGCACTGTGAAGACCCTTGTTTTATACTAATAAAATTGCTCAGAGAAAGATTTTGTTTACCAACTAACCAAGATGGAGGGGGCATTGTTGGGGCTGTGTTTCTGGACCTAAGGAAGGCTTTTGATACTGTTAACCATGAGATTCTTATCACATAATTGTCCAAGTTAAACTTTTCCCCCGATGCCTTGTGACGGATGAAATCATACCTTGAAGGCAGAACTCAGTGTGTCAGAGTGAGCAATGAGCTGTCGCCCACTCTTATGATGTGGGCGTGCCTCAAGGGTCAATACTTAGGGGCTCCCGGGTGGTGCAGTGGTTAAGGGTGTTGTACTGCAGCGCCAGCTGTGCCACCAGAGACTCTGGGTTCGCACCCAGGCTCTGTCGTAACCAACCGCGACCGATCGTAACCAACCGCGACCGATCGTAACCAACCGCGACCGACACATTGGTGCGGCTGGCTTCCGGGTTGGATGGCGCTGTGTTAAGAAGCAGTGCGGCTTGGTTGGGTTATGTTTCGGAGGACGCATGACTTTCGACCTTCGTCTCGCCCGAGCCCGTATGGGAGTTGTAGCGAGATAGTAGCTAGTAGATAGTAGCTACTAACAATTGGATACCACGAAATTGGGGAGATAAAGGGGGTAAAATAAAATACTGGGGCCCCTTCTGTTCAGCCTGTACATTAATGATCTGTCTGTACTGGGTCTGAAGTTCAAATGTATGCAGATGATACAGTGATATATGTGCAAAGAGCAAACAACAAGCTGCACAATAATTCACTACTGTAATGGTCCAGAATTACAAAGTGGCTCAGTGACTCGTGTTTGCATCTCAATGTGAAAAAAACTGTCTGCATGTTTTTCACAAAGAGGGCAACAGATGCTACTGAGCCAGGTGTCTATGTGTCAGGGGAGCAGCTCCAGGTGGTATCTGATTTTAAGTACCTTGGCATCATACTTGATTCGAACCTCTCATTTAAAAAGCATGTGAAAAAGGTCATTCAAATAACCAAATTAAACCTAGCTAATTTCCGGTTTATATAAAATTGTTTGACTACAGAGGTAGTAAAACTGTACTTAAAATCTATGATACTCTCCCACTTAACATACTGCTTGACTAGTTGGGGCCAAGCTTGCTGTACAACATTTAAACCTATTCAGTCTGTCTACAAACAGGCTCTCAAAGTGCTTGATAGGAAGCCCAATAGCAATCATCACTGTTACATCCTCAGAAAGCATGAGCTCCTGAGTTGGGAAAATCTTGTGCAATACACCGACGCATGTCTTATATTCAAGATCCTAAATGGCCTGGCTCCTCCACTCAGTATTTTTGTTAAACAGAAATCCAAACATATGGCAGCAGATGCACAAGGTCTGCCATGAGAGGTGACTGTATAGTTACTGTATAGTTTTTGTTCTGTTGCTCTGTGTAATGGCATTCATAGGAATAAGGTGAGGACCAAGGTGCAGCGTGGTACGTGTTCATATTCATTATTTGAAACAATCAATGACAACGAAAGATAGCTGTCCCTGATTGAGAAACATACCCGGTCGAAACATAGAAATACAAAAACCTAGACATACAAACATAGAATGCCCACCCAAATCGCACCCTGACCAAACAAAAATAGAAACATACAAAGCAATCTACAGTCAGGGCGTGACAGTACCCCCCCAAAGGTGCGGACTCTGAACCTATAGGGGAGGGTCTGGGTGGGCATTACTCAGAGGTGGATGCTCTGGAGAGAGACGTGGACCCTGCTCCACCTTTGGCTCGGCCCACTTAGGTGATGCCTCTAGAGCTGGGACCCTCCCGCCAACTGAGGGGCGCCTCTGGACTGAGGGGCTGCGACTCTGGCGTCTCTGGTCTGTGGGGCTGCGACTCTGGCCGCTCCGGAGTGAAGGGCGACTCTGGCCGCTCCGGAGTGAAGGGCGACTCTGGCCGCTCCGGAGTGAAGGGCGACTCTGGCCGCTCCGGAGTGAAGGGCGACTCTGGCCGCTCCGGAGTGAAGGGCGACTCTGGCCGCTCCGGAGTGAAGGGAGACTCTGGCCGCTCCGGACTGGAAGGAGACTCTGGCCGCTCCGGACTGGAAGGAGACTCTTGCAGAGCCGGACTGGAGGGAGAACCTGGAGGGAGGAGATGGAGAGACAGCCCGGTCCTTGGAGGAGGCACAGGATAGACCAGGCCGTGGAGGCGCACTGGAGGTCTCGAACTAAGGGCCTGCACAACCCGTCCTGACCTGATCCTCACCCTAGCCCGGCAGATGCGGGGAGCTGGAATGTAGAGCACCGGGCTCAGAGCACATATTGGAAAGCTGTAGCTCTGAGCTGGCACAGGACGTGCAGGGCTAGGGAGGTGCACAGGAGGCCTGGTGCGTGGGGCTGGCACAGTCTTCACCAGATGGCTAGCACGCACCTCAGGACGAGTATCGAGAGCTGACTCAGGTGACATCAAATCGCGGATACGCTCCGTCGGGTGGATGTCGTGCCTCAAGCACCAACACAGCAGCGCTCTCATTGCTCTCTCCTCCAATCTCCCCATAATCTCCTTCACAGTCTCGGCTTCGCTTCCTTTGCTCACCTCCAATTTCCCCCCATAGCCCGGGGCCTGACCAGTCCCATGATCGCCACGGTAAGCACGGGGAGTGGGCTCAGGTCTCCAACCTGCCACACTCCCCGTGTGCCACACTCCCCGTGTGCCTCCCCCCCAAAAAAATATTGGGGCTGCCTCTCGGGCTTCCTTGCCAGCCGTGTTCCCTCGTATCTCCGGTTCCCTTCTCCTGCTGTTTCCGCCTGTTCCCATGTCCAGTCCTCTTCTCCATGCTGCTTGGTACTTTTGGTGGTGGGTAGTTCTGTAGCGGCATTCATAGGAAGAAGGTGAGGACCAAGGTGCAGCGTGCTACGTGTTCATATTATTTATTTGAAACTGAACACTAAATATAAAATAACAAAAGGAATAACCGAAACAGTTCTGACAGGTGATACAAACGCTCAACAGAAAACAACTACCCACAAACCATAGTGGGAAAACAGGCTGCCTAAGTATGATTCCCAATCAGAGACAACGAAAGACAGCTGTCCTGATTGAGAACCATACCCGGCCGAAACATAGAAATACAAAAACCTAGACATACAAACATAGAATGCCGACCCAAATCACACCCTGACCAAACAAAAATAGAAACATACAAAGCAATCTACGGTCAGTGAGTGGCACTCTGTCTGTATGCTATGTCTTGCTTGTCCTATGTTGCTCTGCGTGTGCTCCTGCTCAACGATTGTCTGTATTGTAATTGTTTTTAATAACCTGCCCAGGGACTGCGGTTGAAAATTAGCCGGCTGGCTAAAACCGGCACTTTTACTGAAACGTTGATTAATGTGCACTGTCCCTGTAAAAATAAAATAAATAAACTTAAACGAAACTCAAAATTATTGACAACCCCAAATATTCGTATAAATAAAGTAGTCCAAAGTTTAGATGTGTTTTAGCAGTTTCTTGGCTGTTTTTAAGATTATTTTGTGCCCAATAGAAATGCCTGGCTACCCAAACTCCTTGCTCTGGCCAAACGCTAAGCCACAGACGTTAGTTTCTTCTAACGAGTCTGGTTCTGAGTACCTCCCCTACGATGAGTCTGGTTCTGAGTACCTCCCCTATGATGAGTCTGGCTCTGAGTCTAATGAGTCTGGTTCTGAGTACCTCCCCTACGATGAGTCTGGCTCTGAGTCTAACGAGTCTGGTTCTGAGTACCTCCCCTACGATGAGTCTGGCTCTGAGTCTAATGAGTCTGGTTCTGAGTACCTCCCCTACGATGAGTCTGGCTCTGAGTCTAATGAGTCTGGTTCTGAGTACCTCCCCTACGATGAGTCTGGTTCTGAGTACCTCCCCTACGATGAGTCTGGCTCTGAGTACCTCCCCTACGATGAGTCTGGCTCTGAGTCTAATGAGTCTGGTTCTGAGTACCTCCCCTACGATGAGTCTGGCTCTGAGTACCTCCCCTACGATGAGTCTGGCTCTGAGTCTAATGAGTCTGGTTCTGAGTACCTCCCCTACGATGAGTCTGGTTCTGAGTACCTCCCCTACGATGAGTCTGGCTCTGAGTCTAATGAGTCTGGTTCTGAGTACCTCCCCTACGATGAGTCTGGCTCTGAGTCTAATGAGTCTGGTTCTGAGTACCTCCCCTACGATTTCTAGAATGGAAATACATTCTAGACCATCAGATTGGTCCCAGAAACCGATTGGTTGGGCCAGAGTCAGAACACACGTGGGTTTAGCGACATTTTGAAAAGATCATACCCCCAAGACATGCTAACCTCTCATCATTACCAATAACAGGAGAGGTTAGCATGTCTTGGGGGTATGATCATTGACCCTGTGGTGGTTAATTTCTTTACTATCAAATGAGGAGAGACAAACTTATTGCACAAGTCAGAGTTATACTTAAACTAAATATTTAATCACTTATTAACAAGGGAGCAGGTCAATACAACGCACACATATAAAGTGAATCGATTGAGTGCGCTGCGATAATGATGACTGGTCATGGCTGGTCGACAATTCACGCTCAGATGATTCGTTGAGAGCACCGAGACAAAAGTACAAGGGTCTTTTATAGCCAAGATTCACCCCTTTCAACCTACATGACCAGCAACATATATATAGAACGAGTCACAAGGTTAAGATCTGGATGAACGATACCTATAATACATAGCAGACAGCATCTGCTGTGTCAACAGTTTTCATTGTATAGACCAGAGTCTGGCCCTCCGACTCCAAACTGGAACCATCTCTCCCTGGTACCATATAGAACAGAAACATGAACTCATGCTCTGGAATGCTCTTTAGGTTTGATCACCCAAACGGCATCATACATCTCCTCTGTCAGTGTCATCTCCCAGAGGCCCATCCTCAGTAGAACACACACACAATAGTTAACAGAATACTCTATTCTGTTGCATAACACAACCATTTGATGCAATAAAAGTATTATAACATAGTCTTGCAGATTTGCTATCTCAACCCTCTATAACTTTCTAATTTCTCAATATTCACGATTCATTCAGGATTATCTGTAAATTTGTAGAGTCAGAAGCTTGATGTAGTCATTACATACTAAGAATATGGAATGAAATCGACATTTTTGACTACTTTATTTATAAGAATCTTTAGGGGTGTCAATCATTAATCACCCCTATAAAAAATACTTAAAACAATCTCTTTTTCTGAGCAATTGTACTAGTATAAAATAATATAATATGCCCTTTTTTTGCTTACAATATGCTGTAGCTTAGTATTAGATTGTATACAGTCATTATTGTTCTAATTCACCAATGGTGTCAATACTGTAGGAACCCACTGTATGTATAGGAGCATCTGGGTGTGTGGACCCTACTCTGTTACTACAGAGTTCAGAGGTAACTGAAATCAAACCCACACAGGAGCTGAAGTCAGAGGAGGCTCCACGATCTTTCAGGGTGAAGGAAGAGGGGCTGGTCCAGGCTAATGGCAGCAGGAGAGGAGTTACAACTGGCTAGAGAGGCACGAGAGGAGGAGATGGAGGAGGATGAAATCGTCTCACCTGGCTCCCTATCAGAGATTTTCAAATTCTAAAGTAGGTTGAGAAGTTCTGAAAATGTGGCATTTTGAAAAGTTGTACCCATTTGAAATTGGCTGTACAATACTGAGATTAATACAGGTGCGCTGTCATTGACACTAAACATTTTGTCAAAAATCATTGACTACGGAATGAGTTTTCCTTTTCTCTGCACCACAATGCAATGGTGTGCATGTTGATATTTTCGCTCAAATATATCTCCCTTTCTCTTGTCCTGTCCAGACCTGAGCTTCCAGACAGATGAGTCAACGATGTGTTAACGTCAGAGAACCCCCACCACTTCTGGATCCAGATTCTGGGGCTGGACACACTTATTGACGAGATTAGCCGCTTCTACAGCAAAGGAACCTGGCAGGTCAGTCATACCTTGCTTGTGTTCTATAGACACCAAACAGACAAATGGATTGAAACAGGGAGGAACTATTTGGTATTTTCCTATAAATGCGCTAATTTTTGTTTTTTTGTTGCTAAATATTTTCTGTTGCTAAATGTTGTGTGTTGCTAAATATTTTATTTTGCTAAATGTTTTCCGTTGTCTGCCCTCATGAACATGACTTTCTAGATTCCATCTACAATGAACCACTGAAATAGAATGGTGTCTAGAGCTGACTCTATTATTTTATTCTCAATCACAGAGAAACACAATATGTTTCTATAGTGTTGAACTTTAGTATTGAGCCCTATGTGTGACGGCTCCAGGACCAGCGAGTGGAGATCTTCATGGTGGGGGACATTGCGGCTGCTCAGTACCCGGACTATAGCACCTGGAACAGGGCAAGGCTCCTGGGGGTGATGGGCTCTGGCTTGGTGGACCTCCACAATGTCGACTTTGGAGACAATATTGAACAACCCAGGGACAGTCTACAAAGTATGAGGTGACAAGTCAGGGTTATGAGGTTAGGGCTCTGAAATATATAATTTTGTTTCCAAGAAAGAGCTGGACAATACATTCCAGCACTCCTCGTTGTATTGCATACGTAATAAATAATAGATGAAAGCTGTTACTCTAATAGCTGTTAGCTATTTGGCTAATGGTTTGTCTTTTCTTCTCTCATGCCCCTTTTAGGAGTGACTTCCTCAGCCTACCATTCCAGGTCATCGAGTGCAGCTTAGCTGGAGTCAACCCAGTGGAGACCCCTGTGGAGAGAAGTCCTGGATGACTTTGACCGTCTGACATATGTTGCCGAGTGGAGACCCCTGCTGGCCAAACTGTGCAGCTACACCCACTCTGGCTCAGTGTACTGTATAGCTCTACGACAACACAGAGGGCAAGATCAGTACTAACCTGGACTGGGGTGGGAAATGACACTGTATGTCTCGCCTATCTCTCTCTCTCTGGAAGATGCCTTGTCATTTGTCTCTTATCGTGATCTCCCCCTTTGTGTGTGACTGGTTTCTCGTTCTCTCCCTGTCAGATTGTGGATCTAGGAGAGGAGGTGGTGAGTCTTGTCCATGCTGTGCCTAGCCAGGATAATTGGAACGGTAGGGGTGACAGGGACGACCCCGGATCACCACAGAGGATGTTGGTAAGAGCACAAGGCAGAGGAGAGGGAAAATAAATTAGAGCGATTTAGAGATACAACCGCAAAGTATGTAACTATATCAGGGTTTCCGTTAGCTGTTAATAGACGGCTTTTGAATGATATATTTTGTTTGTTGAAAAAACAATAAATAAAATTAGGTTTGTGCAGATTTATACAATATTACGACGTTCAGAATGAGACTGATATGAGGTAATAATAATTAATGGATGACTAATACGATAACGATATGTTCTGATATTCTTGAGTTTATTTTGGGAAACGGTAACTCATTAAACAAACTTTTTTCTGTGGTGCCCCAAGATTGCTAATGAGTTAATTGTTACGTGCTTAATTTAACCGTCGTATTAATTAAGCATAGTTAATTGATTTGATAAAATAATCGCCATCACATTAATGATATTCACATTATGTACAAAATAAGTTGCAGATAACGCGTAAAACGGCAGCCATCTCAATCGGCGCCAAAATCAGACCATATCCGTGGAGGCAATTATTTTATATAAACTTTCTTTCATTTTCCAGTAGCCAAACTCACAATCCTAGTCATATTAGCAACCCATGCTAGTTATTGAATATTAGGTCTCCCCTCTTTCAAATTTCTGAAAGGATATTTTCATCGTGGTCACATGATATCCGTCACATTAAACCGCTCACATGAATGGTGTGCTTTCAAAAGTGGTATTTTCCTGCTAATTTAATTATTGTGTGCGTTGCTGCCCTTATAATGTCATTAAATAATACACCGAACAAGAATATAAACACAACATGCAACTATTTCTAATATTTTTATGAGTTACAGTTCATATAAGGAAATCAGTCAGTTGAAATATAGTCATTAGCCCCTAGTCTATGGATTTCATATGAATACAGATATGCTTCTGTTGGCCACAGATACCTTAAAAAAAGGTTGGGGCATGGATCAGAAAACCAGTCAGTATCTGGTGTGACCACCATTTGCCTCATGCAGTGCGACACATCTCCTTCGCATAGAGTTGATCAAGCTGTTGATTGCGGCCTGTGGAATGTTGTCCCACTCCTCTTCAATGGCTGTGCGAAGTTGCTGGATATTGGCGGGAATACGCTGTCATACACGTCGATCCAGAACATCCCAAACATGCTCAGTGGGTGACATGTCTGGTGAGATTGCAGGCCAATAACTGGGATATTTTCATCTTTGCGACATGGGGTCATGCATTATCATGCTGAAACATGAGGTGATGGTGGCGGATAAATGGCACGACGATGGGCCTCAGGATCTGTTCACGGTATCTCTGTGCATTCAAATTGCCATTGAAAAAATGCAGTTGTGTTCGTTGTCCGTAGTTTATTGCTACCCATACCATAACCCCACCACCCCCATGGGACACTGTTCACAGCGTTGACATCAGCAAACCGCTCACCCACACAATGACGCCATACACGTTATCTGCCATCTGCCTGGTGCAGTTGAACCTGGGATTCATCTGTGAAGAGCACACTTCTCCAGCGTGCCAGTGGCCATCGAAGGTAGGAATTTGCCCACTGAAGTAGGTTACGACGCAGGAACTGCACTCAGGTCAAGACCCTGGTGAGGACGACGAGCACGCAGATGAGCTTCCCTGAGACGGTTTCTGACAGTTTGTACAGAACTTCTTCAATTGTGCAAACCCACAGTTTCATCAGCTGTCCAGGTGGCTGGTCTCAGACGATCCCGCAGGTGAAGATGCCTGCAGTCAGCATGCCAATTGCACACGCCCTCAACTTGAGACATCTGTGGCATTGTGTTGTGTGACAAAACTACACTTTTAAAAGGGCCTTATATTGTCCCCAGCACAAGGTATACCTGTGTAATGATCTTACTGTTTAATCAGCTTCTTGATATGCCACACCTGTCAGGTGAATGAATTGTCTTGGCAAAGGAGAAATGCTCACTAACAGGGATATAAACAAATTTGTTCCCAAAATTTTAGAGAAACAAGGTTTTTGTGTGTGTGAAACATTTCTGGGGTCTTTTATGTCAGCTCATGAAACATGGCACACGCTTTACATGTTGCGTATATATTTTTGTTCAGTATAGTTTATCAACATTTTTAAGCTAAACGTTCTGATCAGTTGCATCAGACATTGCTTTTTAACTTTTTTTTAATGTAACCGAGGCCTACTGGTTGAATGAATTTGGGATTTATTGTCCCACAACTGTCCCAGAGTCTGTTTGGAATACAATATTAGAATTGGTCAACTTTTGGACTATGAGGGGTAGTGGATTGAAAGGCTAGTTATTTTGCAGTTCGTTGCTCGTCTTGTTGGCTGAGGAAAAGTCCATGTGGACAGTTATCGTAACATCTTCAAAGTGCGCAACAGGATTCGGTAAGGAGGACCGCACATCGTTGCATCCTCAACTTGCATGTTCTGTTAAGATGAATTACCATAAACTAAATGTGATTTCTGTCATTCTGAGCACCATGGGTAGATGCACTAATCAGGTTACACACACAATGCCTATGGGTCCGGTACATTTTCCAAATGTCTGGGAAATTAAAATGCTGCCGGTCAAATGTCTGGCGCCACATTTTCCTAACAGAAACCCTGAACTATATATGACTTAAAATTGTGTCTGTGTTCCGTTAGGATGATGTGATGGGAGCCTGTCCTTCATCAGCTTATCAGGTGGGTTTACACTGAGAAGGGTCACATTCAGTAGCTAAGAAATTGACTAAATGTTTTGAAATGGATGAATGTATTATGTTCTACCTGAATGTGTGAAATCACTTAATTTCATTTTTCGGGTTTCAATGCATTTTCCACATTTATGCTTTATTGAACATTTCATTCATATTAAACACAGTTGTCCCCAGGTGTTTTCTCTCTTTCGCTGTCTGAACAACTCCTTTTGGTGGGCACATGTCTTGATTAAAGTACAGGCCTTCATAATGGAGAGTGGGTGTCAGAACTGGCCACAACATCATCTCTGTTCCCATTGTCTTCAGGTTCTTTGAGGCCTCTGGAGCTGCAGCGGGCTGATGTTGAAGACAACCCCTCCTCTCCCCAGACCACCAGGTCTCAGGCCAGCGCTTTCACACGCTCAACCGAACCACCAACCTCTACAGCATCTTTGTGTCCCAGCTGCCGCTCACACACACTTACTTGAATGTATTATTGTTTTATTTTTTGGAATAGTAAATCATACAATCTACTTGGAGTGAAGCCGCCTCAACATCTACATCACATTCACTCATCTAACAGACTCCCGTCCAGAGCGACACACAGAAGCAACCAGGGTCAACGCCCTGCTCAAGGGCACGTCGACAGATCTCTCACAAGATCAAAATCGGGGACCCGAACCAGTGACCTATCAGCCACTGGGCCAAGCTCCCAACCGCCAGGCCACCAGCCCTCCAAAATGAAATCATTCCATTCCCCACCCCACCCCCAAGACCGCCCCCCCCCAAGCCCCCATCACCCAATGCACCAACAACCAAAAAAATAAACAAAAGAGAAAAAGACAAAGACAAAGAAAAACAAAAGACATGAAGGACAACAAAAATCACAACAGCAAGGCCAACTAAATATGTTTGAGTGCATGTATGGCACTATTTACCTGTGTGTGTGTCCATGTATGTGCACACGTGTGCATTTGAATGCGAGTGTGTGTATATGCATGTGTACAAACACATGCACGGTATCAGCCTCAGGCAAACCGGTATGAGCTGTAAAAACGCTGCCCCTCAATTTCATTCAAATATACTTTTTGTTATGTTTTATTTTGACTTTATTGAATTTTTTTGATACTTTTTTCTTTGACAGTCATTCTATCCCCGCCCAGCAACTCCTCTCCCTCTTGTCTCCAATTCCACATCCCAACCCTTAGCCCCTCCCACCTATCTCTGTTGGCCACCCTCTTTGGATTTCTACGCACCATAAACGTCTTTCAACTATGCTGTGATGTTTAATATACAATTTCAATCTATCTAATTGAATAGAATCCACAGATTGCAAGTTGAAGATAAATACTTTTACTAAGAATATTAGTATATTATTAATTGACTGACCCAGTCTCTCCAGATCTCCTAACAGTACTATTTCTAGGGTCAGTTTTAGATCAATGCTATGGATTTCCAGAGGTTCCTGAACCTGAGACCAGAAACAGGCTACCTGAGGGAAGTACCAAAATAAATGGTCTATTGATTCTGCATCCTCACAACATTATCTGCAGAGCTTCGATGATTGAATGCCCCAAATATTCAACTTTTTGTTGGTGGCAAGAATTCTATATAATCATTTTTGCTGAAATTCTTGAATCTTGCTTCGTTTTATATATCAACTCATACACCCTGTACCATGGAATTGGTACATCAAAAATCCATTTTGCAATCGGTATGGCACAGCTGTCAACATCCTGGTCCTCAAATGAAACTGGTATACCTTTTAAGAATATTTTTATTCCTCTGCCATTTTTGATCCTTTATATTGGGCAGACAGACCAGTTCCCTACTTCCTCCCGCTGCCACCTGCCTCCTCCATTTTTGGGGTAATGCTGTAATCAATTGGTTTTAATCTTGGATTGAGCAGACCTTCCCATACAATTCTGCTAACTCCATGAAAGACAACTCTACCATTCCAATTTACAATATAATTTAAAATCAAAATACTCTTTTCAAACATCTTGACCATAAATACAGGTATTTTATTAACCAGGTTTTATCAATAGGTGCCCTTCTTTACGAGGTATTGGAAAACCTCCCTGGTTTTTGTGGTTGAATCTGTGTTTGAAATTCACTGCTCAACAGAGGGACCTTACAGATAATTGTATTTTGTGGGGTACAGAGATGAGGTCGTCGTTCAAAAGTCATGTTAACCACTATTATTGCACACAGAGTGAGTCCATTCAACTTATGTGACTTGTTAAGGAACTTTTTACTCATGAACTTATTTAGGCTTGACATAACAATGGGGTTGAATACGACATTTCAGCTTTTCATTTTCTATTAATTTGTATATAGGCTAGTGACACAAAATCTAAATGTAATCCATTTTAAATTCAGGCTGTAACACAACAAAAATTTAGAAAAAGTCTCGGGGTGTGAATACTTTCTGAAGCCACTGTAGGTAATTGTGGCTAATGTTTGGATTGTGTTGTTTGGTTTTCACTTATTTTCTATCTGTATGGAAATGCAAAATGTACGCCTCTGTAATATTGTGCTTCAGATGTTTATGTTGTGAGAAAGAATTAAGAGTTAAGGTTTTTCTGATTTTATTTCAAAGTACACTACAAAGTCATTTTAAATTGAATCTTGAATTGGAACCTTTTGCCAGTTTACTTTGATCCTTTTACTTTTACGATCAAAGATTGTGGTAATTTAACTGTAAGGAGGGTAATTCATTTACTTGACAATAGGGATTGTCTGTTTTGTTTTCTACAACTCTCGTTCAACTCTGACCAATCACAGCAAAGTGGGTTAAACTCGCGCGTGCGCTTTCGATACATTGTGTTTTTGTTGATATCCTGATATTTTCAGGCTCCGAGTTTAGCTTTCTGAAGCTAATAAACCTCCCCTTTTTTGGGGAGTTTTACTATTATAGCCAATTTAGACAATAATAAAATACAATAGCTAGCTTTATGAAGGGCTGATGGAGAACACAAGGAATTTGGTGAGTTAATTTCTCCGATATGGTCCGTCTGCTTCCGACTTGTTGTGTAGCGAGCTAGCTAACGTAGCTAGCTAACGTCGTTAGCTAGCTAGCGCCCCCCCCCCTCCCCTCGTTGTTATCAGATTGTAGTAAGAACAGCTGATTGAATCACCAAACATGATAGATAATATCCAATAGCCCTGATTTGGAAAGTGAATATATGGATGCTTTATTCGTTTTTTTTACACGATAAAGGTCTACTCGTTTATTGAAATAATGTATTGCAAGCGGTCTTGTAACTAGCCAACGTTAGCTAGCTAAGTCTGGCTAGCTAACTAACGCTATGGTAGAACTGGATTAACAAATATGCTAAGGCCTCAGCTCTCACATTCATTCTACACAAGTCGGTTAGTTACTTAGCCAGCTAAGTGTACTAACTAGAACATTATAAATAGCTAGCCAGTAACGTAGTGCGAAACAGATAATGGGGAAATCATTTTACAGTAACGTTACTGTCATATGCAGAAGAGGAAGTGTTAAATTAATGCAAACTCTGAGACGGCTTTGTAGTTGTATAGGAAGGTAATTGCTATTATGTATGTTAACTATGTGGCTAAGACGCAGTCATTGCTCAGTAAAACGTTATCTCATACTATTAACGTTAGCTCTATTGGTATGGATGTTGTTTCTCATCTCATTGATGCTGGTAGCCATGTACATATGCATAGCCATGTAACTATCTGTATCTGTCACATATCATTGCGACTGTTGAATCACATTGTTTACCATACCCAGTTTCCAAGTATACCAGTTTTCAAGACAATATTCTATTATGACTATGCCACAATAAAATATGTGGTTACGAAAGTTATAATTACTTACTTTTTGAAAGAAAAACCAAAGTCATGATAATGAATGATAGATCTCTTAGTCTATCTCTCCACAAAATCTAGCACAACATTATAGACTCACTCACACACCCTCTCACCGTACAGTTGGTGTCATTCACTCCCTCTCTCTGCTCCTTCCAGGCTGAGCGCACCCCGCGTTCGGAGCGTAAGCGTCAGGACTCGTTCGGTATGTTTGACGGGTACGACAGCTGCAGTGAGGAGAGCACCAGTAGCTCCAGCTCAGAGGACAGTGAGGACGAGGTGCCTTCCATCCCTGCCAGCCTGCCCATCATCAAGAACAATGGACAGGTTTACACCTATCCCGACGGCAAGGCTGGCATGGGTCAGTACGGACAAATATTGATATAGAATCTGAAGATATAGATCGAAATTGGTCAGGAATATCTATGAGTCAGTCAGTGTCACTCTGGGGTGATCGCACAAAGCAGGTTGGGGATTGGTGGATGGGGCTTGTGGAAGAGATTGTGAATTAAATGGCTGCCTGTAATTGAGGTTAGACTATAAGAGTGTGTATTGGCATGGATCCCGGCCTGCAACTGCGAAGAAGAAGAACTGATAAAATTATATATTACTTTGAATTAATTGGAATTTCCTGCTGTATTCTGAGTTTCCTGGGAATGTTTATGTGTTGCCTCTGTTCCACAGCCACCTGTGAGATGTGTGGGATGGTTGGGGTGCGAGACGCCTTCTACTCCAAAACGAAACGCTTCTGCAGCGTCTCCTGCTCTAGAAGTTATTCCTCCAACTCTAAAAAAGCCAGTATAATGGCTAGACTCCAGGTAACCATGATATGCCCAACTATGCTCTGCATTTTGGGCATATGAGAATGAGAGTATTTTCTTATATTTCCTTTGGAAATGCAAGAAAGCATCAGTAAAATTTGTGAACATATTTACCTATTTTCATTCTTTATTGTAATTGTTGTGTGCTTTTTACTCGAAGGGTAAACCACCTACGAAAAAGGCCAAGGTGTTACAGAAACAGCCTCTCATGGCGAAGTTGGCAGCTTACGCCCAGTACCAAGCAAGTCAACAACAACAAAACCTGGCTAAATCAAAAGCAGGTGAGTCCCACAGTAGACCAAACATACAGTCTCTCATATTGTAATGGAGAAGAATGACATTGAATGGAAAGTTATTTCAGTCAAAAGAATACACGTTCTCTGTATATATGACCCAGTATAGTGAACATGTGATGTTGACCTTGTTTCTTCTCCCCTACAGTAGTTCCTGTTGAATGCTTTGACTGGGGAAGATACATCTGTAGCAATAA
The DNA here is from genome assembly GCF_036934945.1 of Oncorhynchus masou masou. Classification (NCBI taxonomy): domain Eukaryota; kingdom Metazoa; phylum Chordata; class Actinopteri; order Salmoniformes; family Salmonidae; genus Oncorhynchus; species Oncorhynchus masou. The sequence continues at coordinate 30,508,970 of NC_088242.1, forward strand.
CCTGGTTGGAGCACCAGTCAGCTGCTTCAAGCACGTACGTTTAAACAATAGCCAGACATTCAAATGGTCTATTACAGATGCTAAGGTTATACATCTGTAAATCAACACTGTTTTGATCAAAACAATTGTCCCATGTGGGAAATAATATGAAGTTGTGTTAAATTGAAATATTTCTCTGTGACTTAGGTCCCTATGGGTATGTGCTGGGGAGACCTAGCTGAAGGAGTGAGGGTGGAGGTGCTCAACTCCGATACTAACCTCTCTACTAAAGTCTACTGGATAGCAGGGATTGTCAAACTTGCAGGTAAGAATACATCTAAACACATGGAGGATTTTATACAAATTGTACCTGGGGTACAATAGAAGTATTACGCAGCTTTTTGTCACTGATCAGACTATACTTGTATAAGGTATTCCTCTTAGAAGAATGCATGGTAATGAGGTTGTCACATGAAACATTCTGTTTTATCTGTTGTCTCTTTCTGTTTTGTTCTCTTCCCCAGGGTTCAAGGCTCTGCTGCGGTACGAGGGTTTTGACAACGACACCATCAGGGACTTCTGGTGTAACCTCTGCGTTCCAGAGATCCACCCCGTGGGGTGGTGCGCCTCCAGTGGGAAACCCCTCGTACCTCCCAAATGTAAACATCACTCTAATAAGGATCATAGTAATACGCTTTGAACTTGCCTTTGATAAACTGGTCACACAATCCCTAACAGAAGATGAAAAACCAGGTCGATAGACTGATGGTGGATATGTTTTTGTGTTCTCTCTCAGCGATACAGAATAAGTACTCTAACTGGAAAGCTTTTCTTGTGAAGCGACTCACTGGAGCCAAGACACTGCCACCAGACTTTGCTGCGAAGGTAAGATCTCATAATTACGAGCCGCAGAGGCAAGGATGATAGCCTAAGCACACCAGTATTTCTACTTGCACATCATCATCTGCACATCTATCACTCCAGTGTTAATTTGCTAAATTGTAATTACTTCGCTACTATGGTGTATTTATTGCCTTACCTCCTTACTCCATTTGCACACACTGTATGTAGATTTTTCTATTGTGTTATTGACTGTACTTTTGTTTATTCCATGTGAAACTCTGTTGTTGTTTTGTTGCACTGCTTTGCTTTATCTTGTCCAGGTCGCAGTTGTAAATGAGAACTTGTTCTCAACTGACCTACCTGGTTAAATAAAGGTTAAATGAAAAAATAGAGCTCTAAAAGCTCCCACTCTGAACCAGGGGTTGAAACCAGTTCAGGGAACAGAACCAAAAACTGGAAAATAATGTACATTTTTCAAGGAACAGGGAATGAAAGTGACCTCTACTGCTCCGGTACAAAGCCGTTATTCTTTTAAAGCACGAAACCGGTTTATAACGTTCTTCTTTTACATATAGTGCTTTCGGGAAGACCCCTTGACTTTTATTCAGACCCCTTGACTTTTTACACATTTTGTTAGGTTACAACCTTATTCTAAAATTGATTGTTGTTTTTTCCCCTCATTAATCTACACACAATACCCTATAATGACAAAGCAAAAAAGGTTTCAGAAATTGTTGCTAATATAAGAAATTAAATAATGAAATATCACATTTACGTAAGTTTTCAGACCCTTTACTCACTACTTTGTTGAAGCACATTGGCAGCGATTACAGCCTCGAGTCTTCTTGAGTATGACACTACGAGCTTGGCACACCTGTATTTGGAGGGTTTCTTCCGTTCTCTGCAGATGCTCTCATGCTCTGTCAGGTTGGATGGGGAGCAATGTTGCACAGCTATTTTAAGGTCTCCAGAAATGTTAGATCGGGTCCAATTCCGAACCCTGGCTTAGCCACTCAAGGACATTCAGAGACTTGTCCCGAAGCCACTTCTGCGTTGCCTTGGCTGTGTGCTTAGCGCCGTGGTCCTGTTGGAAGGTGAACCTTCGCCCCCCTGTAAGTCTTTAGGTGCCTTTTGGCAAACTCTAAGCGGGCTGTCATGTGCTTCCGTCTGGTCACGACCATAAAGGCCTGATTGGTGGAGTGCTGCAGAGATGGTTGTCCTTTCTCCACAGAGAAACTCTAGAGCTCTGTCAGAGTGACCATCAAGTTCTTGGTCATCTCCCTGACCAAGGCCCTCCTCCCCCGATTGCTCAGTTTGGCCGGGCAGCCAGCTCGAGGAAGAGTCTTGGTGGTTCCAAACTTCTTTCTTTTAAGACTGATGGAGGCCACTGTGTTCTTGGGGACCTTTAATGCTGCAGAATTCTTTTGGTACCCTTCCCCAGACCTGTGCCTCAACAAAATCCTGTCTCGGAGCTCTACAGACAATTCCTTCCACCTCATGGCTTGGTTTTTGCTCTGACGTGCACTGTCGGATCTTATATAGCCAGGTGTGTGCCTTTCCAAATCATGTCCAATCAATCAACAAACTCAAAGATGGTCAATGGAGACAGGATGCACCTGGGCTCAATTTCGAATCTCATAAGTAAAGGGTCTGAATACTTTTTTTTTTGTAATAAATTAGCAAAAATGTCTAAACCTGTTTTCACGTTGTCATTATGGGTTATTGTGTGTAGATTGATGAGGATTTTTATTTAGTCAATTTTAGAACAATGGCATTTTAGAACAATGAATACTTTCTGAAGGCACTGTATTTCCAGTCCCACAAAAAAAGAAAGAAATAAGGGCTTATGCAAGGCCTACTGACATACCAAGTGTGATTCACAAGATAAGGGGACAGAGATGTTTATTAGAGAAGAACAGATGAACTTTTTCCATGCTAGTTAAGGATAGTGTAGTTATCACATTTCACATTGGATTTATTAGCAACAAAAAGGCAATACGTGTTTTAGTTCTGGTGCCGCACTGCACACACAAGCTTGTTAGCTAGCTCTGGTCCAGTGTTATACCTACTCCGTTCAAAGTTCCTCCATAGAAGCCGCTCTTCCATAGATGGGCTATATTCTGTGGTCCTAATTCAGGTAATGCATGTCATAACAGGATTCCCAGCGCTTCAAGCCAAGCCTCCTCCTCCGCTCTCTCCCCAACCGCACAATTTCAGTCGTATCTCATACCCTACACTTGTCTGTCCATTACGTATGTGAACAACTAGCTTGCCCGCTCCATAGCAAGCTACTCTATCCGCATTGATTGGTCTAGTAATTTAATGAGCTAAATGTAAAAAAAAAAAAAAAAAAAAAATGGTCAATTTTCACAGGTTAAAAAAGGAACAGAAGGGAACGATATTTGTTTTGAACTGGTTCAGAATTGTATTTTTCTGGTCGGAACAGTGAGGAGAAGAAATGTGTGGTTCTGTTCAGAACGAAATAGTTAACAAAATTATTTTTTTCCAGTCCCTGCTCTAAACACCTTTCATTCCCCCCTCTCTAACCAGGTCCATGAGAACATGCAGTTCCCTTTTAAGAAGCTGATGCGAGTGGAGGTGGTGGATAAGACGCACCTGTGCCGAACTCGGGTGGCTCTGGTGGAGCAGGTGATCGGGGGAAGGCTGAGGCTTGTCTACGAGGAGAGCTCCGACGACTTCTGGTGTCACATGTACTCCCCGCTCATACACGCCATCGGATGGTCACGGAGCATCGGGCACCGCTTCAAACGATCCGGTCAGTCAAGTTGTTTGGGTAGTTAAGTTGTTAGTGAGTTAGGCCTAGTTAGTTAGTTGGTTACTCCAATGTGTTTGTTTTTTTGCTCTGACGACAATGATTCTTTTCAGATGTGTCAAAGAAAATCGATGGTCAGATGGACGCCCCCGCCCCGCTGTTTGCCAAGGTAATGTAATACGCCAAGTGCAGTTACAGTGGCCCAAGTCTTTGTGCCTCTGTGGTTTCTATTGATATTTTCCTATGTATGGATCCGGAATGAAGAATGTGTCTGTGATATCTCCTCAGGTGAAGGATGTGGACCAGAGTGGTGAATGGTTCAAGGACGGGATGAAACTAGAGGCCATTGACCCTCTAAACCTCTCAGCTATATGTGTAGCCACTGTAAGAAAGGTAACTGTCTCACCCCTCAGCTATATGTGTAGCCACTGTAAGAAAGGTAACTGTCTCACCCCTCAGCTATATATGTAGCCACTGTAAGAAAGGTAACTGTCTCACTCCTCAGCTATATGTGTAGCCACTGTCAGAAAGGTAATTCTCACCCCTCAGGTATATGTGTAGCCACTGTAAGAAGTTATGGCAACAGTTTGGATTGTTACCAATGGAGAACTTTCATAAAGGGCAAATTCAAGGGGCATTTACCCCAATCATACTTCTCCACTGTTGGTACCCCTGGATTGGGGATTCCATGTTATTTTCAGTAACCTGTTTCCGGTGTTGAGTTGTATACGTCTTGATGTTTGCTATATGTTTCAGGTGTTGAGTTGTATACATCTTGTCTTTATGTTTAATTGTGTCTCAGGTGTTGGCAGACGGGTACCTCATGATCGCCATCGACGGGTCGGAGGCAGCTGATGGCTCAGACTGGTTTTGCTACCACTCCACTTCTCCCTCCATCTTCCCTGCTGGCTTCTGTGGAATCAACAACATTGAACTCACGCCCCCTAGAGGTACATTTCTATAGCCCCTTTTCCTTTCACAGACTACAACATTACTTCACTCCGATTTTAATTTTCTTCATTCAACCATTGTTTATTTAATTAAGGATAGTCTCATTTAGATAAAAACTATTGGGACAAAGAGATACTAAGGTAGTTTTCCTTCCTCTTCCTTTCCTTCTCTCTGGTCGGGGGTTATATGTTAACCCAGCCTTACCACTGACTTTGCCCCACAGGGTACACTAAACTGCCATTTAAATGGTTTGACTACCTCAGAGAAACGAGTTCAATAGCCGCTCCTGTGAAGCTCTTTAACAAGGTAGGACTGATTCCTGACATCGTGGATTTGTTGTTTTGTTGTTTCGCCCGGTCCTATAGTTCTGTGTAATGACAAAGCGATGCCAACATGCGTTTTGTTCTTCTATGATCACATGAAATATACAAATAAAAAAAAATATGTTGATAGGTTTTGGTTGCATACATTGGGTATTATAAGTATTCACCCCCCCCTGGATTTTCCCCCACATTTTGTTGCATTACAAATGGGATTGAATTATGTCATTTGTGATCTTCACAAAATACTCCATAATGTCAAAGTGAAAAGAACATTCTACACATTTTCACAAATTAATTCAAACAAAATTACTAAAATATAGTAGTTTCGTAAGTATTCACCCCATTGTTTAGGCAAGCCTAAATTAGTTAAGGAGTAAAACTTGGTTAAACAAATCACATAAGTTACATGGACTCACTTTGTGTGAAATAATAGGCATGACATTATTTCAACTACAAAGACCAGGGAGCTTTTCAAAAGTCTCAAAGAAGGTCAGTGATTGGTAGATGGGTAACAATAGCAAATCAGACATCGAATGTCACTTTAAGCATGGTCAAGTTAATAATTATACCGTGGATGATGTATTAAACCACTCAGACACATCAAAGACACAGTTGTTCTTCTGAACTGAGGTGCAGGACAGGAAGGAAAATGCTCAGGGATGTCACCATGAGGCCATTGGTGATTTTAAAACAGCTACAGAGTTCAATGGCTGCAATAGGAGGAAACTGATGAGGATAAAAAACATTGTTGTGACGCCTCAATAATGACCAAAAAGATATATACTGAATATGCATCCTGAAAGCAACAGGGCACTAAAGCAATATTGCAAAAAAACAAAACGGCAAAGGAATACACTTTTTGGCTGAAATGGTGGTGGCTGCATCATGGTGTTTGATATCAGCAAAGACTGTTTCAGGATAAAAAGAAACAGGATGTAGCTAAGCACAGCTAAAATCCTAGAGGAAACCTGCTTCAGTCTGCTTTACACCAGACACTGGATGAGGAATTTACATTTCAGCAGGACAATAACATAAAACACAAGTCCAAATCTACACTGGAGTTGCTTACTATGAAGACAGTGAATGTTCCCGAGGAGCCAAGTTAAAGTTAAATCTGCTTGAGAATCTATGGCGAGACTTAAAATCACTGTCTAGTCATGAGTCCCAACACCTTGACAGATCTCATAGGGGGATTTCCACATGAGTTAAGCAAGCGTAAATGGAATGTAAATCCCTTAATGCACTTTTCTCTCTCCACGTATTCTGACCTTGAACTTAAGCATGAGGATAGCCTGCTATTCACCCGCTATTCGTTTGGGGTGGAGATCAGATAAATGAAGGTGTGGCGGAGGTGTCTACAGATACGCCGTATTCTGACCTTGACTTAATTTACCAATATTTCCACCACCTTTATGCACAAGGAAACCATGAGCGGCAGGGTAGCCTAGTGGTTAGAGCGTTGGACCAGTAACCGAAAGGTCGCAAGTTCGAGTCCCCGAGCTGACAAGGTACAAATCTGTCGTTCTACCCCTGAACAGGCAGTTAACCCACTAGGCCGTCATTGAAAATAAGAATTTGTTCTTAACTGACTTGCCTAGTAAAATAAAGGTAAAATTAAAAAATTAAAATGAATAAGGTGTAGCGAACCTGCCGGTTCCAAGTGAGAAAAAAAACATGTACTTCATTTTCCTCTGAAAGAAGTAACACCGTTTTCTATGCACTGTAATGTACAACTTGATAAGAGCTAGGTTAAATGAGTAATCAGTTTGGATAAGGGAATTGTAAAATAAATATTTGACCTTATGATCGCTGGAGACACGTGAAACCAGTCATATGGCAGCAAACTGAAGCATATCAACATATCTTTCCCGCTGTAAAGTTGATGAAATACTGTAGAATTTAAATTGTACAGCCTTTTAACTGGCATCCAGGGATGTGCCCTCGAATGTCTTAATTACAGGCTACCCCGACTTTCTCTGTTTCCTGATTCTAATCATGTTAAATATTAGTCACTATTAGTAGGACTAATAACCACATATATTCAACTGCCAATTTACTGTTGGTTCCCTTCAGTTAGTCTACGTTATCATTTAATTTAATTAGATTGTTTCGTTTACTTTCATTTGCTTCCTCTGTAAACATCGTCACGGCTGTGTGATTTTTATTTTTTATTGCTGAGGATCATTAGTAACAGTTGATAGTATAAGAAAAAAAGACATGCAAGCTAATTTAAATCAGAGCGCAGGCCAAGCCGTAACAGTGTGGTATAATACCCTGTTGGCTGTGTCATCACACAGTTCCATGGTTAGTGCAGGCAATAAATGAGGAGGCATTAAACGAGGAGGGTATAGCCTAACATTATACACTATTCTCACCTATTATAATCCCTATTATCATTTGACGCAATTTTCTGTATGAATCAAACCTCATTTTTTTCTTCTTTCGTGTGTAAAGTCTCTCCAAACCAGATTCATAAATACTTTCCTTAACTTTAAATAATCGAAAATAACCTTAAAAATGAAATGTAGATGAATATGCATTTATTTAGATGGCTTTCTTTCATTGACCCCTAATATTCTGAACCTGCTTTCTCTGTATATTCTAGTCTGTCGACAAAAGGTACAACGTATTTAAAGGGATGTCTTAAGATAAATGTACTGAAAACCCTATTTGAATGAAAACTCCACGAGGAAATCTGTTGGCCAGCAAGCGGGAGGGTTTTCAGCGGTTGTATGAAGTTTATTCAGAGCGTGCAAGGTAGCCACACCCGCAGAGCATGTTCCGTGACTGAATAAAGTAAGTCTGAATACTAAATAGTGAGAAGACTGTAGGAAAGGCATAAATTCCTAGGTCTTTGTAACACAATGGGGCGGCAGGGTAGCCTAGTGGTTAGAGCGTTGGACTAGCAACCGCAAGGTTGTGAGTTCAAACCCCAGAGCTGACAAGGTACAAATCTGTCGTTCTGCCCCTGTTCCCAGGCCGTCATTGAAAATAAGAATGTGTTCTTAACTGACTTGCCTGGTTAAATAAAGGTAAAATTAAAATTAAAAAAACAATAAAATGTGAAGGAATCCAAGGGGGGTACTTACAATACCCACTGTACATCTTTGTTGTAAGAAAGTGCTTCAAAATTGTAATGGAAAAAACACTGGATTGAGCATTTAACCTAAGAATATCTCTCCTCCTTGCCTCCGCTATCTTGTTGCCCCTGCCCAGGATGTTCCAAACCACGGTTTCCGCCAGGGCATGAAGCTGGAGGCCGTGGACCTGATGGATCCCAGGCTGGTGTGTGTTGCCACAGTGACTCGGATCGTCCACCGCCTGTTGCGCATCCACTTTGACGGCTGGGAGGATGAGTACGACCAATGGGTGGACTGCCAATCACCTGACCTCTACCCTGTGGGCTGGTGTCAGCTGACCGGCTACCAGCTACAGCCCCCCGCCGCACAGAGTGAGATCAAGCGCTATAGTTCTACCCAAATATAACACACTAACATGCTCAGACATAAACCAACCTCTACCCTTAGGTTCTCGTTGATGGATTGGATTAGGTTCCAGTGATATGTTGCCAATTACTCAATAACATTCCATTGGAGTCCCAAATTGGGTTTAGTATTTTCCTTCCCAGGAAAACTGCAAACACACCTGGGGCATCCCGGTGTTCCTGTTCAAACCAGAAATGCTATTTATTCTCTAGAGTCTATGGGGAAGGGGGTCTTTAGTACCAATTCCCACAGGAACGCATTGAATAACACATTCATAAATGGCAAAATAGATCATAAGGTTTTGAAGTGTCTGTCCTATATCTAGGAGACATAAAGCTCAGGAAATATTTTAGTATTTTTTTGACACATTTAACCCCTTTTTCTGGGGGTAGGCACAAAACTCCATACTTCCAAAAGTACCAGTTACCTTCAGTCGAGTCCCATCGTAGAGCAAAACGGAGAACACCATCGCGTTCACGAGAATCTCCCCTCTCCACACCAATTTTTTTTTTTCCCCGGATGTCTCATGATCTGACAAACACCGCTGTTGCTCGGCCGCCTTTCACCGCAGATGCGGAAGGCCACTGTTGGCGGATGCGGTGGATCGAGACGCAGCTCTTGCAAAAAAAACCAACACATCTCTAGCTTAAAAGAACATGTAATACCAGTGAAAAAATCTGACCTGATAATACACTGTAAATGGAGAAATATATACACGTGAATATAATGGTGTCTTTATGTACTGTATTTGTTGCCATTTAATAACTCAGAAGTTCTCTGTCACCGCCCTATTACGTTGATGAAGCACTGCTGGCCGACTGGTGAAATATTATACGGTTACCTTTGGCTGAAATATGTCAGCTTGTTTGTCCTTTTCTCTCCCCTTCCACTTGGCTATCAGGGGGAATTTGGGAGGGTTGTGGCTGTTTTTACTCAATGCTAACCAACTTATTGTGGTGACTTTGTTACAGGGAATAAATATGATTCGCCGCTGAACAAACAAATGAGCAAGTAGAGGAGATTCAACACTATGCATAGTGGAGTGGTTGATCAATTTCTGGCAAATTTGACTCGTAAGCCCTGTGCTCCCGCTTTTTAAGTTTTAACATCATGGAACGATGTTATAAATGTCTTTCAGACCCAGTGTAGCTGCTGTTTTGTTAGCAGTGAGTAGACTAGCACATGTTGAACCTCTGCCAGTGTCACACAGCTAGTTTGGAGATTTGTGAATGTAAGATGGAGATTTTCGACTGTAATGAGAGGTCGCATGTAACCAACACATGATAGTCAGCGATTACATTTCTAAAAGCCAAGTGTTTTTTTAAATTGGGGACTTTATGTTGAGTGAATATGGTACGCTGCTAGCGTTGTGATGACTGGTTTGATTTATGAGAGTAGGTATGTCCGTTTCATGCAGCTATTTGGACGTACGTGTTTAATATTTTTGCGTTAGTGAGACATAGAGTTAGTATATTATTGGTCCACGGTACCTTTCATTTTCTTTCTCAGGAAACCTGAAGGAGCTTGGTCGGGAAATCTCGGGATACCGGTTACCGGTTTTACACCCTAGTCCCAAACTAACAGGCAGAAATGTACCTTTGTGTCAGTAAAACAATAGACAACTGTTTATTTACTGCTAATTTATGTTATTTCAGTGGCCAGAGAAATCCCACCTGCTGTACCGAAGCAGAAGAAGAAAGCCCAACAGTACAAAGGCCAAAAGAAGAGTGAGTTATCACTTCTTTCCTCTTTTCTTCCTTCCGTTGGTCCACACTCTGGTGGGGTCAATCGATCTAACCTTTCTCTTATCGATTAGTTTTTTTCTTTCTTGTCTGTTCCTTGGGTTCTGATTGGTTGGCATGAGTCACATGAAAGGAAAATGTGGCACTCTGGGTAAAAGCCAAAGATGTGGGGAACGTGCTTGTAACACCAGGTGTGATGATCCAAACACAGCTTGTTTTACACCTCAGGGAGTGGTTTAGCGCGGATATGTGTAGACACGATCACACACACCACCAACTCTAGCTGATTTACTTGAGTCTGGCTTACCTGGTAGCTTACCTGGGGTGTATTCAGAATATGTACGGTTCTATAACATTTCATAATGGAACAGAGATCATTCTTGGAACCGTTTGAAAGGTTTTGCAACGGAATAATTCATTGGGGCCTGGTGATTCGTGTTTTGAAATATTATATGAAAGGACTTGGAATATGTACATAATCTCATTAAAGCATGGAGTTGTCTAGGCCTTTGCCTAATACACACAATATTATCTATGATGAATAAATGAATGCATTTACTAGATTTTTCAAAATGCATATAAAGCAACACTGTGCAACCAAACATTCAAATCTATACTGTTGGGAGCGCTAGCATCCTGAAAACACCCCTGGTAGCTTACCTGAGTCTGACTTGGTGTCTAGAGCGGAAGATTCCGGTTGGTCGACGGCCCTTCAGTCAGGCAGGCAGGAGGAGGAGCCTATCAGGGGAGGAGGAAGAGCAGAGTCCGCCCCCTTACTCCAGCCAGGGCCCCACTATGGTCCCCCGGCCCCGCACCCACCACCACCACCACCACACCCACAAACCAGGTAACACACTAACAATGAATAACAACTGAGACCTCCACACAGACTGAGGGTGGTAACAGGGGCCAGTCCTCATCCACTCTAGGTCCTGACCTTCATGTGTGATCGCTGTGTGTCGGATACAACTGCAGGAAAGAAAAATCTATTTGATCTATTTCTGTGTCATGTTATTGCAGTGAAAGTGTTAATGTGAAAAATGTAATTTTCTCCTCCCACCTCATGATGCGTATTAGGTGAGCAAAAGTGGTAATATGATTTACTGTGTATGTCTGTTCGTATTACTGGAACTGCAGGCTCAAATGGAAGGCTAGGTATTAAGTCAGCTGTTCCTGTGTTGCAAAGGGTTTTGTGAATAAAAATTGTTTTGCTTTTTTGTTCTCTTGGGAGTTGAATAATGAATGCCCTGTCTTGGGATGCTGGAAAGAGTTTTGCCTATAATTTTGAGATTCATCAAACCCTCAATTTGGCTAACGCTCTCTCCCCCTCTCTCTCCCGCTCTCCAGAGTCTCTGCTGCGTCTGAAGGAGGAGCCGGCTGAGGTGGATGAGTTCACCTTCTCCCAGGGCATCTCAGATCAGGAGAGCAACGGCTCGGGCAGCTACTACATCAAACAGGAGCCCTGATGATCCGGGGGACAGGGGCCTCGGGCTAGGCCTGGGAGGCCAGGGGCAACCTCTTACACCCCCCCTCAACTAGGATAAGACATCTTTAAACCAAGACGAGAACAACAGGGCAGGGAGCATGGAGTGCTCAAAAAAAAAAAACATATCCAGAGATGCCAGTTTCTTACACCCCAATCAGGAGAGAATGCTACTGGGGTACAAAACACTGAGTGACTTCACGCCCTGAAACCCCAACCCTCACCCACAAATTAAGCTACTTGGGGCTCCCCAAAACCACGCAGGGGCGAGTACCCTTCTGAGCAGCTACAGCCTCAAACCCTGGCGCTCTGATACAGTCACTGAGACAGACATACCATATGAACAAGGCTAACGGGTAACTGGACACTTCCCAAAGCCACCGGCCCAGAAGAGGTCTCTTATGATACCTGGACAATCTGATTTAAAATCCCAATTCCCTGGATGATTGGATACGACTGTGGCTCTCCATCTCTTCCTCCATAAATGCATCTATCTAGGGGGCATTGGAGGTCTGGATGCCCAGAAACAGAAGCCTCTCTTTTGGGTAGTCTCTCTCCCCCACCCTGCTAGGCAGGATCTCTGACTCAAAACGTGGGGCCCAAACACACAGTCACCTGGACTAACTGTGACAGATATTTCTGAGCCAGGCCTTGGTTTATTTCTTTCAGGTAAGAAGGCTAGCCGCACATGGCGGGATTTAATTTCACTCGGTCTTGAGAAGGGAGGGAACAAGTTGTATAAAGCAGGATGATTATTATTTTTCAAACATTTTGCCAGGTGGACTTGCTTTTTATTTGTTAATAGTACTTGAAGTTTTCAGTTGATATTTGTAAAGTTTCTGTTTTTTGTTTGTTTTTGCCCTTTAAATTGGAGGGTTGTTGTTATTTTGACTTCAACTCTGATTTGTTATCAACCTCTCTTTTGGGGGGGGAGGAGATACTGTCGGGAGTGGTGTAGATATTATGAGGATACATATTCATAGATGTGACTGTTCAATATAGAACTATATAGATATTAAGAATTGTGATTTGACGAGAGTGGGTTTTGAATAGATGTTGTATAAATCCGAAACCTTGCTGGTGTGATAGGACTGACACTCTCAAACCTAGATGGTGTTTGTGTCTTAATAGGGTAACTTGCGTACTACTTAGTATTGGCTATGCATACTAGGTAGTGCTAATGTGTCTATTGGGATACACTAGATAAACACTGTCACAGATTGCACTACAGGAACAAACAACCAGTCTCTTTGGGTTGTTGGAACCACCCTTTACCATGTCAGCAGCTTTAGAATAGAAGGACCGGACTTAGCTAACGTTTGCATCTGTTTTTTTCAAGTACAGGATACAACTCCAGAAACAAAGCTAAACCATGATATACTCTTTATTTTACTCTACCATATTGTCATAACCTATTTTCCTCGAAGAAAACAAGTGTAAACTTAGTAAGTCTGGCCCTAAAAGACAGAAATGATTTTAGTAATCAAGCAGTTTAATCCTAAAATGATGTTGTAAAGCAGGCAGAAAAACAATGTAGGCTCCATTTCATGGATGACTTCCGAGATATGCAAAACCGGTCATTTTATTTCAGTGGTGTTTTTCCTCTTGTGTATGGGTAGTTCTTTATTTCAGAGCCATATTGATGCGTACTGGTTAAGTATTCAACCGAGCCACTGGATAACACCTTTATTGTTCGTGTTAATGTCTTTTATTAAACACGGCTTTGTTGATAGTCTGTACGTACATAAAACCAATGGGATCAGATTGGAGTAGGCTATAGCAGGAGAACCTTTCCCATTGGCTTCTTTATTCACCAATTAGAGGGCATACATTTTTATAAGATTCCTGATTGGTTGGAGGAGATCCTCCTGAATTCCTGAATCTGCTTGTGTGTTGTAGCTGGTACTGAGTGGTGACGCATCTGTATCTAGACTTAATTTCTATCTTTGTACTACCTCTTGGTGAGCTTGGCAGTCAAATAGAGACAGGGTTGGGGCTCATTGTGAATTCCTAATGGGGTCTCAAATTTGAAATGCAGGTTTGGGCAACTTGACATACCATATGCAAATAAAATAATTATATCCTCATATGTTTGACTTTAAGACTAGACCGCAAACACCCGATATTTCTAACATAGCACATTTGAGGTAGTCCTCGAAATGGAATAATATGCAATAATGTTTTCTGTATTATTTTGCTATGTCACATCCATGAACTATAACACCCTAAAGTGATATTAAGATGCATAAAATATATTATACTTACATCAGTTTACCTAAATTCTATTGCATAACTGTGACAACTGTGAGCTATGGTCTATAATCAGAATAGAATAGTTAGGTTTGTTAGAACCACACGCTATATACACTGAGTGTACAAAACCTTAAGGACACCGTCCTAATACTGTTGTTGCCCCCACCCCAACAAACCAGTGTGCCTGGTACCTACTACAATACCCGTTCAAAGGCAATTAAATATTTTGTCTTGCCCATTCACCCTCTGAATGGCACACATACACAATCAATCCATGTCTCAAGGCTTAAAAATCCTTCCTTAACCTGTCTGCTCCCCTTCATCTACAGTGATTTGAAGTGGATTTAACAAGTGACATCAATAAGGGATCATAGCGTTCACCTGGTCAGTCTGTCATAGAAAGAGCAGGTGTCCATAATGCTTTGTACACTCCGTGTCGAAATAGACTAGTACAGAAAAATGGGTCTTGCTCAGTGATCGTCGCAGTTGTGAAATTAGCTATAATCTCTCTATACCAGTAAGGTTGACGATTAACTTCTCAGGAAATGTTTGCTTTTTCTTGTCTTCAAGGGTCAAGCAAAGCACATTACGGTTAAAATCAAACAGAACGACATTGCGTAAAGTTACTTAGAGAAAAGTCTTAATGGAACAACTTGCTCACATTGTTTCTTCTTGTCCGTGTCTGAATGTTGATTTCTCCCGTTTTTGATATGGTTTCTTGTGTTCAGTGATTTACTGTTCAGTTGGTTGGTAAGGTATTTTATATAAACCATTCATGTCCTAATGTTCTAACAGTAACAATTAAGATCCCTTGGATCAGCTTTCAGTTTGACGCCGTGCTTTGTGTAGATAGGTATGTGTTACCCTCGTTGTTTCCATGTGGTGTTCTTTTTCCAAGGGATGTATAGTTTCATAGTTTCTGCCAATATGCATTTCCTCACTCTGTTGATTTATGATTGAATTGTTCATCATATTAATTAAGGTTATACACACAATGTCCAGCAGAGCAATAAAATGTCGTGTCTCTTTATACCCTTATGTGTAAAAGGTTTGGAGTTCAGGATTTGCTTTTTTGTTTGTGATTCACTTTATGAAATTCGATCTGGCACAGACTTTGACTAACTAGATGAGAACGAAGAAAGCATTAAAAGGATGATGGTCATCTTAACCAATTTACTGACCAAATTACATTATCACCGTACGGAAAATAATGACACTGCTGTTTATAGACTAATTTTGCTGCTACTTTCCAAATAACCCAAATGATTCCTAACGCACAAACACCGCAAACCTTTTCTGCATTTTGAAGGTTTCTACTTTTTCAGTGATACTATGCCTCTTTCTTTATTCTTAGAAATGTATGTAAGAATATCCCAATATCACCTAGAAGCCCAATCCAAAGTCAACACCTTGCCTCTCCATCTAGTCACTTCTGAATCCTTAGATATCTGAAAGAACAGGTTGCATATAAGCAATATGACATTATAGGCTCACATCTATCCGGTCTGTTCAGATATACAAGGGGCAATTCAGGAAGTGTGTAGATCTGAGGGGCTGATTTGGGAGTGGGTGCACTGATCAATCAAGTTAAGAGTGCATGCAGAATAGTGAGGTCTTTCTGTGGTCCTGTACTGAGCTTTTGTTGTTGTTGCTGTTATGGTCTTTGGTCGTGCTACCGCCCACTAAATCGACCTCTAGCACCTAACCCAAAGTATCACCTACAGATCTGAAAGGATTTGATAGGTATGAGAAACATGGAAATACCTCCATTTTGCCCTTTTGGTAAGCTTGGTGGAATTTGAGCCATATTGCTGACACCTATCCAAATCTTTTCAGGCTCAAACATGGTTTCTCGTGGTGGTAGGGGCTAGGGAGTCTATCTAGAATGTGGTGTCTGTTCATTGAATACTAACACGGGTCTCTTTTTGTATGCGACAAACCCTCTATATTCAGCCATTATATCATGGTGCTACATATATTTGATAACGTGATTATTAGTTATTTTATTGGAGAAATAATTCTCAATTGTAATTATGAATTGAGGGGCTTAAGTTGCGTTTTTGATTTATTTTGGATACAAATAACAATGGTTTGTTAAGATTGTTGAAATTATTAACACTGGCCCTTGTAATACATATTAAGTTGCAGTGTAGGGTTTGTACATTTTTTGATAGTGTGTCTATAAAAATGAGATTTCCTTTCATCATTATGGTAATTTTGTGCTGTGATCAAAGTTTGATAGACAATTCCTTGAATTTGTAAATATATCAAATGTTTGGGGACAATATTGGTTGTGTTATTGGTTTCTTTGTTTACAATCATTGCAAACGGTTTCCGCATGGCTGTGAAAAGGTCTATCTGTTAGTGATTTTTGTAAGAACTAACTTTTTACACTGAATAAAATGATACTTATAAATTACTATATTTGTTGATGCAGATTTTTTCCAATCTTTGTAGTTAAGATTTCCCTTCACTAGAACTAAGGGGCCTCGTCCGGACCATGAAAAACAGGCACACAACATTATTCCTCCTCCACCAAACTTTACAGTTGGCTCTATGCATTGGCTGCTGGTAGCATTCTCCTGGTGTCCGCCAAACCCAGATTCATCTGTTAGACTGCCAGATGGTGAAGCGGGATTAATCACGCCAGAGAACGCGTTTCCACAGCTCCTGAGGCGGTGAGCTTTACACCACTCCAGCCCACGCTTGGCATTGCGCATGGTGATCTTAGGCTTGTGTGCGGCTGCTAACGATTGTAACCCCGATGTCACTTCCCCTATGCAGTGGACCCAGAGTCCTGCAATGAGACTGACTACAGAGATCCGCCAGGCTCAGGTGATTCCAGTGCTCCACACCACATGCACGTCTGATAGACATCTTGGGTCAAATCTTCCCCAGTGACACAGGTACTATTCTAAGCATACAGTATGTGTGTGATACCTCCTTTGAGCCTTTGTGTCATCCCAGGTCCCATCCCAGGTCCATCATTAGGTTGACCGTTTACTCACCTGAGCAAGGTAGCAGATCCACAGTTAATCCCAACCTAGGTTTATGGCGCCGGCTAATCCCGCTTAATGTTGGCAGTGACCTGGCCAGGCCTGCTAATGTTTGAACTGTCAATGTGGCCAGCAGGACTGAGGCCCACAGGACAGTGATGCACCAATGAACCCTATCAACCTACTGTAGGCCATGTCAGATCAAGAGCAGTTCACTGGGTGGCTGTTGAAAGAAAAGGGTTTTCATGATGCGAGGTAGATGAAATAAAATCCCTGCTTTCCACAAAACACAGTTGGAAGTTTCCCTGAACCATGAAGGAATGAGCAAGAAATCCAGAATCCTCCAACCAGGATTTCTGGAAAACCTAGGAATTTCATTAAGGTTATCAGATCTTGGCAACCCCTAGCAACAAGAAAAAAAGATGGTTGTGAGTTTTTTTTTATTGGAAAGCTCAGTTGAACAAAACAGGCAGTCAAACACATTTACCATAGTAAATGGTCTTCAGTCGCCAGCTAGAGTAGGATGAAGTTGTCTCTGATCTAAGGCCAGTTTTACATTCCCCCTCCTAGTCCTAATGGTTAGGGTTTGTGGATGGTAAACTGATCCTAGATCAGTAGAGCCAGCTGGTAGAGCAGCTAGTGTAGCTGCAAAGCTCCTCAGGTTTGAACCACAGGTTGATCTCTGTGTTGGCACTCTCTATTGAGTCACTGCCATGGATGATGTTCCTGAAAACAACAAGGGAAGAAAGATGGAGACTTAACGATGGGTTAATTAGTGTCTCTGGATAGAGTTTAGCAAGTACTGGACTTGTCCAAGTGATGTCAATGATCAAAAAAGCAGAGGTTTTAAAATATCAACACATGTTTACTTAATAAATGCTTTTGTGTGTTATCTGTTTGTGTGTGTGTAATTAAACGCGGCTTTCTTTTCTTGTTGTATCATGTGCAGTGGTGTGGCGCGATGAATTTTCACCTGCCCACTTGGATGCAGTAGTCCCCTCGGATGGTGCCGGGTTTGGAGTCTGCAGGGTTGGTCTCTCCCAGCATCACTCTGCCCGTCTTCACCACGTTGAACCCTTCCCACACCTGGCACCCACACACAGATGGATAACACTGTACTATCCAAGTACGCTTTATGATCTTCCATTTCGATGCACAGCGGTCAAATACATTTCAAAATACGAATACTAATGTGAATATGTTCAAGCCTGGCGGCTCAAAGCTATAATCTGACAGTGGTACAGGTAGTGAACGCATGCACGGTGAAATGGTATTAGAAGCGTTACAGTGTGCAGGCTTTTCTGTGTTCTTGCAGGGGAAACTTGACCAATTGCACCACTTATCAATGAACACAACAAGGAAAGTCTCTCCTACCATGGCAACCACTGGTCCTGAGGTCATGTAGCTGACGAGGCCTGGGAAGAAGGGTCTGTCCTCCAGGTCAGCGTAGTGCTCCCTCAGCAGAGACTCCGGGGCCTGGGTTAGTCAGACACGACATAACACAACAGGTAGTCAGAACCATCAATAAACAATCAATAATCCACCATAACCATAGACACACAAGAAGCAGATCACAGCAGAATACAGCGGGCCATGTTGGAACACCAGTGGTAGAATAGCAGAAGGAAAGCAGTGGAGGCTGCTGAGGTGAGGACGGTTCATTATAAATGGCTGGAACGGAGCTAATGGAATGCTATCGAACCCCTGGAAACCATGTGTTTGATACCATTCCACCGATTCCGCTCCAGCCATTACCACGAGCCCATCCTCCCCAATTAAGGCGCCACCAACCTCCTGTGGAGTAAAAGAATCCTGTAACAGTCATGTTGCAACAAAACAAGGGTTTCGTAAAGCTATAGCCTAAATCTGGATACACTCTGCTATAGTGCATATAGCATCAATCACATGAAGTCACTAGGTAACCGTTGAGTGCATGTGTTTAACCTTTAAACAGCCCATTGCAAACAGTGACTATAACCGGTGGGCACTTCTGATCCCTGGGTTCGTAGGTCACAAGGCAGCCCTCTTTGGCCACAGACCAACGAAGACAGGATCAGGAGACCTATGCTAAACATACATGT
Source organism: Oncorhynchus masou masou (assembly GCF_036934945.1). NCBI lineage: Eukaryota > Metazoa > Chordata > Actinopteri > Salmoniformes > Salmonidae > Oncorhynchus > Oncorhynchus masou. The sequence goes on from NC_088242.1 coordinate 30,527,879, forward strand.
GGTCAAGAAAAGCCAGGAAGCTAATCTGCTCACTAGGAACTACCTCAAGGACTAGATGAGGTCCTACTGCACTGTATGTCCAAACAATGTGTATTGTATGCCCAAACAATGTGTATTGGCAGTTATTGCTTAGACGATTTGTGTGCTTATTTAAAAAAGCAGTCAGATTGCCTGATTACATACTGTTATACAGGCCTGCCATTCAGTCCTACTTATTGGCTATACCATTTTGTCTGGTAATGCGCTGAAAGTGCATAGGACTACAGCCTACATATAAAGTAACAGATTCCAGTAAGTAGAATGACGTACCTGGACAAATTTCATCCCCACCATTTTGAAGCCCTTTAGCTCAAATCGCTTGATGATTTCGCCAACAAGCCTCCTCTGAACTCCATCTGGCTTGATGGCAATGAAAGTCCGCTCCTCGTTCGACATGGCGCTACGAGGACAGGAGATAAGGAGTAGAGAGAAGAGGGAGAAGGCTACACAGTGACAGAGGAGAGTGTGATATGAGACAGACAGAGAGGGAAGGAGGGGGTTAAGAGATTGAGGGGATGGAAGAGAGAGAGGATAGAAAAGAGAGAGAGAGGCGAATTCCACCAACTGTAAGAAAACGTTACGCACATTTGGCACATTCAGCTTGGGGTCGCGGTGCCGAGGCCCCCGACTCCCATCATGGGACAATCTCATGGACGGAGCCAATGACACCGTGCACACTGGACCCCCTTAGCAAGGTAACCCCGCTGCCTTCGCATTTGAAGCCTGACAACTGTCATGCTCCGTGGCGTCTTTGACCAGCTGCCAGAAGGTAATCTACCTAATCACCAGCATCAAAATCACCTTAGTGGATGATTTGTTCCAACACATTTCCTAACAACACTGAGCAAATAAAATGTAATAAATTATCACAGCACTAAATGTTTATTCACAAAATACTGCTAGGATAATATCTCGAGTGGTGAACATGTGCTTCTCCAGGTAAAACTACGCAGAAAATCACTCACCAAAATGAAATGCATTCACACCAGATTGCCATAGGAGAGAGTATAGGCTGGGCTCTACTACAAATAGCCTATAACATGTTTCCCGAGATATTAAACGACTAAATATCCCAAATAAAAATTAAACAAGGTTCCAACTAGGTCTATCCCAGTAAGATATAGACATATAATATCAGTTAAATAGGTCACAAACAGGTAGACTATACTATAGCTACAATAGCTTTACTATACCTTGACAACTGATCCTCCGGGTTAGTAACTGACAGGGAGCTGGGCAGGTTATTTTTGCTAATGCGGTGCTTTCAGTAATCCCACTGCAGATTGCAGGAGCGCTACTGGGTTTTACACATGGAGGCGCCCACTGGGCAAAAACTGGTTGAATCAACATTGTTTCCACATCATGCAAAAAAGCAATGTGATGACGTTGAATCAACATGGATTTGCAAAAGATCATCAACGTAAGGGAGACTGAAAAGATTTGGCATGGGTCCCCAGATCCTCAAAAAGTTCTACAGCTGCACCATCGAGAGCATCCTGACCGGTTGCATCACCGCCTGGTACGGCAACTGTTTAGCATCTGACCATAAGGCGCTACAGAGGATAATGCATATGGTCCAATACATCACTGGGGCCAAGCTTCCTGCCATCCAGGACCTATAGACTAGGCGGTGTCAGAGGAAGGACCCAAACATTTTCTGCTGAACAATTAATCAAATGTCCATTGACGACCCCACCCTTTGTATTTACACTGCTGCTACACGCTGTTTCTTATCTAAGCATTGTCACTTCACCCCTACCTACATGTACAAATTACCTCGACTAACCTGTAGTTAGTGTTCATTCTTCATTCAGTATTGTTGTCATTATTAGAAATATATATATACATAAAAATCAGCCGATTAATCGGTATCAGCTTTTTTGGGGTCCTCCGATAATCGGTATCATCATTGAAAAATCATAACCGGTCGACCTCTAATACATACAGTAAGGCCAATATTACAAATAGACTTACATAATGCAGCGACCCTGGTTTATAAACGCAGATATTGACTCTGCCACATAAGCATGCTTTAGTGGCCCAGTATATGGCTAGAAGGTTGTGGTTTCGAGCCGCTCTCCCTGCCTGTTTCATTAAGTTGGTGTCAGAAGTGGTAGTGATGTAATGAAACAAGGCAAGGATTCCTGCCTGCTTCATGGTAGAATTGCAGGAAATTAGCTTTAAAAATGCAACATTTTCTCTCAGCAAATTTCTGCAGGCCCACCCACCAACTAATTACTGGCTATGCTTCTGCAATGAGTGATTATACTGAAATAATAATAATGTCCATAACCACTGTGGACACAAACAGTACTATTAACAGGGCTAAACAAGCAGGCTGGTACATACAGGCTTCAATTAGCAAAATAGCGCACGCGCCTGCAAGCGCAACCACACTGCCATGAGGCAAAGGCATGCACACTAGCATGATAGCATATTACACTTAATTGTAGCACTAACAAAGCAATGCCGCTGCATTTGCATGTAACCACATAATGTCACAACTAAGTAATAACCATTAGCTAATATTCATGAGGCAAACAATGTGAGCAAATAGTAGGCCTATACAAACATCAAAGAGAAGCCATATCAGGCGAACAGCTAGTCTAGCAATCTACCATTACTCAACAGATAAAGGTGAAATGAACACCACTAATGGCAATTAACACTCGGGCTTTCAATAGAATTACGATATAACCTCAAACAACACTCACTAGTATCTGAACGCACACAAAACAGTTGTAGAAAAGTTGGGAGCCACTCTTCAGATGGTCACCCTCACTCAGTAAGCGATCTCACCAAAGATTTTTTATAACAAAACCTCAAGGAGTGAGATGCGTGAACAGCTAAACTGTGATTGGCTGGGATCAAATTAACCATATAATGGATAAAAGAGTAAACTGCATGAGTGGCGAGCAGTGTTCCCCTCATGTGTATCAGGTATAAAATAACCATGGCTAGAGAGTGTCAACGAATACAGCAAAGAGATGCTGTTTTTATGAGTGTGTTCATGCTTAAGTTCCTTCTCAGCATTGTCAACACTTTTATAAGGCATAACATGGGTGTTCTTCCTATTTCCACTCGGCTCTACAACAAACACTGCAGCAGTAATGAGTAGGAAAGTGTATCTAGGCTTGCATTGTTGTTATTATTAGCGGCTTGGGTCTTTTTTAATATCAAGGAATATTTCACTTTCTCTGTTCATAGGAGTAACAACTGAAGTTTGTACATGAGGCAGAAATAATGAGATGCGACTCGAGTTTTGCAATCAGCTGGAAGGTGGTGTCCCCTTTTGGTCAGTGTTAGTGCAGAAAAGGGAGAGCTGAGGGATGTTGAGAGACCAACCCTCAGCCCTAATCTATGGATTTCACATGACTGAGAATACAGATAAGCATCTGTTGGTCACATATACTTAAAAGAAAATGGGCCTCACAATGGATCTCAGGATTTCGCACGGCATTTCTGTGCATTCAAATTGCCATCAATAAAATTCAATTGTGTTTGTTGTCGGTAGCTTATGTCTGCCCATACCATAAACCCACCGCCACCATGGGGCACTCTGTTCACAACATTGACATCAGCAAATCGCTCGCCCACATGACGCCATCCATGTGGTCTGCGGTTGTGAGGCCAGTTGGACATACTGCCAAATTCTCTAAAACGACATTGGAGGCAGCTTATGGTAGAGAGATGAACATTCAATTCTCTGGCAACAGTACTGGTGGACATTCCTGCAGTCAGCATGACAATTGCACGCTCCCTCAAAACTTGAGACATCTGTGGCATTGTGTTGTGTGACAAAACATTGTATTGTTCCCAGCACAAAGTGCACCTGTGTAATTGTAACAGTATAACTTTAAACCGTCCCCTCGCCCATACCCGGGCCCCTCTGCACAAATCAACAACTGACACCCACGAAGCATCGTTACCCATCGCTCCACAAAAGCCGCGGCCCTTGCAGAGCAAGGGGAACGACTACTTCAAGGTCTCAGAGCAAGTGACGTCACCGAATGAAACGCTATTAAGCGCGCACCGCTAACTAAGCTAGCCGTTTCACATTCGTTACATAATGATCATGTTGTTTATTCAGCTTCCTGAAATGCCACAGCTGTCACGTGGATGGATTATTTTGGCAAGGAAGAAATGTTTTTTAAACAAATTTGTACACAAAATTTGAAAGAAATAAGCTTATTGTGCCTATGGAACATTTCTGGGATCTTTTATTTCAGTTCATGAAACATGGGACCAACACTTTACATGTTGCGTTTATATTTTTGATTAGTGTAATAGGCTAAATGTTTGACTCAATCTGTATAATGTTTTTACTATAGACTACACATTGGTGAATTAACTTGAGTCAAAGATAATTGGGTGAAAATTTTGCGTGGAATTTAATAAAAAAATGTACTCTCAGGCAAGGAAAATAAACAAAAACTGAGTTGGGAAAGAGGTAGCCTACTACAGACAGTAGAGTCTATGTGTACAAAGCATACGTGTAATGACCTGTTGGGATTGGCATAGTTTGGTTATCACTCACAATGAAGGATGTGTCACCATGCAGCAACAACACTGCAGACACCAGACTAGTATGCTAAACCGGTTTGCCTGCTAGGCTACACCGACAGCCTCATTGCATTTTGGTATGCCAGAAGTACATTCACGGCTTCGAACACACCCACTGCCGCCTTGCATTTCGGTACACCAGAATTATAATAATTTCCAAAGAAATGCTGCCGTTTGCCTTGCAGCAGAGCAGAGGCAGTTGCAGTGCGTTCTGTGTGGGGCATATGTTGGATTTATCGAATATATGCGTCAAACTGTATGAGTAGACGGCTTGACAGAAATGGTAGCAGAAGGTGAATGTTGAACTTTTGTTGCATACATATCCAGATGATGCTGCTTACCATTGTGCGCAAAGATGCTATAGCAGTTGCAGTAGGTGACTGACAAAACAGCCATAGTTGCTAAGGAAGGGGGGGCAGGAGGTGGGTGGTTTGATGGAGAGATGTTGGATGGGTGGGATTGAGGGAATGAGATGGGAGGTTAGGGGTGGAGGCTCACTTCTTGCTTCCAAAGTAAAATGATCAATACTTTGCACCTACACTACATAAAAAGTGACCGTTTTTTATCCTACTAACAATCAATATACATGCAAAAACACAGGTATTGGAACACAAAATTCTGAAAATCAACCTGCAATTGAGCATACTGGGAAATATGATAATGATGGGTGAGGTTTTGGGTGGTTTTGAGCTAACATTAATTTGTAATTTTAATCAACAAGGTTGTTCAAATTCAGCTCACTTCGAGCAGAGTTTGGTGATTCAACATACAATTTTAAGGCAACCAGCTGCAATAGGATTCTGAGTCGGCGCACAATTTGAGCATATAGCTGAACCAACATACAGTGTAGCCTTCCAAAGACAAACATGAATTTGTAAAACGACTCAACAAGTAATATGCATTCAGCTAACTGTAAGGAATTTTGTTGAGTAAACAAACGTTCACGCATTAACTAAATTTCTCTTCTCTTTTCTCTGTGTACATGAATGATGTCACTCTTGCTGCTGGTGATTCTCTGATCCACCTCTACGCAGACGACACCATTCTGTATACTTCTGGCCCTTCTTTGGACACTGTGTTAACTAACCTCCAGACGAGCTTCAATGCCATACAACTCTTCTTCCGTGGCCTTCAACTGCTCTTAAACGCAAGTAAAACTAAATACATGCTCTTCAACCGATTGCTGCCCACACCTGCCCTCCCGTCCAGCATCACTACTCTGGACGGTTCTGACTTAGAATGTGGACAACTACAAATACCTAGGTGTCTGGTAAGACTGTAAACTCTCCTTCCAGAATCACATTAAGCATCTCCAATCCAAAATTAAATCTAGAATTGGCTTCCTATTTTGCAACAAAGCATCCTTCACTCATGCTGCCAAACATACCCTCGTAAAACTAACTAGCCTACCGGTCCTTGACTTCGGCGATGTCATTTACAAAATTGTCTCCAACACTCTACTCAGCAAATTGGATGCAGTCTATCACAGTGCCATCTGTTTTGTCACCAAAGCCCCATATACTACCCACCACTGCGACCTGTACGCTCCCGTTGGCTGGCCCTCGCTTCATATTCGTCGCCAAACACACTGCTCCAGGTCATCTATAAGTCTTTGCTAGGTAAAGCCCCGCCTTATCTCAGCTCACTGGTCACCATAGCAGCACCCACCCGTAGCACGCACTCCAGCAGGTATATTTCACTGGTCACCCCCAAAGCCAATTCCTCCTTTGGCTGCCTTTCCTTCCAGTTCTCTGCTGCCAATGACTGGAATGAACTGCAAAAATAACTGAAGCTGAAGACTCAGATCTCCCTCACTAGCTTTAAGCACCAGCTGTCAGAGCAGCTCACAGTTCACTGCACATAGCTCATCTGTAAATAACCCATCCAACTACCTCATCCTCATACTGTTATTCATTTGATTTATTTTTGTCACACCCTGACCATAGTTTGCTTTGTATGTTTCTATGTTTTGGTTGGTCAGGGTGTGATCTGAGTGGGCATTCTATGTTGGATGTCTTATTTGTCTATTTCTATGTCTGGCCTGATATGGTTCTCAATCAGAGGCAGGTGTTAGTCATTGTCTCTGATTGGGAACCATATTTAGGTAGCCTGGGTTTCACTGTGTGTTTGTGGGTGATTGTTCCTGTCTCTGTGTTTTCACCAGATAGGACTGTTTAGGTTTTCACACATTCATCATTTTGTCAGTTATTTCATGTCTAGTTCCTTTTTATTAAAGAACATGAATAACCACCACGCTGCATTTTGGTCTGCTTCTCCTTCGACGGAAGAAAACCCTTACAGAATCACCCACCACAACAGGACCAAGCGGCGTGACAACAGGCAACAGCAACAGCGGCGCAATGAGGAATGGACATGGGAGGATGTTTTGGATGGCAAGGGTTGCTACACATGGGAGGAAATACTGGCTGGAAGAGATCGCCTCCCATGGGAACAGGTGGAGGCACTTAGGAGAGCAGAGGCAGCCGGAGAGAGGAGCCGGCGTTATGAGGGAACACGGTTGGCAAGGAAGCCTGGGAGTCAGCCCCAAAAATTTCTTGGGGGGCTCACTGGGAGTATGGTGATGCTAGGTAGGAGACCTACGCCAACTTCCTGTGGTTACCGGGGGTCTGGAGAGACCGGGCAGGCACCGTGTTATGCTGAGGTGAGCACGGTGTCCCCAGTGCGGGTGCATAGCCCGGTGCGGTATATTCCAGCTCCGCGTATCGGCCGGGCTAGTTTGGGTGTCGAGCCAAATGCCATGAAGCCGGCTCTACGCATCTGGTCCCCAGTGCGTCTCCTTGGGCCGGCTTACATGGCACCAGCCTTGTGCACGTTGTCCAACTCTTTCACACCAGTGTAATGTTCTTTAGGGAAGGAGATGAGGAGAGGATGCCACATTAGACTATTGAGATGCACCCATTAGCATTCCATCAGACTCCCCCAACCAGGTTTGTGATCTGGGCCCATATCCACAAAGTGTCTCTGAGTAGGAGTGCTGAACTACACTGTAAAAAATATTTAAAAAAACAATTGCTTAATCAGTGTTATTCTGTGAGTTGGGTGGACTTCAGAAGGACAATAATTTTTATTTAGCAAAATTGTAACGGTTTTCTGTATGCGAAGGAGAAGCGGACCAAAATGCAGCGTGGTGGTTATTCATGTTCTTTAATAAAGGAACTCGACATGAAATAACTAACAACATAATAAATGTGTGAAAACCTAAACAGTCCTATCTGGTGAAAACACAGAGACAGGAACAATCACCCACAAACACACAGTGAAACCCAGGCTACCTAAATATGGTTCCCAATCAGAGACAATGACTAACACCTGCCTCTGATTGAGAACCATATCAGGCCAGACATAGAAATAGACAAACAAGACATCCAACATAGAATGCCCACTCAGATCACACCCTGACCAACCAAAACATAGAAACATACAAAGCAAACTATGGTCAGGGTTTGACAGTACCCCCCCAAGGTGCGGACTCCGGCTGCAAAACCTGAACCTATCGGGGAGGGTCTGGGTGGGCATCTGTCCGCGGTGGCGGCTCTGGTGCTGGACGTGGCCCCCACTTCACCGTAGTCTTAGTCCCCCACCTTGTCCGCTTCCGTGGCCTCCTATCCACGTCGACCCTACTTAATGACACTGGACTGAGGGGCAGCTCGGGACAGAGGGGCAGCTCGGGACAGAGGGGCAGCTCGGGACAGAGGGGCAGCTTGGGACAGAGGGGCTCTTCAGACTTCGGCAGCGCTGGACAGGTGGGAGACTCCGGCAGCAGCGCCGGACAGGCGGGAGACTCCGGCAGCACAGGAGAGGAGGAAGGCTCTGGCAGATCCTGGCTGGCTGGCGGTTCTGGCAGATCCTGGCTGACTGGAGGATCTGGAAGAGTCTGGCTGACTGGCGGTTCTGGCAGATCCTGGCTGACTAGCGGATCTGGAAGAGTCTGGCTGACTGGCGGATCCTGGCTGACTGGCGGATCTGGAAGATCCTGGCTGACTGGCGGATCTGGAAGAGTCTGGCTGACTGGCGGATCTGGAAGAGTCTGGCTGACTGGCGGATCTGGAAGAGTCTGGCAGACTGGCGGTTCTGGAAGAGTCTGGCTGACTGGCAGATCTGGAAGAGTCTGGCTGACTGGCGGATCCTGGCTGACTGGCAGATCTGGAAGATCCTGGCTGACTGGCAGATCTGGAAGAGTCTGGCTGACTGGCGGATCTGGAAGAGTCTGGCAGACTGGCGGATCTGGAAGAGTCTGGCTGACTGGCAGATCTGGAAGAGTCTGGCTGACTAGCGGATCCTGGCTGACTGGCGGATCTGGAAGATCCTGGCTGACTGGCAGATCTGGAAGAGTCTGGCTGACTGGCGGATCTGGAAGAGTCTGGCAGACTGGCGGATCTGGAAGAGTCTGGCTGACTGGCGGATCTGGAAGAGTCTGGCTGACTGGCGGATCTGGAAGAGTCTGGCTCACTGGCGGATCTGGAAGAGTCTGGCTGACTGGCGGATCCTGGCAGACTGACGGCTCTGGCTGCTCCATGCTGACTGGCAGCTCTGGCTGCTCCATGCAGACTGGCAGCTCTGGCTGCTCCATGCAGACTGGCAGCTCTGGCTGCTCCATGCAGACTGGCAGCTCTGGCTGCTCCATGCAGACTGGCAGCTCTGGCTGCTCCATGCAGACTGGCAGCTCTGGCTGCGCTGAACAGGCAGGAGACTCCAGCAGCGCTGTAGAGGAGGAAGGCTCTGGCAGCGCTAAACAGGCGGGAGACTCCGGCAGCGCAGGAGAGGAGGAAGGCTCTGGCAGCGCTGGAGAGGCGAGGCGCACTGTAGGCCTGATGCGTGGTGCTGGCACTGCTGGTACTGGGCCGAGGATACTGTCACGAACCGGCTCAAAGCCCGTAACAAAGGGAGACAACGTGGAGATAAGGAGTAGCAATGTATATATATTTATTAAATAAGTAACTAAGTATAATATACAATGGTGTGTGTAATCAGTAATCAGCAGTGTAAGTGAGTGTTTTGCATGCATGAATGTGATAATGCAGGTTGGTGAAAGGTGCCAAAGCAAATAAACAAAAGACCACCAAGAACCACAACACAATCTACAATGGTGTCTGCATGGAGAGAGTCTCCTCCATGAATGTAGAGGAGGTCTATTTATCCTGGGCCACACCTGGCCCAGGTGTTTCCCATGTAGCTGACGACCCTCCCCAACTCCGCCCACCGGCATCCTAATAAGGAAACAAGAACAAACAGAATACAGCAGACGGAGTGGGAGGGTCGTCACATTCCCCCCATAAAACCGGGGACCAACAAGGACCCCGGAAGAAAATACCAGCCTCTAAGTTCCAAATTGACACAGCTTCTGCACCACAAATTGATGAGGGTCTATGTGTTCACCCTAGCCAACCTCCTCCACAGACCTCAGCAACCTTCACACAGGAAGCAACATTTAAGAGGAAAGAAGAACACAAGACCAGGCGGGAGCAGACAGGACAGAGAGAACATGACAATACGTAACAATGGTCAGTCACGTAAACATTTAGGAACAGGGCGCCCGAGAGAGAGCATCAGCAATCACGTTTTCAGTTCCCCGGATGTGGCGCACATCGAGATGGAATGATTGTAAAAATAAACACCATCTCATTATCCTCTGGTTTGGACACATCATGGACCTCAAAAAAGTGAGGGGGTTATGGTCGGTGTAGACCACAATAGGTACTACCCCCGACCCGACATACACTTCGAAGTGTTGTAGCGCCCAAATGAGTGCTAGCGCTTCCTTTTCAATAACTGAATAATTCAACTGATAATCGTTAAACTTTTTAGAAAAGAAACTAACAGGCCTCTCAATCCCAGACACATCTGCTTGCAGCAAAACTGCACCTGCCCCCACATGACTAGCATCCACCTGCAAGGTAAATGACAAATCCATGCGAGGAGCAGCCAGCACCGGAGTTGAGGTAAGCAACCTCTTTACATCTTCAAAAGCGTGTTGACAACGAGTAGACCACACATAAACAGCCTTAGCTTTCAGCAGATCTGTCAAGGGAGCGACCACAGTGGAGAAGTTACTACAAAAACTACGGTAATAACCAATCATGCCCAAGAAACGCATTAGTTCCTTTTTAGTAGTTGGTGGTGGAAAAGCATCAATAGCCACCACTTTAGCCCGAACAGGACGCACTTCCCCCTGCCCAACCACTTTTCCAAGGTATGTAACGGTCGCCTGAGCAAACTCACATTTAGCCAGATTGATTGTGAGGCGACCCGCAGCCAGACGTTCGAACAAGGCTTGAATACGGGACAGATGTTCTTCCCAAGTATCTGCATATATCACTACATCGTCCAAATAAACAGCGCACCCGGTCAGACCGGCGACAACCCTGTTCATAAGTCGCTGAAAAGTGGCAGGTGCATTGCGCAAAGCGAAACTCATAACCGAATACGAGTACAGACCAAAGGGTGTAATAAAGGCAGAGATTTCACGTGCCCTACTCGTCAGTGGCACCTGCCAATAGCCTTTTAACAGGTCAAATTTGCTCACAAACTTAGCTGCACCGACTTGATCAACACAGTCCTCCATTCGAGGAAGAGGAAATGAATCTGGCTTTGTGACACTATTTACCTTACGGTAGTCCGTACAAAATCGGTTTGTTCCATCCGGTTTACTGACCAAGATACAGGGAGAAGCCCAACTGGAGAAAGAAGGCTCTGCTATCTTACTCTCCAGCATGTACTTGACCTCAGCATCCAGACAACGTAGTTTCTCTGAAGAAACTCTATAGAACCGCTGACGAATGGGGTCAGCACCTCCAATGTCAATATCATGTTCTATTAAGTTTGTACGTGTAGGTGTATCTGAAAATAAACCTGGAAAGCTCTGAATCAGACCAACCATCTCTTCACGCCCATCATCAGGTAGGTGAGTGAGAAGACTGTCTAAAATATCCAGTGTTTCTGAATTTTTTAATCTACCCTGCAATATACAATCGTCAGGACCAGGAACATCTTCCTCCTCATGCCCAGATCTAGCACGACAAGAACCCAAGGAAACAACTGTATCAGCCAAAAGAACAGGTTTACCGTGCTCTGTAGAATCCCACTGTTCAGTCTCAGAGGAACGTGCATAATAGGGTTTTAACAGATTTACATGGCACAGCTGGTGTGCTTTCCTCCGTTTTGGAGTGGCAACTAGATAATTTTGCTCAGTGTACTGGCGCACCACTGTATATGGACCTTGAAACTTAGCTTGTAAAGGAGAACCAACAATTGGCAGCAGAGCAAGAACCTGGTCACCTGGACTAAAGTGACGAGGCTCAGTTCGGCGATCAAATATGCCCTTCATCCTCTCCTGTGCAGATGATAACTTCTCTTTAGCCATTTCACCAGCGGCGTACAGCCGTCGCCGGAAATCACACACATACGATAATAGGGACTGAGGAGGCTCGGGAGACTTCCAGTCATCCTGGAGAACGGATAAAAGTCCACGCACCCTATGTCCAAACACAAGGTCATTTGGACTGAAACCTGTGCTCTCCTGTGAAACTTCCCTAGCAGCTAACAGTAACCAAGGCAACCCCTCCTCCCAATCCTTATCCATCTCAGTACAATAAGCTCTCAACAAAGACTTAAGAGTTTGATGGAAACGTTCCAGTGCTCCTTGACTTTGCGCGTGATAGGCGCTAGACAAATTGTGTTTAATATGGAGCTGTTGAAGAACCTGACTAAACAGATTAGAGGTGAAATTAGAGCCTTGATCACTCTGAATGACCTTAGGGATTCCAAACAATGAGAGAAACTGAGTTAAAGCTTTTAACACAGATTTAGTCGTGATAGATCGAAGAGGATAGGCAGCAGGAAACCTAGTGGTCTGACACATCACAGTGAACAGGTAACTGCTACCCTTTTTAGAACGAGGCAGAGGACCCACACAGTCAATAATCAGATACTCAAAAGGTTGGCTAAGTACAGGAATAGGAAACAATGGAACTGGTTTAATAGCTTGATTAGGCTTACCAGTTAATTGACAGGTGTGACAAGTTTTGATAAAATCAGAAACATCCCTCTTTAATCTAGGCCAAAAGAAATGTCTTAATATGCGATTGTAGGTTTTCCTCACCCCCATATGTCCAGCAACGTCGCTGTGAGAAGTTTCCAACACCAACTCACGAAGCTTAACTGGTACAACAACCTGACTAATTGCGTCCCCTAGAAAACAACTATCATGAGACACCCACTTTCTCATCAGGACATCCTCTTGGAGAAAATAGCCATGGGCGACATCTCCCAACTGTTCCACAGGCACAATTTGGTCACGCAACTCTTCTAACGTGGGGTCATTCCGTTGTGCATTGATTAGATCTGAGCGGGTTACAGATAACGGGATAACAGGGAAAACAGTGACATACTTTGTATTATTATCATTAGTCGGAGCAGTGACCAGTTCGCCACGACCCATAGAACGTGTCACTGCACACGCAGAGAACACCTCTGGGAAACTCTGTACACTCTCATCAGGAATCCCAACAAATGACGGCTTAGTGGAAACCACTAGAGATGGAAACACGACAGGCCATACACGCTCACCAGCCAAGTTATTCCCAAGGATCACGTCGATACCCTCAATAGGCAACGAAGGACGCACCCCCATAACAACTTCACCCTTCACCAGCCCACAATCCAACATCAGTTTATGCAATGGAACTGACAGAGTGTTCAAACCTATTCCCCTAATTAGAACACTATTCCCTGAATCAGTCTCAGCAGAAAAGGGTAACACAGACTCCAACACAAATGATTCAGAGGCTCCTGTGTCTCTCAGGATCTTCACTGCCACTAGGTCTTTACTTCCTAACATAGACACAAAACCTTCCGTAATGAAAGGTAAATAGTCTGGATCAATATGGACTTTCACATTCTCTTGGGCCTGAGGAAATGAGTCATGGGTGAACTGATGTGGAACAGGTGCAGCTAACGCGGTAGGCTTAGATTTAGCGTAAGCACCCTTTGCCTTGAGAAGTGGACATTCGTTTTTCCAATGACCTGAACCTTGACAGTAGTGACACTCCTGCCCAAAGTCAGCTTTACCATGGGAGTCAGGCTCAACCCGAGTTGGATAGAACTCTGCCCGTGAACCAAAGTATCTCGGTGAGCGAAGCCCAAATCTATCCGAACGCCCCCACTCTTTCCGAATACGGGGCTCTGCAAAGACACTTTTGTGAGTCAACACATACTCGTCCGCCAAAACCGCAGCTTCAGCAACATTCTTTACTTTCTGTTCGTTAATATACATGGCAATACGATCAGGAATTGTGTCTTTAAATTGCTCTAACATAATCAGATCACACAGCCCTTGGAAAGTCACAACTGCAGAGGCAGAACACCAGCGATTAAACTGTAAAGATAATTGTCGCGCAAACTCAACATGAGTCTGCTTATCATCCCTTTTTAAAGTCCTAAATCGTTGGCGGTAAGCCTCAGGGACCAATTCATAAATCTGTAACACAGCTGTTTTAACTTTATCATAACTGGCACTGTCATGTACACTAAGAGCTGAATATGCTTCCTGCGCCTTACCAGTCAGCACACACTGCAACATTAAAGTGCGGTCAGAATCAGGCCAACTCCTAGCGTCAGCAACCCGCTCAAACAACGAAAAGAATGTCTCGGGGTCCCTTTCATTAAACTGAGGCAATAACCGTAAGTTCCCAACAATATCAAATGTCTCTGGGGCACGACCAAAAACGGAACTACCCCTAGGTAAATCTGGGTCACCTTCCCAAAACAAACTCTCCCCTGAGATCTTTCCTTCCCTAACCAACTCTATACGTTCTTGTTGCAACTTGAGCTTTGCACGCTCCATATCTTGTTTAAATGCCAATTCCTTTTCATATTTTATACGATCATGCTCTAGCTTCTCACGATCATGCTCCAGCTGTAACAGAAGCAGTTCTTTCTGCTGTTCAAAAAGAAGGCTACTAGGACTAACCAATGGAATGGCCATTGTAACATTACTGGGAGACGACCAATCCTCAGCAGAGGCTGGCCCAGTGGTAACTTCAAGAATACCACTCTCCATCAGATTGGCCTTCAATATCAACCTAATAGAATTTTTAGACGTTTATCACTAATCTCAACCTTGTAGTGTTCCGCGACCTTCAACAGCTGTTCTTTAGTACCTAAATCTAACAATCCCTCCGATGGAGAGCGAATGAACTCATCTACATAAGACGCCATGACGCTCTTCCCTTCTGCTGAGCAAACCAGACTACAACCCGAGAATTGACAATCACCCTGAGCACCACAGAAGAGAGATGAGATATGGAGCTTCCCCAAAACCTACAATAACTCAACCCTAGTCTTCGTGCAGATTTGCGGTGGGAATTTACGCACTGTAGCCCGCTGGCAAGGAAAAACTCCCCAGCATGCTGGTAAATTCCACCAAGCTACGGATGTGCCCCGAGACAACTGCTCAGTCCACAGACACCACACAAAAATAACAAACATTAACCATGCCCAACATATTCCAAAAAATGAAACACGTCGCTAAACCTATCAGGGGAAAAAGGCTATAGCTCCAGGTAGCAAGTTCCACTACCCTACCCAAATCTCCCACTGAGGTACACAGCCGATTACTCACCTCAGACTGACGTCCCAACAGAAAGTAGAACAAGAGTTCAGGCTAAGCAGGGCCTGGAAACTAACCATTATACTCTCTCCAACACAGCACACAAACAAAATAACAAAGGCAACCAATACTGGGCCTATCACACGCAAACAAAATATGCAAACCAAACACGTACCTCCACGGCCTCCCAAACCAATAGTTCAAAAGATCCCGGATGAGCCCCCACTTGTCACGAACCGGCTCAAAGCCCGTAACAAAGGGAGACAACGTGGAGATAAGGAGTAGCAATGTATATATATTTATTAAATAAGTAACTAAGTATAATATACAATGGTGTGTGTAATCAGTAATCAGCAGTGTAAGTGAGTGTTTTGCATGCATGAATGTGATAATGCAGGTTGGTGAAAGGTGCCAAAGCAAATAAACAAAAGACCACCAAGAACCACAACACAATCTACAATGGTGTCTGCATGGAGAGAGTCTCCTCCATGAATGTAGAGGAGGTCTATTTATCCTGGGCCACACCTGGCCCAGGTGTTTCCCATGTAGCTGACGACCCTCCCCAACTCCGCCCACCGGCATCCTAATAAGGAAACAAGAACAAACAGAATACAGCAGACGGAGTGGGAGGGTCGTCACAATACGCACAGGAAGCCTGGTGCGGGGAGCTGCCACCGGAGGGCTGGTGTGGGGAGGTGGAACAGGGTAGACCGGACCGTGCAGGCGCACTGGAGCTCTTGAGCACCGAGCCTGCCCAACCTTACCTGGTTGAATACTCCCGGTCGCTCTGCCAGTGCGGTGAGGTGGAATAGCCCGCACTGGGCTATGCAGGCAAACCGGGGACAATGTGCACAAGGCTGGTGCCATGTAAGCCGGCCCAAGGAGACGCACTGGGGACCAGATGCATAGAGCCGGCTTCATGGCATTTGGCTCGACACCCAATCTAGCCCGGCCGATACGCGGAGCTGGAATATACCACACCGGGCTATGCACCCGCACTGGGGACACCGTGCTCACCTCAGCATAACACGGTGCCTGCCCGGTCTCTCCAGACCCCCGGTAACCACAGGAAGTTGGCGTAGGTCTCCTACCTAGCATCGCAATACTCCCTGTGAGCCCCCCCAAGAAATTTTTGGGGCTGACTCCCGGGCTTCCTTGCCAACCGTGTTCCCTCATAACGCCGGCTCCTCTCTCCGGCTGCCTCTGCTCTCCTAAGTGCCTCCACCTGTTCCCATGGGAGGCGATCTCTTCCAGCCAGTATTTCTTCCCATGTGTAGCAACCCTTGCCATCCAAAACATCCTCCCATGTCCATTCCTCATTCCTCACCTGTCCAACTGTAACTTAAAAATCATTCTGTGAAAATGGACTGAGAATTTTAGAGCAACTCCCCTGAACCTTTTTAGTATGAAAACATTTGAAATCTTAACCCTGACTCAAATCTCCCTCTGAGATAGAATCTACTTCATCCCAGAGCTTTTGGCCCGTGTCCCAGTCAGTGTTTACTACTAAGACCAGTCTCTTTCTGCAAGCTGGCTGACCATTACACAAGGAAAGCAGCTTCTGCAGACAGAAGTATTTGTAGAGAAGCTCCCTGTTTATTAGTGTGAGCATTAACCGGGTAGAGGAAGTGTGGTTCTACAGAAACACGGGGTGATGCTTCACTGGTTGTTTACACACACGCACACACACACGCACACGCACACGCACACACACACACACACACACACACACACACACACACACACACACACACACACACACACACACACACACACACACACACACACACACACACACAAACACACACACACACGGAAGTCTCACTAGTCACTGTCTTGTCTTCCCTCCTATCTCCATGCATTCCTAAACCATGATTCATCATTCATCACCCTTTCAGCTTCTCCTCTTCTATGTGCTCCCTCTCTCTCAACTCAGTGTGTCTAATGGAATAACAAGCACTAGCTTGCCAGGCCTGCCACACGAGCTGAACAGCAAACCAGCAGCCAGAACCTCTCCAAGCCTTTCCCTTCCCTCTCCTCCCCAATCCACAGCGCTCATCGAATGGATAGCTAATTCCTTCTTCTAATTTCCTGACTCTGCTGCCTGGATGACTGGTAGACCCAGTCCTATTTTTACCAGGGTTTAAGACCAGGATTAGGAGCCTCGGCAGCCAAGTGGTACTGTTTAATACCCATGTTTTAATATGGAGCTATTCCGGAGTGGCTGTTGATCGTAAACGTTATTCACTCAACTCCTGAAATCTGGTTAGGCTGCTCTGTGTGTGTGTGCATGCAGATTGTAGTTCTGTTGTATGGGGCTACTATAACGTTCCTCTGGGGAGGTGGAGTAGACAGACTAGGTGGTATAGTAATTGTACTTAAGTGTGTGTCAGCTTAGGGGTTTTATAGCCGTGTCTCTGTATGTTTCTTTGAGAATGTGGTGCGCTGTGTGTAAGCAGGGAGTTGTTTGTGTTGTAATAGCTTGTAATGGTGTGTGATCATTCTATACTGCAGCAGAGGCATCACCATTCATAATGGGAAGGGTGAAAATGGCACAGATTCACCCAGAGAGAAATGTATAGATATTGAGTTGTCAAGGGAAAAGGTTGGCCTAATAGTAGTTGCAGATCGGCTGGAAGGCAGGGTTGGGCTCAATTCACAATTTTGGAATTGACTCCCATTCAACTCATGAGTTTAAATTCTAATTGAATTTGCCACAACCCACAGGATGTACAATTTAAGTTTGAGTGACAGGAAATATTTAATTCAGTGCAATTCAAAGAAATTCCATAGAATTTCCATGGAATCTGACCGGTCACACTTCCAGATACCAAAAAATATATCACTTTTTCTATAAAACAATGTTCATATATTATTTTAACCTTTGTGCTTAGATGCTTACAATAGCCAATTACATTTCCACCAACAATTTCATTTGTTTGGCTTCTTTTTGAAGGCCCCAGGATCAACTGGTTAAATGAATGCATTCTGGGAAGTATAGTATTTTCCCCATATTGAACAAAATGTAAATGATTAATGAAATACACATAGTGTACAAAATATTAGAAACACCTTCCTAATATTGAGTTGCACCCCCTTTTGCCCTCAGAACAGCCTCAATTTGTTGGGTCATGGACTACAAGGTGTCGAAAGCGTTCCACATGGATGCTGGCCCATGTTGACTCCAATGCTTCCCACAGTCGTGGCAAGTTGGCTGGATGTCCTTTAGGTGGAGGACCATTCTTTAAAAAAAATGGTTGTTGTAATTTTCACCCCCTTTCTCTCCCCAATTTCGTAATTACGATCTTGTCTCATTGCTGCAACTCCACAATGGGCACTGGAGAGGCGAAGGTCGAGTCATGCGTCCTTCGAAACATGACCCGCCAAGCATCGCTTCTTAACACCTGCACGCTTAACCCGGAAGCCAACTGCACCAATGTGTTGAAGAAAACACTGTTCAACTGACAACCAGAGTCAGCCTGCAGGTGCCCGGCCCACCACAAGGAGTCACTAGAGTGCAATGAGACAAGTAAAGCCACCACAGCTGGGCCAATTGTGCGCCGCCCTATGGGACTCCCGATCACAGCTGGTTGTGACACAGCCAGGGATCAAACCTCAGGCTGTAGTGATGCTGCAACACTGCGATGCAGTGCCTCAATAAGCTGATTAAACGTTATGATCATTACACAGGTGCACCTTGTGCTGGGGACAATTAAAAGCCACTTTAAAATGTGCAGTTTCATCACACAAGACAATGCCACAGATGTCTCAAATTTTGAGGGAGCGTGCAATTGGCATGCTGGCTGCAGGAATGTCCACCAGAGCTGTTGCCAGAGAATTTGATGTTCATTTCTGTATCTTAAGCTTCCTCCAACATGGTTTTAGAGAATTTGGCAGTATGTCCAACCGACCTCACAACAGCAGACCACGTGTAACCACGCCAGCCCAGAACCTGTGAGGGGATGCTGAGGAGTATTTCTGTCGAATAAAGCCATTTTTGTTCAGTATAGAATAGAAAGAGGCATTTGAATTTCAATTAATTCAATGATATTTCCCTTTAACGGGATAAAAATATAGAATTTAAAAAATTACTAATTCAATTCAAATTCAAGAATTTATTTGGAATATATGAGGCATTCTCAATTCTGGTGACATTTAAAAGGGCCTGAGAGGTACAGCTATTGCATAAGGAAGATTTAACTACTCTATATTCTCTTCTAGGGGGCCAGACTAAATGTCTGGAGGCAGATGTTTTCTTCATGCCACCCGAATGAATGATCTGCGTCAAAAGTGATTACATTTTTGGTCAGTTTTACCACAATATTTCCCTGTCATCCAAACACCTCTGCCTGTCCAAAGGGGATGGAGTCATTATTGTAGTAGACTGCCCTCCTCTACAGCCCGTTGCCCCTCGTAAGCAGTGTATGTAGTGTGGATTCTAAAGGGCACACATAACTTCAGAAATGCAGTAATTTAGGAATCCATAATTTAACAGCTTTGTCGAAAGAGATCTGTTTTCTTGTCAGTTCGAACGAGTTTCACCCCTGTTTTCAGTGTTTTTTTTGCAGTGAATATTTATCAAGATGCCTGAAATGAACTTGTAAACACACACACACACACACACACACACACACACACACACACACACACACACGCACTTCGATCTGTGAATCCCACGATATCACCATAAACTGAGGGCCATAGGGATCATTCTCAGCATACTTAAGAATTCCAGAAAATGTTCACATCTCTGTACATGATTTAAAACTTAAGCACTCTTAACCTTCTAGAACAAGAGTAGTGTACTTTTAGGAAGAAAATAGGACGGCATCTGAACTCATTCAAACATCTGAATTATTGATGATATCTACATCTGCCTGATATCTATTTGTACACAACACTCTATTGCTACGACTCATAAAAACCTCCCTGACTTTAGGATGGTTGGATGATAGGGTGCATCTTAATACGCTAAAGTAACTTCCACTCCTTGTCTCCTCTTCTTAATTTACACAAATTCAAAGCCACAGGAAAGGAAGCCACTTAAGATAATTGAGATGCACCCAAGGAGAGGATGCATTTAGATTTGGGGCTCAGCCCATTGCAACAATCCCCTGCATGCCATTATATCTACCTCAACGAGATGGCAGTGTGGCAGTATGAATGAGTTAAAGTGGAACCATAGACTAAGTAGTAACGAGCTGAAAGAATCTGCTGTCAATATGGTGGAAGAGTTCAAGTAATTAAATATGACACCGGTGTCAAAGTTGTTCCTTGGAGAGCGCAAGTAGCCCTCTGTTGACATTTCCTGACCATCTCGTCAGCTGCAAAACAAAACATGTCGTCTCCCACGAAGGATGCAAATTAATGTCAAACAGAACATACAGAACGCAGAATATCCAATATTAATGTTCTAGACACATTTCATGGGAACATTGCAAGAACATCCGTGTGTCCAGTTTTCTGTGGGTTAGGAGAATATCCCATCAACATCCCCCCTTAAACATACACAGAACATGTCTGCCATGTTCTCAGAACATACGATATGAATGTTCGAGACACGTTTCATGGGAAAGATGCAAGATAATTTAATTAATGGTTAATTACACATCACGCCTTGTTACTGTTGCCAATCAAGGCACCTAATTTATGAACAACTGATCCAGTCATAGCTCTGTCTGTTGGCATGGTTAGGGAACATATATTAATAAGAACGAGAGTAGAGCAGGTCTCTTGAACCCTGTTCCTGGAGAGGTACCCTCCTGTAGGTTTTCACTCCAACCAAAATTGTATTGGAGCTAATCTGCTTCAATTTATCATCCAGCTAATTATTAGAATCAGGTGTGCTTTATTAGGATTTGAGTGAAAACCTACAGGACAGTAGCTCTCCAGGAACAGGGTTGAAGAGCTCTGGAGTAGTGTGACTCACCTAGCATTTCTCAAACCCAGGCCACCAGCACCAATGATGAACACCCTAACCACTGTCCCAACAAGGGATATCGCTAAGAAATGTGCTTATTGGGCCAGTATAGTTAGGCCCTGTCCAGAAGAAAACCTAACCCCTTCTCCCTAGGAACTTATGTAGATGAAGCAACTTAATAGGTGCAAGCAATAGGGTGAATGCACTTTAAAGTAAAACTCAGCTCTGTTAAAAGTACACAATAAAAAATATTTCAGGTGTGTGTCATTAAAACAGGCTAACATGCCCCACAAACATTAGACAACAATGCAGAAAGCCGTTAAATGGCTGAAATAAGTCATTCAAATCAATGATGAGAATAGAATATCCGATACTTGACAGGGACACTGTCGCACAGTGGGAAGATCAAAGTACAGTGTATGTTTGGTTAGAAGTTGATGGAATATTCTCCTAAACCTCAGAAAACTGGAGACATATCTTATCATTTGCGAACATGGCAACCATGGCAACATATTTTGTGGGAATTATTTAGTCATTTGAATTACACTGGACTGAACTACACTCCAATTTCTTTTATATTTTCAAAATACAAAATAAATGTTCTATAACAGTTGACATTTTGTGGCCCCACATTCACCCTGCGTTGGTATCAGACGTCTGATAGCACTATGGTGTGATAAAAGCATCTGCTAAATATACATTTACGGTGCATTCGGAAAGTATTCAGACCCCTTCCCTTTTTCCACATTTTGTTACGTTACAGCCTTATTCTAAAATTGATTTAAAAAATAAAAAAGCCTCATCAATCGACACAAATACCCCATAATGACAGCAAAAACAGGAATATCACATTTACATAAGTATACAGACATTTTACTCAGTACTTTGTTGAAGCACCTTTGGCAGCGATTACAGCCTCGTGTCTTCTTGGGTATGACGCTACAAGCTTGGCAGACCTGTATCTTGGGAGTTTCTCCCATTCTTCTCTGCAGATCGTCTCAAGCTCTGTCAGGTTGGATGGGGAGTGTCGCTGCCCAGCTATTTTCAGGTCTCTCCAGAGATGTTCGATCGGGTTCAGTCCGGGCTCAGGCTGGACCACTCAAGGATATTCAGAGACTTTGTCTTGGCGTTGTCTTGGCTGTGTGCTTAGGGCCGATGTCCTGTTGGAAGGTGAACCTTCACCCGAGTCTGAGGTCCTTAGCACTCTGGAGCAGGTTTTCATCAAGGATCTCTCTGAATTTTGCTCCGTTCATCTTTCCCTCAATCTTTCCGAATGCACTATATGTTCAAATTAGCAATTGCAAAGCATGCTGAGTACTATTATAATGAGCTCAGCCCCATTGCAGTTAATTCTGGTATGTTCATCATTTTCACATATTTACATTTTGGTAATTTAGAGACACGTTTATCCAGAGTGACTTGCTCATTTGCTCAACAACATATCACAGTTATAGAAAGTATGTTGTTGCTGTTTGGGCCGGCTACTTGCAAGTGTATTTTTGTATTTTAAAATACGATGTGAAAAAATAAGAAACCTGTACACTGCTCTTGCTGGTGTCACTGCTCTTTAATAAGCTCTGACAAAGGCCCTCGTCTATTACAAAAGCGTTCCAGAACATGCAAAATGTTTTTTATACTGTTCAACATACCTTGTGTCAATTGAAGCTTATCCTCAATACTGACAAAACTAAACTAATGGTGTTTTCTAAAGCAAGAAATAAACCTCTGAACTTTTCACCTATTATTACCTGTCAGGGCATTGAGATTGAGACTGTAACCTCATATAAATATCTTGGAATTTTAATTGATGACGGTCTCTCTATTAAATTGCATATTCAACAACTTACAAAAAAAATTGAAGCTGAAATTGGGATTTTATTTTAGGAATAAGGCCTGTTTCTCTTTTGAAGCCAGAAGGAGGCTAGTATCAGCTACATTTATGCCTTTACTAGACTATGGAGATATTTTATATATGAACGCTTCGGCTCAGTGTTTGAGATCAATTGACACCCTTTACCATGGCACTTTGAGATGTATTTTAAACTTCAAAACCCTTACGCACCACTGCACTTTGTATACCAGGGTTGGCTGGCCTTCTCTAGTCACTCGTAGGCTCAGTCACTGGTATACTTTTATTTACAAAGCCATTTTGGGTTTACTACCTTTTTATTTGGGCATTTTTAATGTTCAGAAATGTGGTGGGTACTCTCTTCGTTCGCTGGACCTTATCCTGGACTTTATCCGAACTGAATTTGGTAAATTGGCATTTATGTACTCTGTGCCATCGTCTTGGAACGCTTTAGAAAATACTTTTAAACTGGAAGAACTTGTCCCGATTGGTATTTTTAAA
The DNA here is from genome assembly GCF_036934945.1 of Oncorhynchus masou masou. Classification (NCBI taxonomy): domain Eukaryota; kingdom Metazoa; phylum Chordata; class Actinopteri; order Salmoniformes; family Salmonidae; genus Oncorhynchus; species Oncorhynchus masou. The sequence continues at coordinate 30,551,378 of NC_088242.1, forward strand.
TCACCGATGAATGATCTTGAGACTGATTCCCTGACCTGTCAATGTTTTTAAATTGCTGTTTTTGATTTTGTTATACTCTTCTGAATGTGGTTTTTACTAGATTACTTGTAGTTTTTCATGTTCTTTGTCTGTAATTTTTATAATGACTTGGTGCTGCCTATCTTGGCCAGGACGCTCTTGAAAAAGAGATTATAAATCTCAATGAGACCTTTCTGGTTAAATAAAGGTTTAATTAAAAAAATAATTAATTAAAATACTTCTGAATCACTTTTTTGTATTTTTAACAGGGCTGAGATGTACTTCCAAGTGTCTTCACTCTATTGCCTACACCTATTAAGTTGTCTACACAAGTGCCTAGGGAGGAGAGGTTAGGGTTTCTTCTGGACAGGGCCTAACTATACTGGCCCAATAAGCACATACCTTACAAATATGTCCCTTGTTGGGACAGTGGTTAGGGTGCTAGTTATTGCTTCTGGTGGCCTGTGTTCGAGACCTGTTAGAAGAGTCACCCTACTCTGTCTTCTTAGCAATATATGTTATTGTTTGGCAACAGTTACAACACACCTATGTGATCTAATTAAGATTAGTTTCTCATTAAAAGATGGGAATCGGTAGAATTCTACGTAGCTCAGCATCTCAGTGAGAACTTGCTATCGTCTTTTGAAATCCACAGCACATATACCATGTAGCACTAAACACGTCTCTGATAAGGAATCACATCAGCTCTTGTCATTGCATTTCTACCTGTAACATTCCTAATTTGTTGCCGAAACACGGCCCAAGTGGTATTGTTGCTTCTGATAGAAATGTACCCAGAACAAGGTTGCCATATTCTCAGAATATCAGAAATGTGTTTATTTACAGGAGCACGTCTGTACTTTCTTACATTTGCCATTTAAACAACAATGATGGCAGCTATACCAAAACAATACACAACACAGAGTTTCATCTCCAATTTTTCATGCGGAAATATAGACAATTGCTATCAGAATACTTGGGACCAGGGTTGGGGATCAAATATTAATTACAGTAATTACTTTTACCAGTAACAGAGTAATACAACGAGTTACTGTCTTCAAATATTGTATCATGCTGCAGGCTAACTTGTTTCAAATAGAGTATCATAAAGCCAAAAATCAAAGAAAGATGGCAGCTGTGTTGTTACCCCACTTAACCTTTTCATTGTGGAAATGCTCCCAGTATTTTAAGTTATTCGTGGAGAAAGAGAACAACATTTTAGTCAAATGCAAACTCTGCAAAGGTAGCGTTGATCTCTTCGTCCAGAAACACCACATCAAACCTGAAAATGCATCTGGAGGTTATGCACAAAGGCACAAAGCTGGTAGCCAAAGTTCCAGAAATGCGTGAAAGAGGGGAAATGTACGCACATTATGGTAACAAAGATTTCCACGTGTTCTAATGAAATGTCCATACAAACAATCGAAATGTCTGATAAATGCAATTTAAAATGGCAATAATGATATTAACATACAGAATATTTTGTACAAATGTGAGAGAAGGCTAACTCCCCTCGCGGGTCTTGAACCTAGGCCACCAGCACCAATGACAAAAGCACAAACCACAATCCCAATAAGGCGTATCTCAAGGATGTGTGCTTATTGGGCCAGTATAGTTAGGCCCTGTCCAGAAGAAAACCTAACCCCTCCTCCCTAGGCACTGATGTAGATGAAACAACTTGATAGGTGTAAGCAATAGGGTGAATGCACTCTGAAGTACATTTGAGTTCTATTAAAAGCACACTCTAAAAAATAATTTATTGATCATAGTGATTCAGGAGTATCATTAAAACAGATTAATATGCTCCACCAACATTAGGCAGCTATACAAAAAAAAGCTTAAATTGTTGAAATAAGTCAATGCCTTAATGCCTTAAGTTATATTACATGATACCTGACACGGCCATGGTAGTAATATAGGAAGCTCTGAGTATGATCACTCAAGAGGTTGTGAGTTCAAATATCAGGTGTGGACATTAGAGGTCGACCGATTAATCAGAATGGATGATTAATTAGGGCAGATTTCAACTTTTCAGAACAATCGGAAATCTGTATTTTTGGGCGCCGATTTTGTTAATTTTTAATACCTTTATTTAACTAGGCAAGTCAGTTAAGAACACATTCTTATTTTCAATGACGGCCTAGGAACGGTGGGTTAACTGCCTTGTTCAGGGGCAGAATGACAGATTTTCACATTATCAGCTTGGGGGATCCAATCTTGCAACCTTACAGTTAACTCATCCAATGCTAGAACCACCTGCCTCTCATTGCACTCCACGAGGAGCCTGCCTGTTACGCAAATGCAGTAAGAAGCCAAGGTAAGTTACGAGCTAGCATAAACTTAGCTTATAAAAAACAATCAATCATAATCACTAGTTATAATGACACAGGGTTGATGATATTACTCGTTTATCTAGCGTGTCCTGTGTTGCATATAATCGATGCAACGCTGGGGGATGATTTAACAAAAGCGCATTTGCGAAAAAAGCACAATCGTTGGACGACTGTACCTAACCATAAACACCAATGCCTTTCTTAAAATCAATACACAGAAGTATATATTTTTAAACCTGCATATTTAGCTAAAAGAAATCCAGGATAGCAGGCAATATTAATCAGGTGAAATTGTGTCATTTCTCTTGCGTTCGTGCACGCAGAGTCAGGGTATATGCAACAGTTTGGGCCACCTGGCTCATTGCTAACTAATTTGCCAGAATTTTACGTAATTATAACATAACATTGAAGGTTGTGCAATGTAACAAGAATATTTAGACTTAGGGATGCCACCCGTTAGATAAAATACAGAACGGTTCCGTATTTCACTGAAATAATAAACGTTTTGTTTTCGAAATGATAGTTTAATGACCTAAGGCTCGTATTTTTGTGTGTTATTATGTTATAATTAAGTCTATGATTTGATAGAGCAGTCTGACTGAGCGATGGTAGGCAGCAGTAGGCTCGAAAGCATTCATTCAAACAGGACTTTTGTGCGTTTTGCCAGCAGCTCTTCGCAAGCACAGCGCTGTTTATGACTTCAAGCCTATCAGCATAATGGCTGGTGTAACCGATGTGAAATGGCTAGCTAGTTAGCTGGGTGTGCGCTAATAGCGTTTCAAACGTCACTCGCTCTGAGACTTGGAGTAATTATTCCCCTTGCTCTGCAAGGGCCGAGGCTTTTGTGGAACGATGGGTCGCGCTGCTTTGAGTGTGGCTGTTGTCGATGTGTCCCTGTTTCGAGCCCAGGTAGGGGCGAGGAGAGGGACGGAAGCTGTACTGTTACACTGGCAATACTGTAGTATCTATAAGAACATCCAACAGTCAAAGGTATATGAAATACAAATGGTATAGAGAGAAATAGTCCTATAAATACTATATTAACTACAACCTAAAACCTCTTACCTGGAATATTGAAGTCTCATGTTAAAAGGAACCACCAACTTTCATATGTTCTCATGTTCTGAGCAAGGAACTTGTTTTTGCATTATTTAAACCAAATTGAACATGTTTTATTATTTATTTGAGACTAAATAGATTTTTATTGATGTATTATTTGAAGTAAAAAATAAGTGTTCATTCAGTATTGTTGTAATTGTAATTATTACAAATACATTTTTTTTAAATCGGCCGATTAATCGGTATCGGCGTTGAAAAATCATAGTCGGTCGACCTCTAGTGGACATGTGTTATTATAATTTCTGTATAACGTAAGATACATAATGTAATCATGTGTGTCAGTTACAGTTGATGTCGGAGGTCTACAAACACAAATTTTTCAACCACTCCACAGATTTCTTGTTAACAAAATATAGTTTTGGCAAGCCAATTAGAACATCTACTTTGTGCATGACGCAAGTAATTTTTCAAACAATTGTTTACAGACAATTTCACTTATAACTCACTGTATCACAATTCCAGTGGGTCAGAAGTTGACATACACTAAGTTGACTGTGCCTTTAAACAGCTTGGAAAATTCCCCGAAATGATGTCATGGCTTTAGAAGCTTCGGATAGGCTAATTGACATCATTTGAGTCAATTGGAGGTGTACCTGTGGATGTATTTCAAAGCCTACCTTCAAACTCAGTGCCTCTTTGCTTGACATCAGGGGAAAATCAAAAGAAAGCAGCCAAGACCTCAAAAAATACATTGTAGACCCCCACAAGTCTGGTTCATCCTTGGGAGCAATTTCCAAACGCCTGAAGGTACCACGTTCATCAGTACATACAACAGTATGCAAGTATAAACACCATGGGACCACACAGCCATCATACTGCTCAGGAAGGAGACGCGTTCTGTGTGCTAGAGATGAACGTACATTGATGTGAAAAGTGCAAATCAATCCCAGAACAACCGCAAAGGACCCTGTGAAGATGCTGGAGGAAACAGGTACAACAGTATCTATATCCACAGTAAAACGAGTCCTATATCAACATAACTTGAAAGGCCACTCAGCAAGGAAGAAGCCACTTCTCCAAAACCGCCATAAAAAAGCCAGACTACGATTTGCAATTGCACATGGGGACAAAGATCATGCTTTTTGGAGAAATGTCCTCTGGTCTGATGAAACAAAATAGAACTGTTTGGCCATAATGACCATCGTTATGTATGGAGGAAAAATGGGGAGGATTACAAGCCGAAGAACACCATCCTGACCGTGAAGCATGGGGGTGGCAGCATCATGTTGTGGGGGTGCTTTGCTGCAGGAGAGACTGGTGCACTTCACAAAATAGATGGCATCATGAGGTACGAAAATTATGTGGATATATTGAAGCAACATCTCAAGACATCAGTCAGGAAGTTAAAGCTTGGTTGCAAATGGCTCTTCCAAATGGACAATGACCCCAAGCATACTTCCAAAGTTGTGGCAAAATGGCTTAAGGACAACAAAGTCAAGGTATTGGAGTGGCCATCACAAAGCCCTATCCTCAATCCTATTGAAAATTTGTTGGCAGAACTGAAAAAGCGTGTGTGGGCGAGGAGGTCTACAAACCTGACTCAGTTACACCAGCTCTGTCAGGAGGAATGGGCCAGAATTCACCCAACTTATTGTGAGAAGCTTGTGGAAGGCTACCCAAAACGTTTGACTCAAGTTATTAAACAATTTAAAGGCATTGCTATCAAATACTAATTGAGGGTATGTAAACAGCTGACGCACTGGGAATGTGATGAAATAAATAAAAGCTGAAATAAATCATTCTCTCTACTATTATTCTGACATTTCACATTCTTAAAAATAAAGTGGTGATCCTAACTGACCTAGGACAGGGAATGTTTACTAGGATTAAATGTCAGGAATTGTGAAAAACTGAGTTTAAATGTATTTGGCAAAGGTGTATGTAAACCTCCGACTTCATGTTGAGAACTATTGCATGTTAAAAGTACTGTGTGTAAGTTGCCCTGAACATGTCAACAGAAAAAGAGCTTCAAATAAATCAGTGACTGGCTTGGCAGAAGTAACAAGACGTGATGCATAATATATTTTCTTGGGACACGTAAATGTTTCTGCAACGTTCCCATGAAACGTGTCTAGAACATTAATATCTTATGTTCTGAGAACAAGTCAACCGTGTTCTGTATATGTTTGGCAGGACGTTGAGGGAATTTTTTTCCTGAGTTCTGAGAACATGGTAACCAAGTTTTTATTTGACATTTAGGGAATAGTCTCTTGTAAACATTCCTTGCACATCACGGGAACAGTTCTATGACAATGTTGGTTAATGACCCAAATGAGACTATGAAGGGAGCGCTCTCGAAAGTTGTGGGAATGTTTGTTTGCTGGGTTAGCAGCATAATATCTAAATCACTATCTTCTCAAATAGCTTTAAATCAATTAATCTCAAAATATATCAAACTGGTGTTGGATAATGTATATCTAATATAACAACTCACCCCAGGATCCACAGATAGTCAATTTATAGCTCTGCTCACCCTCTCAGAACTCTTTAGAGCCATTTCAGTGCAGACAAGGATTTACAACTCAATTCACAGGAAGAGAGGGTAACTGTATCACTACAGAGAGAGGGAGGAAGAGACAGAGAGAGGTAGTGTGAGGGGATTTAACTATTTGCACATTGTTACAACACTGTATATAGACATAATATGACATTTGAAATGTCTTTATTCTTTTGGATCTTGTGTATAATATTTGCCATTCACTTTTTATTGTTCATTTCATTTGCTTTGGTAATGTTAACATTTGTTTCCCATGCCAATAAAGCACCTTGAATTGAACTGAGAGAGTGGAGGGGGAGGGTTGGGGAGACTGACGGAGAGAGAGACAGAGGGGGAGGTGTAGAGAGGAGGAGGGGGGGGGTCTCAATATAGCACTTCCCTTGATGTCATTGAATCTAAATAATGTACCTCTCCTTCCTTGTGAACTGAACGCAACACCACTCTACACATCCAATAATAAAGTTCTGTTGGACTACCTGGAGTGCTGTACACTGCAACACATATAAATAGTCATGTGTTGATGTCTCAGAGGATTGTTGTTTTGGGGGTGGTAGTAAAGTGTTCAGGGTCCTCAACTGAGCTGTTAACACTTTATAGTCATGCTGAGGGGAACTCAGGCGGTGTCCCAAATAGCACTCTGTTCCCTATGTAGTGCACTACTTTTGACCAGAGGGCCTGGTGACAAGGAGTGCACTACATAGGGAATAGTGTGCCATTTGGATGCAGAGCATTTTAAGCAGAGCATTTTAAGCATCCGTGTTGTGGGAACGCTACATTCCCCTGAACTAGGCAATGTGGGTACAATGTGTAATTTTGACATTCACTTCCCACCATGGAACGTGACCACTTCTTTAAAATGGTATGTGGAGAGATAAAAAGAGATGATATTATGCTGATGAGAGGATATGTACATACACAAATGCCGCTCATTACTACTCTAACTGAGTTTGCACAGTGGCATTTTTGATAAGTGCTTAGAGTGGGTGCATGTGGCGGGTCTACTGTGTAGGAGGATCTGTGTATGTGTGTTCTCTCATTGTGTGTGTGACTACTGTGTGTACACTACAGTGTGTGTATGTGTTTGCCTGTGCACGTGTGTGTGTGTGTGTGTGTGTGTGTGTGTGTGTGTGTGTGTGTGTGTGTGTGTGTGTGTGTGTGTGTGTGTGTGTGTCAAGGACTTCTGGAGGTGATTTGTCAATGACAGTGGAGGTCCCCATTAATGCCACATTAGCCTCCCCCATCCTCACCCACTTCCACCCTCTTCTAACCCCACCAACCCCTCGCAACCCCAGGCTTTGTCTTCATTAGGCCATCCTGACAAGCTCCCTAGGCCACTCAGAGAGGCCCCTAACTGTCCACTACTAACACCGCAAGACCCTGTGCCAATCGCTATCTGCTGTCTCCTGTCTGCTATCTTAGTCTGTACCACAGGGCAGAGGTAGGGTATACAGTCGGCCAGATGGGGATAGATTGATAAGATGTCTCATAAATGTTATTTATACGTAGCTCTGATCTGGTGAGCTCCTACTTCTACCGTAGCCACTTAGGAGTCATTTGGCCACTTCTAATGCTGAAAGGCGGGTTTATGTACTCTTCGTTCCTCTCTCTATCTTGCACTTCCGTTGTAACCATTAAGATATGATGCATACGGTATAAACCACTTATGTTGGAGAACAAGATTTTATGAGTCACCCTGCAGCCCTACAGGACCAGGTCTTGAGAAAACCAGCCTCTTCCCTCAGCTGTTATCAGCTAGATAAGAAAAAAAGAGTTTAGTCAAAAATGAAAAAAATAAGCTTTTTTGTTTCTTGTTAGCCATTTTAATTCAAAACAATCACAGTAGGGTCCCATAAATGATTTCGGATTGACATAAAAATGGCTTCACTGGTGTCATGTTCTGACCTTAGTTCCTTTGTGATGTCTTTGTTTTAGTATGGTCAGGGTGTGAGTTGGGTGGGCAGTCTATTTTCTTTTTTCTATGATTTGGTATTTCTGTGTTTGGCCTGGTATGGTTCTCAATCAGAGGCAAGTGTCAATCATTGTCCCTGATTGAGAACCATACTTAGGCAGCCTGTTTTCACCCTTGAGTTGTGGGTGATTATTTTTCTGTTTAGTGTGGTTTGCACCTGACGGAGCTGTTTCGGTTGTGCTTTTTGTTTCTTAGTTTGATAGTGTTCAGTTTTAATAAATAACATGAACAAGTACCACGCTGCACTTTGGTCCTCACCTTCTTCCACCAACGACCGTTACAACTGGACCTTTAAGAGGAAAGGAGAGCAGCAGTACAGAGCTCCCAAAGGCGAGATTTACATACTTATTGTAACATACAATACAATCTACCTGAGTTCAGTAAATAAGATATGGGTGGGAGAGGAGAAAAGCAACAGAATACATGCATTGGTCTTGGTATGGGCAAAAAGTGAGCAGTAGCTATAGGATACCACATAAGAGGAGAGGTGCTAATTCACAATAAAACTATAGTAGAATAATGGCGACCCACCATTCAGTGCAGGTGGGGCAGTGTCTATTTTGGCATTAATACGTGTCACATATCAGTTTGCAAACAATGTAAAAAATATATATATTATTGAGTTACTAAAGCTGCATACAAACATGGTCTCTTTTTTGTTTTCTTGAGAAAGGCAGCTCCAAAATGCAGGTGTTTCAGCCTATCTCAGTGCTTTCTGTGGTGGTGGGGCAAGCCAGCAGAAAATACGTAGTGTTGTGCCGTGATTGGCTCAGTGTTCTGTCCCTCATGGGGACACTACTTCACCACCAAGTCTAAGGGTGGAGCTTGAAAATTCAAGCCCCTTGGGTGCGCACATAGTTACATTAGACATGCCCATCGAAGAAGGCTCAAGGTCATTGGCCACAGATAAAATGACGTCAAATCACGTTATATCTACAGTAGTTGGGATTGGACTGATCATGTCAACATCATACTTTCAAAATCTTAGCTAGCAGTCATCATCATGAATCAAGTTGACAATCTACTGGCAAATCCTTTTAAATCCTTGCCATATTAAGATAAATAATGAAGATAAATTATAGATAAAACATATCGATGCTCATCGGCCATTGGACATAAAAATTACACAACAAGTTGGAAATCGCAACAATGAGTGGTTTGGAAGGTAACAGTGGCTAACTGAAAGCATTGCAAAGCAACAATTAGCCTGCTATTCCCTAGTTTAAAATGATAAACATTCCACATTGGCCATGCGGTCAATGAAGCATGATTTGGGCCGCATTCAAAACAACTGTTAACTTGGAATGGCAAAGTCTTGAACTCATTAAAGTCAGATAACTGTGAACTCTGGAAAAAATATGTTTTGAACTCTCATCCAACTAGAAATTGTAAATCGTAGCTAGAAAGAGGACCGAGTTCCTGATCTGAAGAACACTGACGTCATCATGATTCTACTTTTTTTTTACCCCTCTATTTATCCTACGGCTCTGACTTGGTGTACAGTGAGAACACTGTAAAAACGGACCATGTTCTGAATTCTGTTGCTGTACATTTCAAAAGTGCTGAACAAATAGTTATATTGACTAGGTCCGTCCTAACTCACTTATTAATGTCTTAATTGATTTCCTCTTATTCACTTGTCGTCCCTTTATGCCATAGTTTGTACATCTCGTCATGAGAAACCACATTTGTTTCAGCAAGTCAGCCATATCAGCTATGTTTTTTTTAAAGGCAGTAAATGAGGCTGAATGAACTGTTTTGCTGCCAGACAAGGCTCTACTGATAGCCAGGTGTAGTAGTGGTATATTGCCGTTAATGTATTGTTTTGTAGTGGCTTTGTTGGCATGTATCCCACTTTTTTTTGCCCCACCAAAATTTGCATGCTAAAATCGCCACTGGTAGACACAGTAGGAGAGTGATAAGACATTGGGAGATCACAAAGGAGTGTTGTCAAGGGGTGGATGATGATGATCACACAGTAACAGGACAAGAATAAAAGCCAGAACAGGAGTACAGTAGTTCGCATTCACGTCCGTTCATGTCCTTGTAATAGTATCACAGAATTCTGATCTTATCTCATTGGACTATCTCATCAATTATTAAACCTCAGCAGGATATATGGGTCCCCTATGGGACGGTTGAGCTAACGCAGGCTAATGCAATAAGCATGAGGTTGTAAGTAAGAAAATTTCCCAGGACATAGACATGTCTGATATTGACAGAAAAGTTAAAATCTTGTTAATCTAGCTGCACTGTCCAATTTACAGTAGCTATTACAGTGAAATAATACCATGGTATTGTTTGAGGAGAGTGCACAGTTTTCAACTTAAAAAGTTATTAATAAACCAATTAGGCACATTTTGGCAGTCTTGACACAAACGTTTGACCAGAAATGCAATGGTTCATTGGATCAGTCGGGATATTTGCACATACACTGCTGCCATCTAGTGGACTAAATCTAAATAGTGCCTTGCCTGGGATAATACATGGCCTTTCTCTTGCATTTCAAAGATGACGGCACAAAAAAGGTTTTTTTTTTCTTTGTATTATCTTTTACCAGATCTAATGTGTTATTATTCTACATTCCCTTCACATTTCCACAAATGTCCACATGTTTCTTTTCAAATGGTATCAAGAATGTGCATATCCTTGCTTCAGGTCCTGAGCTACAGGCAGTTAGATTTGGGTATGTCATTTTAGGCAAAAATTGAAAAAAAAAGGGTCAGATTCTTAAGAGGTTTTAAAAAAGTGGCGGACGGCCTGCTCCGCTTTCCTACCCTCTCCTCTACTCTCTCCCCGTTCTATTCCCAAGGTGGTTCACACTGGCTCTCTAACCCAACCAGCCAACCACGGCTTTCAGCAGAGCATGCAGTGCCAGGGTTTGGAATGCCGAGTAGTAAATGTAGGTATACAGGGCAGGAAGGAGCGAGGGAGGGAGGGGACAGAAAGGGAGAGGGAAGGGAGGGAAGATTGAGGAATATAAGGAGCTGCCAGGAAAGCAGCAGCGATGTGAAAAAGTGGATGCTCATTTATTCATTTCCTCATGATATTTTATTCATGTGTGATTTGAGTATGAACTGGGGATCGCTGCCTGACCCACTTCCACAGACCACTCACTGCTTCGACATATGTGTCGTAGCCTGCCATGCGGAAGCCTTGAGATGGCAGAAACGTATTCACACATTGAGCATTCCTCTTTCATCTTATCATGCAGATGAGGATGATCTGATATTACATTGTTAATCAGTGGATTTACTGGGACGAGATTGTCATTATAAATTGTGTACCGCACAGATCTGAAGCTGTGTGACGAAATGTATTATTATCCACAATGTAATACATGCCAAGAACATGTTGTGTTGTTACATGGTTAGGCCAACAGAGGGCAGTGTTGTTCCAGAGAGGAGTCATGGATGTGTCTCAATAGTCTCCAGTGGCTTCCTTTACTCGTCTCCTCTGCTTTATCAAAAAAAAAGGGTGAAATCCATAATGGATGGCTACTAGGAATTTGCGTTCATTTGTATAGTTGATTCACATCAAGGTATATGAAAGTAAGAAGACAAGAACAGCAGAATAGACAAGAGGGGTCCATTTTAGACCTATGACACACATCCCTTTAGGCTTTCCCACTGTTACAAGACAGTGGAATAGCGCCAAGTCTCCAGTGGAGCTGCATGTGGTTGAGTTAGAGGACGAACTGGAGGTTCTGTGGTACAGAGAGGTACATTATATGAGGTGATTTACAGTAGGACTGGAGGCGGCAATGCAAATAGTCTGAGTTGCCATATGATTAGCTGTTCAGGAGTCTTATTGCTTGGGGGTAGAAGCTGTTTAGAGGTCTCTTGGACCTAGACTTGGCACTCTGGTACCGCTTGCTGTGCAGTAGCAGAGAGAACAGTCTATTACTAGGGTGGCTGAAGTCTTTGACAATTTTTAGGGCCTTCCTCTAACACCGCCTGGTATAGCGGTCCTGGATGGCAGGAACCCAATGATGTACTGAGCCGTACGCACTACCCTCTGTAGTGCCTTGCGGTCGGAAGCCGAGCAGTCGCCATACCAGACAGTAATGCAACCGGTCAGGATGCTCTGGATGGTGCAGCTGTAAAACCTTTTGAGGATCTGAAAGATTTGACCCATTCCAAATCTTTTCAGTCTCTTATCTTCTTGCGACGAGGTGGCGCTATTAAACATTTTGGATGAAAAACGTTCCCGTTTTAAACAAGATATTTTGTCACGAAAAGATGCTTGACTATGCATATAATTGACAGCTTTGGAAAGAAAACACTCTGACGTTTCCAAAACTGCAAATATATTGTCTGTGAGTGCAACAGAACTGATGTTACAGGCGAAACCCAGATAAAAATCCAATCAGGAAGTGCCACATTTTTTGAAACCGCCTCATGCCAATGACTCCTTATATGGCTGTGAATGAGCTACGAATGAGCTTACATTTTCCATGCATTCCCCAAGGTGTCTACAGCATTGTGACGTATTGTTAGGCATTTCCATTGAAGAATGGCTGTAAGGGACCATATATAGCATGTGGTCACATGGTGTCTCCTGCAGAAAATCTTGCGTAAAATACTGAGTTAGCCATTTTTCCAATCGCTTCTTATGAGAAACCAATTGCCTCGACGGATATATTATCGAATATATTTGTTAAAAACACCTTGAGGATGGATCCTAAACAACGTTTGCCGTGTTTCTGTCGATATTATGTTGCTAATTTAGATTTTTTTTGCCGTTATAGTAGAAGCATTTTTCGGTCGATTTCTCAGCCAAGCATGATGAAGAAACGGGAGCTTTTTTGCCTACAAAAATAATCTTTTTGGAAAAAAAGAAACATTTGCTATCTAACTGGGAGTCTCCTGAGTGAAAGCATCCGAAGTTCTTCAAAGGTAAATGATTTAATTTCTTTGCTTTTCTTATTTTCGTGAAAATGTTGCCTGCTGCCAGCAGAGCCAAGCATAGCATTATGCCATGATAAACTTACACAAATGCTTGTCTAGGGTTGGCTGTAATGCATATTTTGAAAATCTGAGATGTCAGTGTTGTTAACAAAAGGCTAAGCTTGTGTTTGAATATATTTTATTCATTTCATTTGCGATTTTCATGAATAGGAAAAGTTTCTAGTGGTATTTATGTCCGCTGCGTTATGCTAATGCATTTGAGGCTATGACTACGCTCCCGGATACGGGTTTGCTAGCCGCAAAAGGTTTTTAAGAAGGAATAGGTTTTGTCGTGTCCTCTTCACGACTGTCTTGGTGTGCTTGGTTTGTTGGTGATGTGGACGCCAAGGAACTTGAAGCTCTCAACCTGCTCCACTACAGCCCCGTCGATGAGAATGGGGGCGTGCTCGGTCCTCCTTTTCCTGTAGTCCACGATCATCACGCTGAGGGAGAGGTTGTTGTCCTTGCACCTCACAGTCAGGTCTCTGACCTCCTCCCTATAGGCTGTCTCATCATTGTCGGTGATCAGGCCTACCACTGTTGTGTTATCAGCAAATGTAATGATGGTGTTGGAGTCATGCCTGGCCATACAGTCATGCGTGAACAGGGGTACAGAGAGGTACAGAGAGGTGTAGAGAGGAACAGAAAAGTTACAGAGAGGTATAGAGAGGTATAGGACTCCTTAACAGGAGGTGTTGTATCTGATACAGCAGCTCACCTGACATGCTTTGTTAATCACTCCCTTGGCTAAATTGATTTCAGCTACTCTACATAGAAAACAATTAGCAAGTCAGCCAAGTGAGAGACACACAGCAGGTCCATTTAGGTAGAGCCAGAGCAATGAATGTACAAAACAGTATGCACATTATGCTCTTTCCATGGCATAGGTGAATCCTGTTGAAGGCTATGATCCCTTATTGATGTCACTTGTTAAATCCACTTCAATCAGTGTAGACGAAGGGGAGGAGAGAGGTTAAATAAGGATTTTTAATCCTTGAGACAATTCAGACATGGATTGTGTGTGTGTGCCATTCAGGGGTTGAATGGGCAAGACAAAATATTGAAGTGCCTTTTAACGGGGTATGGTAGTAGATGCCAGGCGCACTGATTTGTGCCAAGAACTGCAAAACCTTTTTTCACGCTCAACAGTTTCCTGTTTTTTTCAAGAATGGCCCACCACCCAAAGGACATCCAGCCAACTTGACACAACTGTGACACCTTGTAGAGGCTATGCCCCAACAAATTGAGGATTTTGGGTGTGGTTGCAACTCCGTATTAGGAAGTTGTTCTTAATGATTTCTACATTCAGTGTAGATTAACTAAAATGTCAAGGCTAGTTAAGATTTAGAATGGGTTCGGTTGGTATCAACAGCTTCAATACAATAATGTCCTAGTTAGGTTAATTGGAGAGAGAAAGAGAGAGAGAGAGAGAGAGAGCTAGCTGTCTCAGGGCAGGTTTCAACCATCTTGACTGACTGCTTACAAATTCCACAGCTATGGTGACTGAAAACTTACTATTATATCACCCACAGAATAACAGATTTCCCTCACAACGCTTGTTCATGTGTTAAGTTGACCCCTATGACCTATGAGAGCTGTTTATGGGTTGAGCTGACCTCAATGACCTATTTTATACTCTAGTGGATATAACTGAGAATTGGCTGTCTATTGCGCAGAAATATATATTTATAGGTATAATTATACTGTACTCTAAGTATAATTCTATGCTTATAAATAGAGTATATCTAAATGTAAAGAATGTAGAATAAATTCCTATTTGCCGGATGCTGCCTGGATTCTAATCTGTATGATTGTCATAAGATGTTTTGTCTTAAACATTGTTCAGGGAGACACTGTGACATGAAACAACTATTAGTAATATCAGTGAGGATGATAGGATGATGATGTTGGGAGATGGATCCCTTCCCTGGAGAAAAACAAGCAGACACAAACAAGTAGCATATGTTCATTTTATTACTGTGAATATATCAAGAGCTCTTGTTCATAGGATTCAGTACTAAACAGCTTTCATCTGCAAGTTGTTGACCTATTTTATTATGCCACATGGTCTTGCTATTTCATAGGTGGAGATGGAGAAACTCACTTTAGATTTCTCTGTAATTATTATTTTATTATATAATATTTCATTAATAGCCCACCACCAACCCCCATGTTTGGGGGACTAAACTATTCTTTATTTTATTTTTTACACAGATTAAATATGTTTTACAAGGGTCTTTGAGGGTCTTTCTTTCCTTACAAATAACCATCCCAAGTGGGACCTTAAGGTTCATGGTCCCCCAGATTACTCTCCACACCTCCCCCAGAACTTCCAACCCCTTCAACCCACTATCAATGGTCTGGTAGACAAAGAATGCAAACCAACACCCTAACAACAAAAAACACCCACACAGAAAAAAAATATTACCCTAACAAACTACAAAAGGACATAAACAGAAAAAACATACAGAAAAACATCAATAATAAATACACTGCTCCAAAAAATAAAGGGAACACTTAAACAACACAATGTAACTCCAAGTCAATCACACTTCTGTGAAATCAAACTGTCCACTTAGGAAGCAACACTGATTGACAATACATTTCACATGCTGTTGTGCAAATGGAATAGAAAAAAAGGTGGAAATTATAGGCAATTAGCAAGACACCCCCAATAAAGGAGTGGTTCTGCAGGTGGAGACCACAGACCACTTCTCAGTTCCTATGCTTCCTGGCTGATGTTTTGGTCACTTTTGAATGCTGGCGGTGCTTTCACTCTAGTGGTAGCATGAGACGGAGTCTACAACCCACACAAGTGGCTCAGGTAGTGCAGCTCATCCAGGATGGCACATCAATGCGAGCTGTGGCAAGAAGTTTTGCTGTGTCTGTCAGCGTAGTGTCCAGAGCATGGAGGCGCTACCAGGAGACAGGCCAGTACATCAGGAGACGTGGAGGAGGCCGTAGGAGGGCAACAACCCAGCAGCAGGACCGCTACCTCCGCCTTTGTGCAAGGAGGAGCAGGAGGAGCACTGCCAGAGCCCTGCAAAATGACCTCCAGCCAGTCACAAATGTGCATGAGTCTGCTCAAACGGTCAGACACAGACTCCATGAGGGTGGTATGAGGGCCTGACGTCCACAGGTGGGGGTTGTGCTTACAGCCCAACACCGTGCAGGACGTTTGGCATTTGCCAGAGAACACCAAGATTGGCAAATTCGCCACTGGCGCCCTGTGCTCTTCACAGATGAAAGCAGGTTCACACTGAGCACATGTGACAGACGTGACAGAGTCTGTAGACGCCGTGGAGAATGTTCTGCTGCCTACAACATCCTCCAGCATGACCGGTTTGGCGGTGGGTCAGTCATGGTGTGGGGTGGCATTTCTTTGGGGGGCTGCACAGCCCTCCATGTGCTTGCCAGAGGTAGCCTGACTGCCATTAGGTACTGAGATGAGATCCTCAGACCCCTTGTGAGACCATATGCTGATGCGGTTGGCCCTGGGTTCCTCCTAATGCAAGACAATGCATGTGACTGGAGTGTATCAGCAGTTCTTGCAAGAGGAAGGCATTGATGCTATGGACTGGCCCACCCATTCCCCAGACCTGAATCCAATTGAGCATATCTGGGATCTGGGATTGGGGCTGGGACATCATGTCTCGCTCCATCCACCAACGCCACGTTGCACCACAGACTGTCCAGGAGTTAGCGGATGCTTTAGTCCAGGTCTGGGAGGAGATCCCTCAGGAGACCATCCGCCACCTCACCAGTAGCATGCCCAAGCGTTGTAGTGAGGTCATACAGGCACGTGGAGGCCACACACACTACTGAGCCTCATTTTGACTTGTTTTAAGGACATTACATCAAAGTTGGATCAGCCTGTAGCGTGGTTTTCCACTTTAATTTTGAGTGTGACTCCAAATCCAGACCTCGATGGGTTGATAAATTTGATTTCCATTGATAATTTTTGTGTGATTTTGTTGTCAGCACATTCAACTATGTAAAGAAAAAAATACTTAATAAGAATATTTCATTCGTTCAGATCTAGGATGTGTTATTTTAGTGTTCCCTTTATTTTTTTGAGCAGTGTATATTATCTCAACAGAAAAAACAACAAATAGAATTGCCATATGACTGGCCTTCAGGAAAATGTTTAACTTGCAACCATTCCTTTGTCTATGATGCCTCTTGATGTATTATTTGGTCCCATTTGGTCCCATTTGTCAATCCTTTTAGTTTATAAACTCAGCAAAAAAAGAAACGTCCCTTTTTCAGGACCCTGTCTTTCAAAGATAATTCGTAAAAATCGAAATAACTTCACAGATCTTCATTGTAAACGGTTTAAACACTGTTTCCCTTTTTTGTTCAATGAACCATAAACAATTAATGAACATGCACCTGTGGAACGGTCATTAAGACACTAACAGCTTACAGACGGTAGGCAATTAAGGTCACAGTTATGAAAACTTAGGACACTAACGAGTCATTTCTACCGACTCTGAAAAACAACAAAACAAAGATGCCCAGGGTCCCTGCTCATCTTCGTGAACGTGCTTTAGGCATGCTGCAAGGAGGCATGAGGACTGCAGATGTGGTCAGGGCAATAAATTGCAATGTCTGTACTGTGGGACGCCTAAGACAGCGCTATAGGGAGACAGGACGAACAGCTGATCGTCCTCGCAATGGCAGACCACGTGTAACAACACCTGCATAGGATCGGTACATCCGAACAATAAGCCTGCTGGACAGGTACAGGATGTCAACAACAACTGCCCGAGTTACACCAGGAATGCACTATCCCTCTGTCAGCGCTCAGACTGTCCGCAATAGGCTGAGAGGGGCTGGACTGAGGGCTTCTAGGCCTGTTGTAAGGCAGGTCCTCACCAGACATCACCGGCAACAACCTCGCCTATGGGCACAAACCCACCATCGCTGGACCAGACAGGACTGGCAAAAAGTACTCTTCGCTGACGAGTCACGGTTTAGTCTCAGGGGTGATGGTCAGATTCGAGAGGGGATGGTCAGATTCTCGTTTATCGTCGAAAGAATAAGCATTACACCGAGGCCTGCACTCTGGAGCGGGAGCAATTTGGAGTTGGAGGGTCCCTCATGGTCTGGGGTGGTGTGTCACAGCATCATCAGATTGAGCATGTTGTCATTGCAGGCAATCTCAACGCTGTGTGTTACAGGGAAGACATCCTCCTCCCTCATGTGGTGCCCTTCCTGCAGGCTCATCCTGACATGACCCTCCAGCATGACAATGCCACCAGCCATACTGCTCATTCTGTGCGTGATTTCCTGAAAGACAGGAATGTCAGTACCATGGCCAGCGAAGAGCCCGGATCTCAATCCCATTGAGCACGTCTGCGACCTGTTGGATCGGAGAGTGAGGCCTAGGGCCATTCCCCCCCAGAAATGTCCGGGAACTTGCAGGTGCCTTGGTGGAAGAGTGGGGTAACATCTCACAGCAAGAACTGGCAAATCTGATGCAGTCCATGAGAAGGAGATGCACTGCAGTACTTAATGCAGCTGGTCGCCACACCAGATACTGACTGTTACTTTTGATTTCGACACCCCTCCGCCCTCGTTCAGGGACACATTATTCCATTTCTGTTAGTCACATGTTTGTGGTACTTGTTCAGTTTATGTCTCAGTTGTTGAATCTTTTTGTGGAAATATTTGTATGAACATATGTTAAGTTTGCTGAAAATAAACGCAGTCGTCAGTGAGAGGACAGTGTGTTTCTTTTGTTGCTGAGTTTAGTAGTGTTTGACAGTTATTTTTGAAAGAATCCAATAGCATATTAGTTTTCAGAGTTTTAAAAATGAAAACCTTCCCACAGCAGAATTAAAACATTGTATAGTGTTGCATCTGTCCCTTAAGTCTCCCAATATCTATGTTTGTGGCGAGATAACAAAATCATGTAAAACAGGGACTAACCCTTCTTGCACTCTTTTCCAAATATTAGCCACTATGTGATAACACCAGAAAATATGTAACAAATCCTCCACTTCTCTGTAAATTCAAATATTTCAATTATATAATGGGGAGATGTCCTCTGTGATTAAGATGTAGATACTTGATTTTTGACGATTCAACGATTGAGTTGTCCTAGTCTGTCTTAGTCTTGAAGTTGAATTTGGAAGGTAGATTTCATGATTGGGACCTATAATTCAACCAGTTAAATCAACCAACTTCAACAATCACCCTCATGGGCCAGCATTCAATCCGATCACGGGTTGTTGACAATCTGTTGGCAATAAATGACTTAAATGTAAATGTAATAAAGGCAACATACGCAGAGTTTACCAGATGTGATCTCTGAGAACGCGGGAACATTGCTTTTAAAAGCTGCAGGCAACACTTTATTTGGATAGTCCCAAGTAGATGGGACAACATTTCGACTAACTAACCACTAATCCCAACCCTAGCCCTAATTCTAACCTTAACCCTTATCCAAACCCTAACCCCAACCTTTATTCTAAACCTAACCTTAACAGTAACCTTAGCAAGCAGTTGCTTATCAACATATAGTTTGTTGATAGTATGACCATCTGTGGGACGATCCAAATAAAGTGTGACCAAGCCCTGATGTCAATACTCCACTGTTTGTAAACTATATATTTGTCAACAAACAATGCTCAGCTTCAAAATAAGTTGAATACTATAATTGTGATCTTATGAACTGTCAGTCAATCTATGAATTTGAGAGTGGTTACATTTCTCCAGGCCATCCCTCAGCTTTAGCAAACCGAGTGGCAGGGCTACTATTGGGCAGAAAAATGTATTAAGGCTGGGATTCAATAAGATGGCTCTACTCGACAATGTGGCTTTTAAAGGCAATGTTACCGCGTTCATGGAGTTCGCATTCAAGGTAAAAACTACAGACGTCGAGTAGTCCATTGGAAAGGACCTTTAAATGTCAAGCGCACTATAGCGAGGTTACATATTGAATCCCAGCCTTCGTATTGTGCCCTGTAACTTTAATGTGCCCTAATTCAGTCTGTATGACTGACAGGGGAGATGATCAATGCCGGATCGTTATTATCATAAAACCCACAGTCAAAGAATGGATAGAGTTTCTCAGTGAAGTTGCAGCCAGTGAAAGAGAAGATATGAGCTTTGGTCTCCACATTGTAGAATGACACCTGACCAGCCTCATAATCCACAAACACCCCCACCTTCTGGGGCGTCTCCAAGGTGAGGGTTACAGAAGGAGAGGTGTTGGCCTCATAGGTATTCCCATACATATTATATTTCTGTCCCATTGTCCAGAATCCACCCTCAGGGGTCAGTGGAAGCCCTGAATGGAACAAAACCCCTAAGCTTGTCCTCTCAATGGACCTATTAATGGACTCTCTGGCCACTCCTAACTCCCAGCAATTCCTCCCCTTCACCTGCACCTCATAGTAGAATCTCCCCAAGGAGAAGCCCTCCTTTCCCAGGATACATCGACTAACAAACCTCTTTGGGTTTTCAGGGCGAACGTTCCATGTCTGTCCAATACTCACTTGTTTCCCATCCGCAGACAGGCCGAGAAAGGGATTTGCTGTATCAGGGTCCAGAGTCACATCCACGGCATATTGCTGCATACTCTTCAGATTGTCAGGAATCTTCAGCTTGTCATGAAACTTCTCCATTGCTTTATTGCATTTTTCCATGAGCTCAGAAAATGCTTTCCTCGTCTTCTCCTCCAGCTCCGACACAGAGCTCCTCAAAACTCTCTTCACATTCATCAGCTCAGTGTGAATACTGATCTCAGACCAGTTCTTGGCATTTGGAGGGGTACATAGGGATAGGGAGTTTTGGAGGAGTTGAAGGTGATCCTCAGTGTGTGAGAGATGCTTCAGCTCAGTGCTTCTCCTCAGTAGCTCATTAATTTCCTGCTCCAGCTCTTTAATGAACCCTTCAGCCCGCATCTCTGCTGCTTCCTGCTTCTCCTCAACCACCTCAATGAGCTCAGCCTGGCTTCTCTCAATGGAGCGCACCAGATCAGTGAAGACCTGCATGCTGTCTGTTATCTCTCTCTCTGCGTCTCTCTTGCTGAGCTCTACTGAATGTTTGATCTCCCAACCCTTTTGCATTCGCTCCCGGATCATCTGCTGCACTTGTGCATCCGTCCTCCCAAGCTGAGCCTTCCTCTCTCCACACTCTTCCTCTAGATGGACGATGTGGTGAGTCTTGTGGTCTGTCTCAGTACAGAACTGACAAACACACATCTGGTCAGTCCTACAAAACAGCTCAAGGAGTGTGTTGTGTTTCTTACACATGATTCTGTCCTCCAGGTTCTCCATGTAGAAGTCACAGACCCCTTTCCCAGCCCTGTGAAGAGATTCATCTCTGACTCTCTTCCTCTTAAAATGATCTGCGACATCTCTGAGTGTCGTGTTGGTCTTTAGCTCTGGTCTTATGTAGAAAGTATGCTTACACAGTGGACACTGGCTCCGGCTAGTGGTATCCCAGTATCCACTAATACAAGCCTTGCAGAAGTTGTGTCCACATGGAGTGGAGACTGGCTCAGTGAACACATCCCGACAGATGGAGCACTGGAACTGATCTTCAGACAGGAGACTGCTGGAGGACGCCATTTCTGTAACACAATACAAATTATAAGAATACTTCCTGGAATGAGTCAACATTATACAGTAATTCATTATCTGAATACTATGTATTGATTTTTGTAGTGATAACAATCTTGATTCACAGTTTCAACATGTTCCATACATTTGTATTTTATCCAGAGGAGGAAGAGTTAAGAAAAGATTTTTCTGTACTTTACCTATCCAGCTTTTTAATTTGAAGGTTTGGAGATGTAGTGACTTATAAATGAACCATTAAACCATTATGGATAATATGTTTGTAACGCTGTCCATATGTTAACAGAATTTTAACAGCACAGGTGAAAAAAACAGGAACTACAGAGAATATGGCTTGAATTCCACACAGATAATACATCTCTCTCTCTCTTTTTCTCTCTCTCTCTCTTTCAATGGAGGCTGCTAAAGGGAGGACGGATCATAATAATGGCTGGAATGGGGTCATTGGAATGGTATTAACCACATGGAAACCGTGTGTTTGATGTGTTTGATACCATTCCATTGACCCCATTCCAGCCATTATTAGAAACCATCCTCCCATCAGCAGCCTCCACTGCTCTCTCTCTCTCTCTCTCTCTCTCTCTCTCTCTCTCTCTCTCTCTCTCTCTCTCTCTCTCTACTTACCTGAGTGTTTATTCCTTGTTTGAGTTGACGAAAAGTAGACTTTGTGTATCTGTGTTGTTTCTTTTTTGCAAAGAGTAGAAGAGAGCTTGTTACCATGTGTGATTCTCCCAAGATAACTTTCATTTCAGCATAGTGACAAGCCCTGAACTCCTCCCTGCTTTGCAGCTCTTAAAGAGACACAGCTTCACTTTTACTAGGTTGTCTAAAGTCCAATCATCATCATCCCCACCCTCATCACCTTCCTCATCCTAATCAAAACCTACAATGTTAATATGAAGTGCTTTGTGACCCCAAAACTGATGGCAACAGAGCTACCACAAAAGCAAAGGAGACAAAACCTTAACTTTGCTAGAGTATGAAAACACATCATTAGATGCTTTGAAACATGACACGGGGGTGGAAAACCCCTTCATCAAGTGTTGTGCAACACCTTTCCAGGGACTGGGATCAGTACCGGAAAATGTTGAAAACACTATTTTGGTGTTTCAAGTTCTAAGTGCAGAATTGTGCTGAATAACAATATAAATGCAACATGCAACAAATTCAACAATTTTACTGAGTTACAGTTCATAGATTTAAATAATTTATGAGACCCTAATCTATGGATGGGCATGGGTGGGCCTGGGAGGGCATAGGCCCACCCACTGGGGAGCCAGGCACATCCAATCCGAATACCCCCCCCCCCCCCCAAAGGGCATCATTATAGACGTAAATATTCCTCAATTTCATCAGCTGTCCGGGTGGCTGGTCTCAGACGTTTCCGCAGGTGAAGAAGCCGGATGTGGAGGTCCTGGGCTGGCGTGGCTACATTTACATTACATTTAAGTCATTTAGCACACGCTCTTATCCAGAGCGAGGCTACATGTGGTCTGCGGTTGTGAGGCCAGTTGGAAGTTCTGCCAAATTCTCTAAAACCACGTTGGAGGTGGCTTATGGTAGAAAAATTAACATTGAATTCTCTGGCAACAGCTCTGTTGGACATTCCTGCAAGTCAGCATGCCAATTGTACGCTCCCTCAAAACGTGAGACATCTTTGGCATTGTGTGACACAACTGCACATTTTAAAGTGGCCTTTCATTGTCCCCAGCACAAGGTAAACCTGTGTAATGATCACACTGATCAACTTCTTGAAATGCAACACGTCAGGTGGATGGATTATCTTGGCAAAGGAGAAATGCTTACAAACAGGGATGTGCACAAATATGTGCACAAAATATAAGAGAAATAAGCTTTTAAGAAATTTCCTGGATCTTTTATTCCAGCTCATTAAACATGGGACCAACACTTTAAATGCTGCGTTCATATTTTTGTTCAGTGTAGATACCTTCTCTTCTGGTGTCGTTTCCTCTCTCTGTAGCTTCTCAACACTATTATGGTGTTTCACATCCTGTCTAGTGCAGAATTAGATACCTGATTTATGTCATTTATCATTTACCAGCTTTAAATCCACTTTCATCGCTTTATTTAGACAGATTACAAACAGGAGGATTCCGAGAAGTAGTAAAAGTGGGACAGGCTGAAGCAGGAATTGGACGCCCAACTTCTGGGGCAGTAAGATGATGCATTTCATGGGAATTTCAATGGTAATTTTACATATTCAACCACACAACCACAGTGTAAAAAAAAATTCTGGTGTCAATTGAAATTTGACCAAAAAAAAACAACCAACATGTACTTAGTAAAAATATAAGAAAAAATTCCAACTTAATATGTTTTACAAAATGTAAGTCAATTTTATATGAGGATAACCAAAGATAGAGAAAATGTGTGATTATACTAATACTAATTATCTCCTTGCACTTCCTATCTTGCCACATGTCTCTGTTTTTAGGGGATTGTGGGTAATTCATTTTTTTAAACTCTTTTACACAACGTTGTATGCATGTTTGAAGAAAGTAGACTTCTATATTAGTATTAACCAGTGTGTTGTGCCATGAGGCGTAATGGATCATGATGAACGGATATCAAAACCGTCACAGAAAATTACATTAAATGATGAGACAACCCATTCCCGAAAAATTAGACTATTCATGGTAGAGGCAAATACAGTATCATGTAATACTTGCTGTAAAACCACCAGTTACTATTACTGGATTGGATACTGTGATTAACTATGCCTGCTGAAGTAGTTAAACAAATTACTCTTCTCCATAGGTCTATATTGTGAATCAATATTGAGGCTATACACCGTTTTCATTTCTTAAACATTTGATTGTATGAGGGACTACCTGTTACATGCACTGAAACCCCCCCAAAAAAGTGTTTTCAAACACCAATATTCAGATTGAAGAACTACTTTAGGTGTTTCAGTGTACTTATTTTCTGTTTTCAAACACTGTGTATCATAACACTTACACTGGATTTACATTCAAACACCCTCCAAACACCAGATTTCAGGTTAGATGCACTTCTTGTAAAGATTGCATTACACAATAATGATGTTTTGAGTCTTTCTATTTTTACAGTACATTGCATCTTTCTGCTATCCCCTTTCTACTATCCCTCAATAGGTGTGTGTTTCAGCTATAGCTGGCTACTGAGCCTGCCTGTCTCTCTCTCAGAGCTCTGAGTGTTTAGTCTCTCTCTCTCTCTTGCTTTCTCTCTCTCTCAGAGCTCTGTGTTTAGCCTCTCTCTCTCTTGCTCTCTCTCTCTCTCTCTCTCTCTCGCTCTCTCAAGGCTCTGTGTTTAGTCTCTCTCTCTCTCTCTCTCTCTCTCTCTCTTGCTTTCTCTCTCTCTCTCAGAGCTCTGTGTTTAGTCTCTCTCTCTCTCTTGCTTTCTCTCTCTCAGAGCTCTGTTTAGCCTCTCTCTCTTGCTCTCTCTCTCTCTCTCTCTCAGAGCTCTGTGTTTAGTCTCTCTCTCTCTCTCTCTCTCTCTCTCTCTCTCTCTCTCTCTCAGAGCTCTGTGTTTAGCCTCTCCCTCTCTCTTGCTTTCTCTCTCTCCCAGAGCTCTGTTTAGCCTCTCTCTCTCTTGCTCTCTCTCTCTCTCTCTCAGAGCTCTGTGTTTAGCCTCTCTCTTGCTCTCTCTCTCTCAGAGCTCTGTGTTTAGTCTCTCTCTCTTGCTCTCTCTCTCTCTCTCTCTCAGAGCTCTGTGTTTAGCCTCTCTCTCTCTCTCTCTTGCTTTCTCTCTCTCTCAAAGCTCTGTGTTTAGCCTCTCTCTCTCTCTTGCTTTCTCTCTCTCTCAGAGCTCTGTGTTTAGCCTCTCTCTCTCTCCGAGCTCTGTGTTTAGCCCCTCTCTCTCCCTCTCTCTCTCTTGCTTTTTGTCTCTCTCAGAGCTCTGTGTTTAGCCTCTCTCTCTCTCCGAGCTCTGTGTTTAGCCCCTCTCTCTCCCTCTCTCTCTCTTGCTTTCTCTCTCTCAGAGCTCTGTGTTTAGCCCCTTTCTCTCTCTTGCTTTCTCTCTTTCTCAGAGCTCTGTGTTTAGCCTCTCTCTCCCTCTTGCTTTCTCTGTGTTTAGTCTCTCTCTCTCTCTATCTCTTGCTTGCTCTCTCTCTCAAAGCTCTGTGTTTAGTCTCTCTCTTGCTTTCTCTCTCTCTCAGAGCTCTGTGTTTAGCCTCTCTCTCTTGCTTTCTCTCTCTCTCTCAGAGCTCTGTGTTTAGCCTCTCTCTGTCTCTCTCTCTTGCTTTCTCTCTCTCTCAGAGCTCTGTGTTTAGCCTCTCTCTTTCTCTCTTGCTTTCTCTCTCTCTCAGAGCTCTGTGTTTAGCCCCTCTCTCTCTCTCTTGCTTTCTCTCTCCTTCAGAGCTCTGTATTTAGCCCCCCTCTCTCTCTCTCTTGCTCTCTCTCTCTCAGAGCTCTGTTTAGCCCCTCTCTCTCTCTCTCTCTCTCACTCTCTTTCTCTCTTGCTTTCTCTCTCTCTCAGAGCTCTGTGTTTAGTCTCTCTCTCTCTCTCTTGCTTTCTCTCTCTCTCAGAGCTCTGTGTTTAGCCTCTCTTGCTTTCTCTCTCTCTCAGAGCTCTGTGTTTAGCCTCTCTCTTGCTTTCTCTCTCTCTCAGAGCTCTGTAATTAGCCTCTCTCTCTCTTGCTTTCTCTCTCTCTCAGAGCTCTGTTTAGCCTCTCTCTCTCTCTCTTGCTTTCTCTCTGTGTTTAGTCTCTCTCTTTCTCTCTCTCTCAGAGCTCTGTGTTTAGTCTCTCTCTCTCTCTCTCTCTCTCTCTCTCTCTCTTGCTTTTTTTCTCTCAGAGCTCTGTGTTTAGCCTCTCTCTGTCTCTCTCTCTTGCTTTCTCTCTCTCGCAGAGCTCTGTGTGTAGCCTCTCTCTCTCTCTTGCTTTCTCTCTCTCAGAGCTCGGTGTTTAGTCTCTCTCTCTCTCTCTCTCTCTCTTGCTTTCTCTCTCTCTCAGAGCTCTGTGTTTAGCCCCTCTCAATTCAATTCAATTCAAGGGGCTTTATTGGCATGGGTAACATGTGTTAACATTGCCAAAGCAAGTAAGGTAGATAATATATAAAGTGAAATAAACAATAAAAATTACACATCACACATACAGAAGTTTCAAAACAATGAAGACATTACAAATGTCATATATATATATATATATATATATATATATATATATATATATATATATATATATATATATATATATATATATATATATACAGTGTTTTTACAATGTACAAATGGTTAAGGACACAAGATAAAATAAATAAGCATAGATATGGGTTGTATTTACAATGGTGCATGTTCTTCACTGGTTGCCCTTTTCTCGTGGCAACAGGTCACAAATCTTGCTGCTCTGATGGCACACTGTGGAATTTCACCCAGTAGATATGGGAGTTTTTCAAAATTGGATTTGTTTTCGAATTCTTTGTGCATCTGTGTAATCTGAGGGAAATATGTCTCTCTAATATGGTCATACATTGGGCAGGAGGTTAGGAAGTGCAGCTCAGTTTCCACCTCATTTTGTGGGCAGTGAGCACATAGCCTGTCTTCTCTTGAGAGCCATGTCTGCCTACGGCGGCCTTTCTCAATAGCAAGGCTATGCTCGCTGAGTCTGTACATAGTCAAAGCTTTCCTTAATTTTGGGTCAGTCACAGTGGTCAGGCCACTGTGTACTCTCTGTTTAGGGCCAAATAGCATTCCAGTTTGCTTTGTTTTTTTGTTAATTCTTTCCAATGTGTCAAGTAATTATCTTTTTGTTTTCTCATGATTTGGTTGGGTCTAATTGTGCTGCTGTCATGGGGCTCTGTAGGGTGTGTTTGTGAACAGAGCCCCAGGACCAGCTTGCTTAGGGGACTCTTCTCCAGGTTCATCTCTCTGTAGGTGATGGCTTTGTTGTGGAAGGTTTGGGAATCGCTTCCTTTTAGGTGGTTATAGAATTTAACAGCTCTTTTCTGGATTTTGATAATTAGTGGGTATCGGCCTAATTCTGCTCTGCATGCATTATTTGGTGTTCTACGTTGTACACGGAGGATATTTTTGCAGAATTCTGTGTGCAGAGTCTCAATTTGGTGTTTGTCCCATTTTGTGAAGTCTTGGTTGGTGAGCGGACCCCAGACCTCACAACCATAAAGGGCAATGGGCTCTATGACTGATTCAAGTATTTTTAGCCAAATCATAATTGGTATGTTGAAATTTATGTTCCTTTTGATGGCATAGAATGCCCTTCTTGCCTTGTCTCTCAGATCGTTCACAGCTTTGTGGAAGTTACCTGTGGAGCTGATGTTTAGGCCAAGGTATGTATAGCTTTTTGTGTGCTCTAGGGCAACAGTGTCTAGATGGAATTTGTATTTGTGGTCCTGGTGACTGGACCTTTTTTAGAACACCATTATTTTGGTCTTACTGAGATTTACTGTCAGGGCCCAGGTCTGACAGAATCTGTGCATAAGATCTAGGTGCTGCTGTAGGCCCTCCTTGGTTGGTGACAGAAGCACCAGATCATCAGCAAACAGCAGACATTTGACTTCAGATTCTAGTAGGGTGAGGCCGGGTGCTGCAGACTTTTCTAGTGCCCGCGCCAGTTCGTTGATATATATGTTGAAGAGGGTGGGGCTTAAGCTGCATCCCTGTCTAACCCCACGACCCTGTGCGAAGAAATGTGTGTGTTTTTTGCCAATTTTAACCGCTCACTTGTTGTTTGTGTACATGGATTTTATGATGTCGTATGTTTTACCCCCAACACCACTTTCCATCAGTTTGTATAGCAAACCCTCATGCCAAATTGAGTCGAAGGCTTTTTTGAAATCAACAAAGCATGACAACAAAACAAAGACTTTGCCTTTGTTTTGGTTTGTTTGGTTGTCAATTAGGGTGTGCTCTCTCTCTCTCTTGCTTTCTCTCTCTCAGAGCTCTGTGTTTAGCCCCTCTCTCTCTCTCTCTCTCTCTCTCTCTTTCTCTCTTGCTTTCTCTCTCTCTCAGAGCTTTGTGTTTAGCCTCTTTCTCTCTCTCTCTCTCTCTTGCTTTCTCTCTCTCTCTCAGAGCTCTGTGTTTAGTCCCTCTCTCTCTCTTTCTCTCTTGATTTCTCTCTCTCTCAGAGCTCTGTGTTTTCTCTCTCAGAGCTCTGTGTTTAGCCTCTCTCTCTCTCTCTCTTGCTTTCTCTCTCTCAGAGCTCTGTGTTTAGCCTCTCTCTCTCTCTCTTGCTTTCTCTCTCTCTCAGAGCCCTGTGTTTAGCCTCTCTGTCTCTCTCTCTCTCTCTCTCTTGCTTTCTCTCTCTCTCAGAGCTCTGTGTTTAGCCTCTCTCTCTCTTGCTTTCTCTCTCTCTCAGAGCTCTGTGTTTAGTCTCTCTCTCTGGCTCTCTTGCTTTCTCTCTCTCTCAGAGCTCTGTGTTTAGCCTCTCTCTTTCTCTCTTGCTTTCTCTCTCTTTCAGAGCTCTGTGTTTAGTCTCTCTCTCTCTCTCTCTCTCTCTCTCTCTTGCTTTCTCTCTCTCTCAGAGCTCTCTGTTTAGGATCTCTCTCTCTCTCTCTCTCTCTCTCTCTCTTGCTTTCTCTCTCTCTCAGAGCTCTGTGTTTAGCCTCTCTCTCTCTTGCTTTCTCTCTCTTTCAGAGCTCTGTGTTTAGCCTCTCTCTTTTGCTTTCTCTCTCTCTCAGAGCTCTGTGTTTAGCCTCTCTCTCTCTTTCTCTCTCTCTCTTGCTTTCTCTCTCTCTCAGAGCTCTGTGTTTAGCCCCTCTCTCCCTCTCTCTCTCTTTCTCTTGCTTTCTCTCTCTCTCAGAGCTCTGTGTTTAGCCCCTCTCTCTCTCTCTCTCTCTCTCTCTCTCTCTCTTTCTCTCTTGCTTTCTCTCTCTCTCAGAGCTCTTTTAGCCCCTCTCTCTCTTGCTTTCTCTCTCTCTCTCAGAGCTCTGTGTTTAGCCTCTCGCTTTCTCTCTCTCTCAGAGCTCTGTGTTTAGCTTCTCTCTCTCTGTCTCTTGCTTTCTCTCGCTCTCAGAGCTCGGTGTTTAGCCCCTCTCTCTCTCGCTCTTGCTTTCTATCTCTCTGAGTGTTTAGAGCCTTTCACAAATTAATGATGACATGCTAATACACAACAGCTCAGCACAGCAGACAGCTCTGCAGGAGAGAGTGAGAAGGAGAGTGAGAAGGAGAGTGAGAAGGAGAGGGACGGGAACGGGGATGTGAGGGTATTAAAATGCAATAAAAGTAAATCCAGTCGAGCCCCTACTGCCTGCGTTACTTTAAAGACAGCAAGTGTGAGGACAGGAAGGGACAGAGGTAGGGACATGCATAGAGTAGGAGAGAGAGGAGGGGTGTGTTGGGAGAGGGACCAGGAGAAAATGTATGGAAAGAGATGACAGGAAAAGAGTGAAGGAGACAGGGGAGAAAGGGAAAGAAGATGGCGAGAGAGAGGGGAGGAATGGCACGCTGACTGAGAATATAGACGTTGAGAGAGAGGGGAGGAATGGCACGCTGACTGAGAATATAGATGGCGAGAGAGAGGGGAGGAATGGCACGCTGACTGAGAATATAGACGTCGAGAGAGAGGGGAGGAATGGCACGCTGACTGAGAATATAGACGTCGAGAGAGAGAGTCGAGGAATGGCACGCTGACTGAGAATATAGACGTCGAGAGAGAGGGGAGGAATGGCACGCTGACTGAGAATATAGACGGCGAGAGAGAGGGGAGGAATGGCACGCTGACTGAGAATATAGACGGCGAGAGAGGGGAGGAATGGCACGCTGACTGAGAATATAGACGGCGAGAGAGAGGGTAGGAATGGCACGCTGACTGAGAATATAGACGTCGAAAGAGAGGGGAGGAATGGCACGCTGACTGAGAATATAGACGGCGAGAGAGAGGGGAGGAATGGCACGCTGACTGAGAATATAGACGGCGAGAGAGAGGGGAGGAATGGCACGCTGACTGAGAATATAGACATCGAGAGAGAGGGGAGGAATGGCACGCTGACTGAGAATATAGATGGCGAGAGAGAGGGGAGGAATGGCACACTGACTGAGAATATAGACGGAGAGAGAGAGAGGGGAGGAATGACATGCTGACTGAGAATATAGAGGGCGAGAGAGAAGGCAGAGAGAGAGAGAAAAGGCAGAGAGAGAGAAGAGGCAGAGAGAGAGAAGGCGGAGAGAGAGAGAAGGCGGAGAGAGAGAGAGAGAAGGCGGAGAGAGAGAGAGAGAGAGAAAGCGGAGAGAGAGAGAGCGAGAAGGCAGAGAGAGAGAGAAGGCGGAGAGAGAGAGAAAAGGTGGAGAGAGAGAAAAGAGAGAGAGAGAAAAGGCAGAGAGAGAGAGAAAAGGTAATGAGAGAGAGAGAGAAAAGGTAGAGAGAGAAAAGGTAGAGAGAGAAAAGGTAGAGAGAGAAAAGGCAGAGAGAGAGAAAGAGCAGAGTCACTCAGGGCACAGTAACCTAACACAAACCTGATAACTTTGATACCTCCTCCCCTCCCTAAAAAATCAGCTCGGCGGTGAAAATGTCATGCGTCGGGAAGCCATGTTTGAGCAAGACCCCTTGCTGTGCCTGAAGAGCCCACGGTTACGTCTGAGCCTATAATTAACAATACCTCAGAGAGGGTGAGACCTGCGAGGAGGGCTGGAATCAAACCCTACGCCGGCACCTCCGCCTCACTTCTAACTGCATCAAATGAGCCTGTCTCTGGCTTCCAGCTAACTGCAGGAGCATCAATATATATATATATATATATATATATATATATATATATATATATATACAAATATATTTGGATGTGTGTGTGTAATTGAGATGAGAGGGTTGTAATTACTTTTCAATTAGTCGTCCAACACGGCTTCACAGTGTGAGTCTGCATTCAGAGCGTCTATTAGGAACCTGTCTAGCAGAGAGAGATACCCCAGCCTCTGTTGCTCCCTGGTCTAATCCTGCTACATACGAGATGGGACCATTGCACTTCCATGCCTCCCTCTCTTTCTTTCTTCCTCCTTTCATCCCTCCATCCCTTCTTTTCTCTGTATCCTCACTCAGGCAGTCTATTTAATGGCATATTGGCCCAACAGGCAATAAGGCCTCCTCTCACCGATGAAGGCCAGATCAGCAGGGTTAACTCCCTCTGTGTTTACTAAACTGTGTCACTGTCACCTTAATGTCAATGCCAAGGTCACATTTAACTTGTGTCACCTTGGGCTGGGAAATGAGAGGTTTAGTGGATGCAACTGAGGTGGGAGAGAGATATCTGGGTTCTATCTATTTGGGTGAATCTGTTCTTCCCTGTATGTGTGTCACGTGATGTTTGTAGTGGTTGTATATCCAGGGTGATACCTAGAGATTTCCTTCTCCCAAGGAAGGACATCAGTCCATCAGCATTGTAGGTCAGTTAGTCAGGAGGCTGCTGAGGGGAGGACAGCTCATAATAACGGCCGGAACAGAGCTAATGGAATGACATCTAAATACATGGAAACCATGTGTTTGATACCATTCCACTGATTCCTCTCCAGCCATTACCATGAGCCTGTCTTCCCCAATGGAGGTGCCTCCAACCAATAGACTGTGCCACTCTTTCCCTCCCGGCGGTGTTATCAGCATATATAGTACCAATCAAAAGTCTGGACACACCTACTTGTTCAAGGGTTTTTCAATTGGCCCAGACGACACTGGGCCAGCAGTGCTCCGCCCAATGGGACTCCCAATCACAGCCAGATGTGACACAGCCTGGATTCAAACCAGGGACTGTAGTTACACCTCTTGCACTGAGATGCAGTGCCTTAGACCACAGCACCACTCGGGAACCTTTTAATTAACAAGGCACACCTGTTAGTTGAAATTAATTCCAGGTGACCACCTCATGAAGTTAATTTAGAGAATGCCAAGAGTGTGCAAAGCTGTCATCAAGGCAAAGGGTGGCTACTTTGAAGAATATCATATCTCAAATATATTTGATTTGTTTAAAACTTTTTTGGTTACTGGATGATTCATTATGTGTTATTTCATAGTTTTGATGTGGTCACGATAATTCTACAATGTAGAAAATAGTCAAAACAAAAACACTTGACTGGTACTGTATACTCCCCAGTACAGAATTCACCATGAGTCCCATCCACTTTGACAGTTTTTTCCTTGCAGAGGAATCAGTTATTAGTGTACTCACTACCCAGTTATCATAAGGTCAGAGTGAGTCTCTCGCTCTCTCATTTTCCAACCACCCCTCCATCTGAACACTGTCACAGCACTACGTTCTCTCTTTCTAATGGCTAATCTCCTACGACACCGTTTGAACAGCGAGACGGTTACTCCCCCGGAACACGCAGGCACTGAGTGACAGAGGCATCGCTGAGACTGACAGTGGTATTAGCTGCCTGTGTCCTCCCGGGGGTCTCTACCCATGCTACATCCCCTCTGTCTGTCAGTGATGTGATAGGATTCCTAGGTAAGGGCAAATGGATAATAACATTGATATGTAACCAAGTGTATAAACCATTTGTTTTCTGAGTATACCGCTGTCTTCGCTCTGTGATGGGATTCCCATCTCTTCTATACATGTACTGTACGTCTACAGCTGCTAGAGTTCAATCGAGGCTTGACTGAATGACAACAGAGGCCGAATACATTATGGAATTGTATTGAATAGTTTGGGGCCTTGTCCCCGAGGAATGCTCCTCAGAGCCAGATGCCGATGACAGGTTGCCCTATGCTGGGGCAGCTGGCATCGAAACCCTCTGGGAGAACGGGGATCCGATGACGAGCCTTCAGTCGTTGGTGGTTTCGAGGTAGAAAGTCGTTGGAAGACTGTTGCTGCGAAGCAGCAAGTGGGAGACACGAGGTTTGAGGTGACATATAAGTACTCCCCTAGATTCGTTCCAATTGGTTGAAAGAAAGGAGAGTGATCATTGCACAAGTGAGCCGATTGGTAAATCGGCAACCGTTGTCAAATTGCCTTGGTGTGCCATGCTCATAGGCTGAAGCTAATAGGTGAATGACATTCCACACGCTAGCTTGTGTTCCAGGAGGAGGAATGAGATGATGCTATGCTGACGAGGTGAAGTTATAACCATTACCATAGACACCTGCTTATGGTTATGAGGTCGTGTTATAATCGTTACCATATAAATACTTGCTATGCTGATGAGGTATCATTATGGCCACTACCACATAAATACATACCTGCTATGCTGATGAGTAAAATGGGAAGCAATGTGTCACGCCCTGACCATAGAGAGCCCTTGTTTCTCTATGGTGTAGTAGGTCAGGGCGTGACTAGGGGTTATTCTAGTTTATAATTTCTATGTTGTTTTCTAGTTTATATTTTCTATGTTGGTCTTTTGTATGATTCCCAATTAGAGGCAGCTGGTATCGTTGTCTCTAATTGGGGATCATAATTTAAGTAGCTATTTTCCCACCTATGTTTGTGGGATATTGTTTTGTGTTTGTGCACGTTCAGTTCGTTTATTGATGTATTTTGTTTTGTTTAAGTTTCTCTTTGAATTAAATATGTGGAACTCAATATCCGCTGCGCCTTGGTCCCGTTCTTACGACAGCCGTGACAAAATGTGAATTACACGAGTTTACTAGATTAATAAAAGTGACGAGTCGTCCCGACCAGCCTGGAATGAACTTTCATAAACTACATTACTCAACTGTAACTAGCAGTATGTCAGCATGATGGCGATGGTAGAGTAGGGGTGATGTATTATGAAGAATGCAGAGATTCTTCCCCATGGCTGATTCCATGTAGTTATGCCTCCACAGTATGCACATGTAAAGTTGAGTGTGCCCAACATTCACTCAGTATGAATGTGTTACTA
The DNA here is from genome assembly GCF_036934945.1 of Oncorhynchus masou masou. NCBI lineage: Eukaryota > Metazoa > Chordata > Actinopteri > Salmoniformes > Salmonidae > Oncorhynchus > Oncorhynchus masou. Next base: position 30,585,616 of record NC_088242.1, read on the forward strand.
GAATACTATTGTATGTTGTGGGCTAATGTGTGCCACTGGTGCTGTGTAAACTGATCATATATATTTTCAAGTTACGTATACTAGGTCGCAGGGCCGGACGACCGACACTCTAATTTCAAGTTCATCAAACTCTACCTGTGGGAAACGGAAGCTTCTGGAGGTTTCTGAATCCAATGTGGCATGTTGGATTTATTTACTTCTTCCTATGAATTTTGTCTCTAGCGTTTGAACCATTTTGGCTATAAGCTGTTCCGGGAAGCTAAGACTCTCTGGAACATAGAGATGCCTTTCTGTTCCCCTCGTGCCCCTCTATGACAATCACAGGCCTCGCTGGACACGCCTGTCACACACTTAACTGTCATCTCTCTCTCCTCTCTTTCAAACCACTCGTTCTCCTATAATGTTCTGACTGGTAGAAGAGGAGGCATGACGCTAATTGAGCACCTTTATAAACATCACCATCACCCAATGGTGAACAGATAACAACTTTGTGGGAAGAATCAACATTTTCCCCCTGCGTTATTGAAAGGTTAAATCGCTCTTAGTTGCCTTGCTAATATTTTCAGGTTCATGAGCAAATTTGTGAGGTAGCGATCACACTGGGAGCCGCATTCTAATGGAACATTTTAATGAGACATAGGCATTTAGAATACATTGTTCAGCCCTGAAAGCTTTGCAATCAGTCCGTTAGACTGAAGTCAATAGCAAAATGAAAAAAATGTATTTGCATGACTTCATTGGAATCAGCCCCAAAACAACTTTTTAATAACATGTTTTTTTCCCCAATGAATATTAAGAGTTTGTAGCTATCGCACATAGTTGAATATTAAAAATACAATACTGCTTGTCCTTTTTGCATACAGATTACATTAAGAATGCATATTCAGCCAGTTCACCCATGAGGGTATTGGACCCCCTGGACTCCAAGAGGGACACAGATACTATAAAAATGTATTATATTTATGTACACTGCTCAAAAAAATAAAGAGAACACTAAAATAACACATCCTAGATCTGAACGAATGAAATATTCTTCTTAAATATTTTTTCTTTACATAGTTGAATGTGCTGACAACAAAATCACACAAAAATTATCAATGGAAATCAAATGTATCAACCCATGGAGGTCTGGATTTGGAGTCACACTCAAAATTAAAGTGGAAACCCACACTACAGGCTGATCCAACTTTGATGTAATGTCCTTAAAACAAGTCAAAATGAGGCTCAGTAGTGTGTTCGGCCTTCACGTGCCTGTATGACCTCCCTACAATGCCTGGGCATGCTCCTGATGAGGTGGCAGATGGTCTCCTGAGGGATCTCCTTCCAGACCTGGACTAAAGCATCCGCCAACTCCTGGACAGTCTGTGGTGCAACGTGGCGTTGGTGGATGGCACGAGACATGATGTCCCAGATGTGCTCAATTGGATTCAGGTCTGGGGAACGGGCGGGCAAGTCCATAGCATCAATGCCTTCCTCTTGCAGGAACTGCTGACACACACCAGCCACATGAGGTCTAGCATTGTCTTGCATTAGGAGGAACCCAGGGCCAACTGCACCAGCATATGGTCTCACAAGGGGTCTGAGGATCTAATCTCGGTACCTAATGGCAGTCAGGCTACCTCTGGCGAGCACATGTGCGGCCCCCCAAAGAAATGCCACCCCACACCATGCCTGACCCACCGCCAAACCGGTCATGCTGGAGGATATTGCAGGCAGCAGAACGTTCTCCACGGCGTCTCCAGACTCTGTCACGTCTGTCACATGTTGTGCTCAGTGTGAACCTGCTTTGATCTGTGAAGAGCACAGGGCCCCAGTGGTGAATTTGCCAATCTTGGTGTTCTCTGGCAAATGCCAAATGTCCTGCACGGTGTTGGGCTGTAAGCACAACCCCCACCTGTGGACGTCGGGCCCTCATACCACCCTCATGGAGTCTGTTTCTGACCATTTGAGCAGACACATGCACATTTGTGGCCTGCTGGAGGTCATTTTGCAGGGCTCTGGCAGTGCTCCTCCTGCTCCACCTTGCACAAAGGCGGAGGTAGCGGTCCTGCTGCTGGGTTGTTGCCCTCCTACGGCCTCCTCCATGTCTCCTGATGTACTGGCCTGTCTCCTGGTAGCGCCTCCATGCTCTGGACACTATGCTGACAGACACAGCAAACCTTCTTGCCACAGCTCGCATTGATGTGCCATCCTGGATGAGCTGCACTACCTGAGCCACTTGTTTGGGTTGTAGACTCTGTCTCATGCTACCACTAGAGTGAAAGCACCGCCAGCATTCAAAAGTGACCAAAACATCAGCCAGGAAGCATAGGAACTGAGAAGTGGTCTGTGGTCACCACCTGCAGAACCACTCCTTTTATTGGGGGTGTCTTGCTAATTGCCTATAATTTACACCTGTTGTCTATTCCATTTGAACAACAGCATGTGAAATGTATTGTCAATCAGTGTTGCTTCCTAAGTGGACAGTTTGATTTCACAGAAGTGTGATTGACTTGGAGTTACATTGTGTTGTTTAAGTGTTACCTTTATTTTTTTGAGCAGTGTATGTATAATTGTATTGAGTGGATGTATTAGGGGAATGTTATGTCTGTATATTTGGTTACGTCATTATGTTTGATTTACCGGAGCTCCGAGGCATGTGTCGAAATAGCTCAGCAGCAGTGTGCTGATGCGTGTATCACTTGAAAGTAAGTTGGAAATGAGGTCTGAAGCTTCATTTGATCACATGCTTTTTCAAACATGTGTTCCAAAATGTGAGATTCCGCTGATTTCACTGTGGTTCCGATACTTTCTTAGATTCCAAGCTGCTTTCAAACACTGACCTCTACTGGACACCGCATTTACAATTATAGTTAGGATTTTGTACAAAAAGTTTCACCTGACTGGTAGCTTAGCAGGTGGAGTAGGGAGCTATAGAACATTCAGTAACTTGAGGGCATGAGCTCGAATTCTGTTCAAGGCACACTATTTTGAAATTTGTTTTATGTGAAACCACACATTCTGCACTGTTGTTCAAATCATTAGTTTTATTTATACTGAACAAAAATATAAACATAATGTATAAAGTGTTGATCCGAGATTTCATGGGCTGAAATAAAATAAATGTTTTGTACGCACAAAAAGCTTATTTATCTCAAATTTGTTTACATCCCTGTTAGTGAGCATTTCCCCTTTGCAAAGAAAATCCATCCACCTGACAAGTGTGGCATATCAAGGAGCTGATTAAACAGCATGATCATTATACAGGTGCACCTTGTGCTGGGGACAATAAAAGGCCACTCTAAAATGTGCAGTTTTGTCACACAACACAACGCCACAGATGTCTCAATTTTGAGGGAGTGTGCAATTGGCATGCTGACTCCAGGAATGTCCAGCAGAACTGTTGCCAAATAATTAAATGTTCATTTCTCTACCATAAGCAACCTCCAAGGACATTTTAGAAAATTTGGCAGTACGTCCAACCGGCCTCACAACCGCAGACCAGGTGTAACCACGCCAGCCCAGGACCTCCACAATTGGCTACTTCACCTGTGAGATCATCTGAGACCAGCCACTCAGACAGCTAATGAAACTGATGAGTATTTATGTCTGTAAAAAAGCCTTTTGTGTGAAAAACTCATTCTGATTGGCTGGGCCTATGCCCTCCCAGGCCCACCGATGGCTGCACCCCAGCCCAGTCATGTGAAATCCATAGATTAGGGCCTAATGAATGAATTCACTGATTTCCTTATATTAACTGTAACTCAGTAACATTGTTGAAATTGTTGCATGTTGCAGTTATATTTTTGTTCAGTATAGTATAAGCTTCTGCATTAAGCATCCAAAATAATGCCATAGATTCCATGGTTTTTAAATAGAAACCTTGAATGCAAAAAACAGAACCATGACGTAAACTACGTATTCCAACTAATATAATAAAGCCGTTCTTCTTCACAATTTGATGACTGTTCCGAAGACTTCAGAAAGCCTCGGTTTCCAATCACTGCAAAATACTGAAAGAGCTGATTTTCCATAACCTGTAGGTAGGACTGAGGATCTGCTCTTTTGTATAACCTGCAGGGAACACAATATATGGTCTATACTGATGTATACGGACTGGTAACTAGCTGTATGTGCTTTTGTGTCAAAAGGATTCTCACCCAAAGTGTGAGCAGTACTGTTTACCTGTCTGTCCCCTCCGCTCCCCCTCTGGAAAAGGAGGGACAGAACATTCTAATGACCGAACTGCGCCGAAGACGTGGATGTGGATTAAGGCAGCCCACCGCACCTCTCTGATTCAGAGGGGTTGGGTTAAATGCGGAAGACACAGTTCAGTTGAAGGCATTCAGTTGTACAACTGACTAGGTATCCCCCTTTCCCTTTCGTCCAGATAGGGAAGTCTGAAACCCCTGGCACCAACAGAGCTCCAGTACCAGAACTAGTTATGCTGAGATGCATAAAAGTGGGGATTGTGGAAGAGGGCAATTTCATTTGTTATCTTATATGGCCTGAAGAAGGGACAGGTCATCCTGTTCCTCTTAGTTTTTGTAAGATTGCTCTGTTCCCTCATATGCTCTTAATCACGTGTCCTTGGTATGATTTATCTGCTTTGTGTGAGAATGCCTCTGGGGCTGCTGTCGAATGATACGCAGAAGTACCTGACTCATCAGAATGGCATGTGAAACACCCATCCTGGGTCTATATAAAATGTCTGTGAGAACAAAGAGCGAGTTGAATTAGTTTTCCCATGCATGTTCAAATATATTTTTACTGTATTCTTTTTACACACTTGGCATGTAGGTTTCTTACTTATGGGTGGCACAATATATGCAAATTAAATACTGTAGTATATACTATAGTATCACTGTAGTCTTTTTGTGGCCATTACTGTAGTATTTACTACTGTGCTTTTGCGGACTGGAGTGTTTTTCGAGCATTACTATAGTATTTACTGAAGTGTTTTTGTGGTCTGCAGTATACTGTAGAATCCACAGTATTCTAATGTTTACTACAGAATTATATAGTACATGCTGCAGTACTCTATAGTACTGTATAGTATAGCACTCTATAGTATAGTACTCTATGGATAAGGCGGAGTCAGGCGCAGGACACAGGTATGAGTAATAATCAGAGAATTTACTCAAACATTAAGCAATGTTCCAACAAGGAAAAACACAAATATCCAGAGCACAAAATAACGAAACCACATGACAATGACAATCACGCACAAAACAGAAAGGGAAGCCAGAGTGTTAAATAAGGAACATTGATTGTGGAATGGAAACCAGGTGTGTGTATAATGAAGACAAAACAAAACAAAAATGAAACATGGATCGATGGTGACTAGAAAGCCGGTGACGTCGACCGCCGCCCGAACAAGGAGAGGGACCAACTTTGGCGGAAGTCGTGACAATAGTAAACTGTAGCATTTTTTTATGGGGGGATAAATAAAGAACAATTAATTCCAACATTACTCTCACAAAATAGGGAGGACTTGTTATATTGTGTAAATATAAAGCTCCTATTGTTTCGTGCTGACCTTGAGTAAGTAATGGATTTGCATGGATTCGTGTGAGATAACAAAGTACATTAGTGTGTCGTGTACAGCATCTGCAGTAGCTGATGAATGTCTAATGAGTTTTATAATTGACTATGGTGGAAAAGAAACACTCAATACTGTGTGTATTCATAAGTGTGCGCATCTGTGTGTTTGCACACAGACATTTGTGGTGATTATACTGTACGTTTGCGTTCGGCCGAATGAACGACGCAATCTGTTTTAATTCAATCTAGTATGACTCACAAAATCAGGTCTAGGGCTAGATTCATTCCGAAGTGCGCAAGATCAGTGTTATAACGCGATTGAAATTGAATGGCTATTTCCAATTGAGCCGACAAATTCAATTGAACATTTACTGTGAATGCAGTCTCTGCAAATGCGGGAACATTGTCTTTCAATTTCAATCAGCTATAGCTCTTCGGTGCTACGGATTGAATCTAGGCCATAGGCATCAATAACTGTGATACATATCTTGTTGCAAAAGCATCATAATGTGATGATTTTAAACTGATACCAGGCTGACATAGCAGCCTATTAGCAGATGTTAGCTACTCTTTACTCTCTGTTCAGGTCCATATAAATTATTACGAATTGTTGTTCATGAGTCTCCATAGCTGTCATGGATCCCTCTGGAACTGTGTCATTACGCACACCTGGTCCCCATTCCCACTGATGTAATTGTATAAATGTGCCATTTGTTTCACCATTGGGCTGTCAATTATTGTTCCAATGTCCGTTGGTCGTGTGAGTACCTGTGCTGTGTTGGCTTTCGTGCTGTGTGTATTGAGCAGATGATTATGGGTCTCGTCCCGTGTGGTATCATTGTGCGCTTGTGTATTTACTCGAGGTACTCCTCGCTCTTTCGTTTGGGTCTCAACCCTGTGTTTTGTATACGTGTTTGTTTGGTCTTCGTCCCTGTGCCTTTTACATGGCACGCTGTACTTTGGATATTTTTTTTTTTACAAATGATTACGCATTCCTGCGCCTGTCTCCCGGTCCCTTTATACCAACGTGACAATAGCGACTGATCAAAACAACAGTTATACCTGTACAAGTGTATTCTCTTTTAAAACTCAGCTGAAAATGTCAAACAATGTTTGGAATTTTCTTTTGTAGAGAGGTGAGAATAGAATAAAAGTGAGTCAAGAATATATTTGTATTGCAGCGTCTTGGCAGTGTGCCCATTGTCTGCCTCTTTCATAAAAGCTGACAAAAACAGAAGTTTGAAAAAGCCCTCTATTTACTTTTTGTAAAAGCCCCCCCCCCCTCTTATCTCCAGCTGGGTCATATTTATTTGTTCAACTGCTGTGTATATTCCAATGCATTTTAGCAGCAGGATCATTGCACATTTGGATAAGCTTCCTATACAGTACTGAAGTGAAAATCACATGATATATTTGGCAAGTGAAACATCCCCCCCAGGTATGATGAATTCATGCCTTAGTATGAAACCAATTTCCTTAGCGCTCAGAGAGTGTATATTTATCAGCAACCTGCTATAAACACACTGTGCCTGTTTATTTCCCATGATGATTACAACACAATGACTGTTTAGAGCTACCGCTCACTGTAACCTTGACAGAGAGAGAGACGGAGGGAGGGATGTGACTGTCAGCACACATCAGAGAAAGATTGTGGGCACTGTGCAGTAGAGTTATATGAACACTTTCATCTTTGTGGTCGTACTAAATCAATGCTGACATTATTTACACGGTTCTGTTTGTAAATCAGTATGAAAGTGATTAACTATTCAAAACACCATTTTTGTTGCAGCCGTTACTGAAATGGTTGTCCTTTTGGAATGGGTTAGTTAGTCTCCTACCAGCATTCTTAATGATGAGTGTCATTAAGAATGCAGTTGAATGAAAAAGTCTAACTGTTGTCTAGCCCAACTCTGGCTGGACTCCAATAGGAATTACAAGTTACTTTTCAAGCTAGCATGATGTGAATTGTAGGTAGGGTTGCACGGTTCAGGTTGTAATCTTCCCAAATTTCCCAGGTTTTCTAGAAATCCTGGTTGGAAGAGTCCTAGAAACAGGAGGGAATAAGCAGGAATTCCTTAAACCAGGATTTTTTGAAAAGCTGAAGAATTGGGTGAAGTTTGCAGGCCTGATGATGCCTGTTAAACTTGAGTTTCAGGCCATTAGAGCAAAACTAGGCCTCAAAGTAAGGCCTTCGAAAATATGAAATGTCCTGTAATAAAAATAAATACAAACAACTATACACCTGGGGTCTCACTTGTTGGAGGCCACTGAAAAAGAAAGAAAGAAGAGAATTAAATGATGATGTCTGTCACTAATAAATACTGTCATGGGTTGTAAACTCACTCAAAAAGACAAGGCACACTGGGAAATTATTCTGGCGGTGTGGCTTGGTGGGGGAGTGGCTTTAAGATAGTTCATTTTGGCCAACCGCAAGTGAGTATGCTGTACTATGCTACAGCTTTTGCTACCTCAAAAGAGTAAATTATTTAGACTCTGTGGTGGTACTATATAAAGACAAAAGGCTTGGTTTTATATTTGTGGAGAGAAGTATTTTCTGAGGTATGAACTGGGGTACAAGTATGTACCTATAACTTGAAGTAGAACGAAGGACCTTACGGTGTACCACCCCACTGACAAGCAGTTGTACCTCGTTAGGAATGAATCTTAAATATTTTTTACTGGTAGTGTAGATAGTCTAAAATACCCCTGTGACCTTAACAAGCAGATAATACTGTAGCTAATTACAACAAAGGAAACGTTGGAACTTTTTCAAGTGTCTTTCCTGTCCGTTCTTCATGTGAGTGAGCAGCAGCCCCCCCCCCCCATTTACAGGGTAATAATATTGTATTCATCACCGAGGCTTTGCGCTGTCAATATCCAAGAACTGCTACTGTTGCACCATGGATTTAACAACGCTCAACAGTACTGAATGCTCTCTTCACATTTCACACCTTCTCGACTGGAGAAACGCTGATGAGGAATGAGACATGGCTGAAACTGTCTGCCTGTTCTTTTGCTCAGCACATCGCTTCAGTGAAAAGGGATCCCCCCCCCCCCGATTTCTGATGTTTTTTTTCTTCTCTTCTTCCTGGTGATGAACAGCTACTCATTGGATCGGTGAGACATAAGAAGCTCTTCTGGCAGCCGTTCTACACTTTGTCGAATAATTGGCTGTTCTGTGGTCTTTTGCATACTTTCATTGTAGCATTTACTCTCTGCTGCACCAACATACTGTGATTGTTGGTGGATGGTGCGTGACTTCATTTAGTGTTATGGCTACCATCCTTGTAAGCTCTCTGATGACTCTGGCTTTCATGGCAATAGAAATGTATGTGTTAAATTGCCACAGCATCCATGACCTAAGCATAATGACTTCCATGTCTGTGCAGCTGGCCTTGGGGCTAGTCTGGGTGCTGAATGCCACTGTTGGTAGTAATCACTTGATCCAGCTCAACATGGGACACGGTGCATTTAACAGAGCCACTGCAGGGCTGCTCTGTGGGCCTGGAATTCTGACAGCATCTGTGAGCTTTAGTACTGTGCAAGAGGTACTTTTCCGAGGCCCTCCACAACATTGTCTTGACTCTTTCAATCTTCATTTTGTTTGCAGCTGTCATGGGCTTATGTACAATGAGGCACACGGGGCTGCTGTGGCCCTCCAACTAAACAACATCTGTGCTTGTAGAACTGTGGCCTTCTACTGTATGTATATACTGCATCTGAAGACATTGTCCTACTGTCTAACCTGTTTGCAACTACAAGCACCAACTCAGTCCTTTCTCAGCAAAGGAGTACTCAGGATGTCACATTGCTGGTGTTACTCATGGTGCCACCATGCATCGAACCCTGTTGTATTTACCATCCATAAACAAGAGGTGAACCGTGAACTGATACGTCTGTACCAAAGGAAGCAAGTGGAAAGAGAGAGTTCAGGAGAATAATAATATTCATAATAATAATGAGTGATGGACATGATTCCTCTAGGGGAGAGAGGAGAGGGGTGGGATGGGATGGAAGGAGAGCAAGAGAATGCAACCAGAGCCCTCTGTCCTTCCTCCTTCTCTTCTTCCTCCTCCTCTCCCTCAGGTTAAGGTATGACACAGTGATATGATCAATCTTTCAAATCATTTTCAAACATTTCCCTTATCCTATTTGTATATTTATATTTTTTCAACTGTGTTTTGATTTTTTTTATTTTTTAATGTAAGATGGAAGAAGAATATGTAGGAAGATAGAGAGATGAGAGTATAGATCAACATTTTGATACAGATCAACATGTGTTTGATAATGTGATAATGTACTGGTGCTGTGTCTTAATTTAATCTTTCGGGTTTATATTTTTTCCACTGCTTTTGTTGTGTTCGTTTACATTTTATTTTATGTGTCAAAGAATATATGGACGTAAAGCAACAATGTAGAACAGTGTGAAAATGATTGTGTGTTGGGGTGGATGTAATACATACCAACCCTGCAATGAGAGAGAGAGAGAGAGAGAGAGAGAGAGAGAGAGAGAGAGAGAATATATTGGCCAAGTTTGGAAGGGTTGCAAAGGAATCATGTTCAAGAATACCCTGTTGAGTGGTGACTATCTGAGTGCACACGCTCACACACAGCATCTGCCAGGCCTACCTCCATGGCGTGAGAAGTATACTGCGTCTCAGGAAGATATTTTGGTCCACTGAGTGCTCCGTTACCTTGGAGGACCCTTTGCTCGCCGTCAGAAAATAACAGCAACAACAACAACAGCCGAGGCAACAAGGCCGGTGCCCATGGGAGACCACTGGAGACTGGGAACTTTTAATGTGAGGGATTCTCCGTAGCCAGTTATTCAGCCCTGTTTAAAATGCTGCTGGAGCGTTGCCTAGTCTGCTCTGTGTTCTTTCTCTAGTCTCTCTTAGTAAAGCAGCTACTGGCCATCTCTCTTCTTCCTGAGGAATTACACTGAACTGACAAGGCATTTTGGTGAAAAGGAGATATTTGTGATGAACATCAGGATGGAAAGGACATTTACTTGTGCTGGAGCTGTTCAATGGGACTCTGGAAATGGTGATAGTGGAAAGGACTGAGAGAGAGGAGGAGAAGGGGGTGATTTACTTTGTGAATGACAATAGTAATGGACAGAGAGAGACCGAGAGAAAGAAAGTAAGAGAGAGAAAGAGAGATACTGTACATTAGCATGGATTGAGACATATGCAGGCCATTCTCCTCTATATCAGCCTTCACTTTTCTTGCCTGTCCATCTCCCTCCCAATCTTGCATTGTGCTCTTTTTCCATCACCCACCCCACTATCTTTTCTTTCTACCCCCCCTCTTTCTCTTTCTCTCTCACTCTCCTAGATTGTGAATGGGGCTGAATAATTCCCTTTGTGGACCATAAAGCTCTTCTCTTCGGAAGAGGTTACAGAAGTCTCTCTATCTCTGTGTCCCTGGGGGTCTGAAACATTCAAGAAGAGAATCATCTCCATTCGGCTGCTCTCCTATATCCCAACAGGCCACAACACCTTCCTTATGGGGAAGTCTAATGCAAGATGCTTCTACAAGGTTGGACTGGTCTCAAAACTCAACATCCGGGCTTCCTATATCACCATTGCATGAACGTCGATGTGTTAATGTGGGTTATTTATGGTTTTTTTGGTTATGTTTATGCATTCATATTCACACACAATGCATCTTGAGCATAATCATCATGTGTACTCTAGTCATGTAGAGTCTCTGTAAATTATATTTTCAAGTATTATACTTATACTATATTTTATACCTATTTTGGAATCCTCAATGATGCGTCAAGATATTATGTTGAATTAATTAACAGCTATTGTTGCAGTAGCTCTGTCAACGTGTTATTTATTCTGAGAACGGCTTACCAAGACAAACTTCCAGAAGGACTAATTCGAGGTGAAAAGGAGTTGGAGCACTCGACAATAAAGGCAGAGATTGATTTCGTATTGCTCCCTTGAATCCCTTCTACAGGACGCGGGCAGATGACTGACGTTTGGACGTCTTCCTCAGAGTGACCTGACCATTGCAGTTAGCTCCTCTTTATAGCCTAGTGGCTCATTGAGACACAACAATATAAAAAAAGATATGACGATAATATGTTTCGAGATAAATGGCAAATCATAGCACAAAATAAAAACAGAAAAAGTGTGCCATTAATCAATAGGCCATGTCAAAATATACATAGGTGATATTTGGGTGTCTGTGAATCTGGAGACACAGAGACCCCAAAACTCAAGGCAACAACATTATAGAAACGAAGTGACAAATGATCGTTTAGCCCCTTTGGATCCACAGTGTCTAAGGAGTACTGCCAGAATGCCTCCTTGTTTTAGTTCACATACAATATCACCTCCTCTTGGTGAAATTTAGACTTGTTATAAGGCTACAAAGCTCAGGGAATAAGGTGAGTCACAGCTGGCTTCGATGCTGTGGCGGGAAATAGCATAGTTTGTATTTTTATTTCGAATCACAGCCTTGTGTTATGCAATGCAAAGTTTCAATGCAAAGTTTCAATGCGAAGTTTGACCAATATAAGCAGCCCCGCAGATGCAGTTGAGCACGTATATGACATTTTTGATGCGACAATTAATGAAGCTGAAAATTTTGTCTATTCTCTTGATTGACAGACAAACTAAGTGCTGAGGAGAGAGTTGGGAGATGCTCTCACTTCAAGTCGATGGAATCTCCATAAAACACAACTGGAATGCTCACATAGACATGCCACATTTCACATGTGTGGAGATGTGCATCGGACACAACTATACAGTTGAAGTCGGAAGTTTACATACACTTAGGTTGGAGTCATTAAAGCTCGTTTTTCAACCACTGCACACATTTCTTGTTAACAAACTATAGTTTTGGCAAGTCGGTTAGGACATCTACTTTGTGCATGACACAAGTCATTTTTCCAACAATTGTTTACAGACATTATTTCACTTATAATTCACTGTATCACAATTCCAGTGGGTCAGAAGTTTACATACACTAAGTTGACTGTGCCTTTAAACAGCTTGGAAAATTCCAGGAAATTATGTTATGGCTTTAGAAGCTTCTGACATAATTTGAGTCAATTGGAGGTGTACCTGTGGATGTATTTCAAGGCCTACCTTCAGACTCAGTGCCTCTTTGCTTGACATCAGGGGAAAATCAAGAGAAATCAGCCAAGACATCAGAAAAAAATTGTAGACCTCCACAAGTCTGGTTCATCCTTGGGAGCAATTTCCAAATGCCTGAAGGTACCACGTTCATCTGTACAAACAGTAGCATGCAAGTATAAACACCATGGGACCACGCAGCCATCATACCGCTCAGGAAGGAGACGCGTTCTGTGTGCTAGAGATGAACGTATTTTGGTACGAAAAGTCAATCCCAGAACAACAGCAAAGGACCTTGTGAAGAGGAAACGGGGGTCTGGAGGAAACGGGTACAAAAGTATCTATATCCACAGTAAAACGAGTCATATATCGACATAACCTGAAAGGCCGCTCAGCAAGGAAGAACTCACTGCTCCAAAACCTCTATAAAAAAGCCAGACTATGGTTTGCAACTGCGCATGGGGACAAAGATCGTACTTTTTGGAGAAATGTCCTCTGGTCTGATTAAACAAAAATAGAACTGTTTGGCCATAATGACCATCGTTATGTTTGGAGGAAAAAGGAGGAGGCTTGCAAGCCGAAGAACACCATTCCAACCGTGAAGCGTGGGGGTGGCAGCATCATGTTGTTGGGGTGCTTTGCTGCAGGAGGGACTGGTGCACTTCACAAAATAGATGGCACCATGAGGCAGGAAAATTATGTGGATATATTGAAGCAACATCTCAAGACATCAGTCAGGAAGTTAAAGCTTGGTCGCAAATGGGTCTTCCAAATGGACAATGACCCCAAGCATACTTTCAAAGTTGTGGCAAAATAGCTTAAGGACAACAAAGTCAAGGTATTGGAGTGGCCATCACAAAGCCTTGACCTCAACCCTATAGCAAATTTGTTGGCAGAACTAAAAAAGCGTGTGTGAGCAAGGAGGCCTACAAACCTGACCCAGTTACACTAGCTCTGCCAGGAGGAATGTGCCAAAATTCACTTATTGTGGGAAGGTTGTGGAAGGCTACCAAAACGCTTAACCCAAGTTAAACAATTTAAAGGCAATGCTACCAAATACTAATTGAGTGTATGTAAACTTCTGACCCACTGGGAATGTGGTGAAAGAAATAAAAGCTGAAATAAATCACTCTCTACTCACATTTCACATTCTTAAAATAAAGTGGTGATCCTAACTGACCTAAGACAGGGGAATTTTTACTAGGATTAAATGTCAGGAATTGTGAAAAACTGAGTTTAAATGTATTTAGCTAAGGTGTATGTAAACTTCCGACTTCAACTATAAATGCATGTAAAGTGAGTTAAAATGGCCAATAGTACCTCCATAAGCACCTCACATCACAATCAAATGGGAACATTAGCATGTATAATGAAGTTTGCATTGACACATCGGATTTACATTGAGCTATAGCATCAGCCCGTCTAGTTGTGAGTTATGTTAGGTGTTTAATCAATCACAAGCCTCTGTGTGGCAGCATCTCCCTGTGGAGTTTAACACTCTATTTAAAGATTAAGGGCTCAATTCAATCATTTCTACCTTACCCTGCAATAACCAATAACATTTAATTGTTTTTAATTATTAGATGTCAAAGGTGTAACTGCGTCGGAGCTATCAAATCAGCAAGCGGCTCCCGGTGTTATACCTAGTGATGTTACATTTGATACTGGAGATCCAAGGTATGTGTCGAAATCGCTAAGCAGCTTACTTCGAAGCAGTGTGCTGATGTGTGTATCCCTTTATCTGAAGAACGTCATAAATGACGTTCAAAGCTTCATTTGGTCACATGCTTTTTCAAACCATGTGTTGCGAAATGTGAGATCAACACTGATTTTGCTGTGGTTCCAAGCTGCTTTCAAACACTTGACCTCTACTGGACACCGCTCTTACAAATATAGTTAGGATTTTGTACTAATGAGGTTCACCTGACTGGTAGCTTAGCAGGTAGAGTTGGGAACTATAGAATATCCAGGGTTTGAGGTTGAATCCCATTGAAGACACACTATTTAGATTTTTTTTAAATGTGAACTTTCTGCAGCACTGTTCTTCAAATAATTTGTTCAACTCAGTATAAGTTTCTGTCTTAAGCATCCTAAATAACGGCATAGATTCTGTTTTTGAAAAATAGCAAACTTTAATGCATGATGTAAGATACAAACCTGGCATTCCAAATAATTCTAGGCTATCAAAGCCAATGACTTACCACTGCGCCACAGTTTTGATGTCAACATTGGAGTGAAAAAAGTCTGATAATCACACTCTGCTATTTATTGCTGACCAGAAGATGTCACTAATGTGCATTGTGAACAGATAATGAAGCTCCGAGTAATGAACTGTTTTTCTCGGCACAATTTGGTGAAAGCAACAAGGCCTTTAGAAAGCCTTTAAAAAGCCTCGGTTTCCCACCACTAATTATACTTATTGCGCACCTATTGGATGCGTCGAGTAGCATTAATAATAATTCCATGAAGGCTTGTTACAAGTTCAAACACTGGAACATGTGTTACAATCTACACCCCAATTAGGTTAATATGAATCATTATTATTTAGTCTAATGATTTTCAATATAGCTTACACTTTTTGTTTCTGAACTTCGAATGCAAGTGGGATGGGTGTGGCTTCATGACAATGACCACATGAGCAGACTCTCTGATTTGACAGCTCTAATGCAGTTACACCGACACCGCAAAAACACCAGCTACTGTGGCAAGACAAAGTATGTGAACCCTTTGGAATTACCTGGACTTCTGCCTAAATTGGTCATCAAATTTGATCTGATCTTTATCTAGGTAGACAAACACAGTCTGCTTATTAAACTTATAGCTAAGCTGGAGTCCAATCAATGAGACGAGATTGGAGATGTTAGTTAGAGCTGCCTTGCCCTATAAAAAAACACTTACAAAATGTGAGTTTGCTATTCACAAGAAGCATTGCCTGATGTGAACCATGCCTTGAACAAAAGAAGTCTCAGAAGACCTAAGATTAAGAATGGTTGACTTGCATATAGCTGGAAAGGGTTACAAAAGTATCTCTAAAAGCCTTGATGTTCATCAGTCCACGGTAAGATAAATTGTCTATAAATTGATCAACTTCAGCACTGTTGCTAATCTCCCTAGGAGTGGCCATCCTGCAAAGATGACTGCAAGAGCACAGCACAGAATGTTCAATGAGGTTAAGAAGAATCCTAGTGTCACGACTTCTGCCGAAGTCGTTGCCTCTCCTTGTTCGGGCGGTGCTCAGCGTTCGACGTCACCGGTCTTCTAGCCATCATTTATCCTTTTTTCATTTTCCATTGGTTTTGTCTTGTCTTCCCACACACCTGTTTTCAATCCCATTCATTACCTGTTGTGTTTTTAACCCTCTGTATCCCCTCAAGTCTTTGTCAGAGATTGTTTTATTGTCAGTGTAGTGTGATTGTTGTATAGGTGCGCGTCGGGGTCCTCGTACCCATGTTTGTTTGTTTATGTACATTTAGTGTTATGGAGCATACTCCGTGGACTTTATTAAAAGACTCCCTTTTACACTCCATTTGACTCTCCTGCGCCTGACTTCCCTGCCACCTATTACACCTATGCATGACAGAATCTCTGACCAATATATGAAGTCAGCAGGAGAGGACACTATGCCCATGGATCTGGAGGAACGCGTTCAGGAACAAGCGAGGGAGCTTGACGTTATCAGCTCCGTCATGGATCACATTGTCCAGAAAATGGATCGCTGTGTTATGAACTTGAGTGAAGACCCAAAAGCGGTTTTAACAGAAAACAGAGTTCTTTAATGAAAAAACAGGAATGGCATAAATCCTCTTCCAATGTTGTCAGCGGAACAAAAAGAACGTTAGTATAGTGCAGGATGCACCTGCCAGGCAGACTCCGACAGGACAGGACAAGGTGGAAGCAAACGAGACGACAGCTTGCTTCTGGCATCAAAAAACACAAACAAGAATCAGACACTGAAAGTAGCAGGAACAGAGAGAGAAATAGAGACCTAATCAGAGGGGGAAGAGAGAACAGGTGGGGAAGAGTGAATGAGCTAGTTAGGGCAGATGTAGAACAGCTGAAGAAATGAGAGACAGAGAAGGTAACCTAAAAAGACCAGCAGAGAGAGACAGAGTGAAGAGAAAGGACAGGAACAGACATAACAAGACATGACAGTACCCCCCCCCCACTCACCGAGCGCCTCCTGGCGCACTCGAGGAGGAAACCTGGCGGCAACGGAGGAAATCATCGATCAGCGAACGGTTCAGCACGTCCCGAGAGGGAACCCAACTCCTCTCCTCAGGACCGTACCCCTCCCAATCCACTAGGTACTGATGACCACGGCCCCGAGGGCGCATGTCCAAAATCTTACGAACCCTGTAGATGGGTGCGCCTCGACAAGGATGGGGGGGACGAGCGGGGGCGCGAAGAACGGGCTTAACACAGGAGACATGGAAGACCGGGTGAACGCGACGAAGATAGCGGGAGAATAAGTCGCACTGCGACAGGATTAACGACCTGAGAAATACGGAACGGACCAATGAACCGCGGGGCCAACTTGCGAGAAGCTGTCTTAAGGGGAAGGTTCTGAGTGGAGAGCCATACTCTCTGACCGCAACAATATCTAGGACTCTTGGTCCTACGCTATTAGCGGCCCTCACAGTCTGCGCCCTATTACGGCAAAGTGCCGACCTGACCCCCTTCCAGGTGCGCTCGCAACGCTGGACAAAAGCCTGAGCGGAGGGGACGCAGGACTCGGCGAGCTGAGATGAGAACAGCGGAGGCTGGTACCCGAGGCTACTCTGAAAAGGAGATAGACCGGTAGCAGACGAGGGAAGCGAGTTGTGGGCGTACTCTGCCCAGGGAGCTGTTCTGACCAAGACGCAGGGTTACGAAAAGAAAGACTGCGTAAAATGCGACCAACAGTCTGATTGGCCCGTTCGGCTTGACCGTTAGACTGGGGATGAAAGCCGGACGAGAGACTGACGGAAGCCCCAATCAAACGGCAAAACTCCCTCCAAAATTGAGACGTGAACTGCGGGCCTCTGTCGGAAACGACGTCAGACGGAAGGCCATGAATTCGGAAAACATTCTCGATAATGATCTGAGCCGTCTCCTTAGCAGAAGGGAGCTTATCGAGAGGAATGAAATGAGCCGCCTTAGAGAATCTATCGACAACCGTAAGAATAACTGTCTTCCCCGCTGATGAAGGCAGTCCGGTGATAAAATCTAAAGCGATGTGAGACCACGGTCGAGAGGGAATGGGAAGCGGTCTGAGGCGGCCGGCAGGAGGAGAGTTCCCAGATTTAGTCTGCGCGCAGACCGAACAAGCGGCGACAAATCGACGCGCGTCACGTTCCCGAGTGGGCCACCAGAAACGCTGGCGAATGGAAGCGAGCGTACCCCCGAACGCCGGGGTGGCCGGCTAACTTGGCAGAGTGGGCCCACTGAAGAACGGCCGGACGAGAAGGAACGGGAACGAACAGAAGGTTCCTAGGACAAGCTCGCGGCGACGGAGTGTGAGCGAGTGCTTGCTTTACCTGCCTCTCAATTCCCCAGACAGTCAACCCGACAACACGCCCCTCAGGGAGAATCCCATCGGGGTCGGTGGAGACCTCAGAAGAACTGAAGAGAAGAGATAAAGCATCAGGTTTGGTGTTTTTTGAGCCCGGACGATAAGAAATAACAAACTCGAAACGAGCGAAAAACAGAGCCCAACGAGCCTGACGCGCATTAAGTCGTTTGGCTGAACGGATGTACTCAAGGTTCCTATGGTCGGTCCAAACGACAAAAGGAACGGTCGCCCCCTCCAACCACTGTCGCCATTCGCCTAGGGCTAAGCGGATGGCGAGCAGTTCGCGATTACCAACATCATAGTTACGTTCTGACGGCGATAAGCGATGAGAGAAAAACGCGCAAGGATGGACCTTGCCGTCAGAGAGAGAGCGCTGAGAAAGAATGGCTCCCACGCCCACCTCTGACGCGTCAACCTCAACAACAAACTGTCTAGAGATGTCAGGTGTAACAAGAATAGGTGCGGATGTAAAACGATTCTTAAGAAGATCAAAAGCTCCCTGGGCGGAAACGGACCACTTAAAGCACGTCTTAACAGAAGTAAGGGCTGTGAGAGGAGCTGCCACCTGACCGAAATTACGGATGAAACGACGATAGAAATTAGCGAAGCCCAGAAAGCGCTGCAGCTCGACGCGTGACTTAGGAACGGGCCAATCAATGACAGCCTGGACCTTAGCGGGATCCATCTTAATGCCCTCAGCGGAAATAACGGAACCGAGAAAAGGGACAGAGGCGGCATGAAAAGTGCACTTCTCAGCCTTCACATAAAGACAGTTCTCCAAAAGGCGCTGGAGGACGCGTCGCACGTGCTGAACATGAATCGAGAGAGACGGTGAAAAAATCAGGATATCGTCCATGTAAACGAAAACAAAAATGTTCAGCATGTCTCTCAGGACGTCGTTAACTAGTGCCTGAAAGACAGCTGGAGCGTTAACGAGGCCGAAAGGAAGAACCCGGTATTCAAAGTGCCCTAACGGAGTGTTAAACGCCGTCTTCCACTCGTCCCCCTCCCTGATGCGCATGAGATGGTAGGCGTTACGAAGGTCCAATTTGGTGAAAAACCTGGCTCCCTGCAGGATCTCGAAGGCTGAAGACATAAGAGGAAGCGGATAACGGTTCTTAACTGTTATGTCATTCAGCCCTCGATAATCCACGCATGGGCGCAGGGACCCGTCCTTCTTCTGAACAAAAAAAACCCCGCTCCGGCGGGAGAGGAGGAGGAGACTATAGTACCGGCGTCGAGCGAAACCGACAAATAATCCTCGAGAGCCTTACGTTCGGGAGCCGACAGAGAGTATAATCTACCCCGGGGGAGTAGTTCCCGGAAGGAGATCAATACTACAGTCATACGACCGGTGTGGAGGGAGAGAAGTGGCCCTGGAACGACTGAACACCGTGCGCAGATCGTGATACTCCTCCGGCACCCCTGTCAAATCGCCAGGCTCCTCCTGTGAAGAAGAGACAGAGGAAACAGGAGGGATAGCAGACATTAAACAGGTTACATGACAAGAAACATTCCAGGATAGGATAGTATTACTAGACCAATTAATAGAAGGGTTATGGCGCACTAGCCAGGGATGACCCAAAACAACAGGTGTAAAAGGTGAACGAAAAATTAAAAAAGAAATGGTTTCGCTATGATTACCAGAGACAGTGAGGGTTAAAGGCAGCGTCTCACGCTGAATCTTGGGGAGAGAACTACCATCTAAAGCGAACAAGGCCGTGGGCTCCCCTAACTGTCTGAGAGGAATGTCATGTTCCCGAGCCCAGGTCTCGTCCATAAAACAGCCCTCCGCCCCAGAGTCTATCAAGGCACTGCAGGAAGCAGATGAACCGGGCCAGCGGAGATGGACCGGAAAGGTAGTGCGTGATCCAGAAGGAGAGGCCTGAGTAGATGCGCTCACCAGTAGCCCTCCTCTTACTGATGAGCTCTGGCTTTTACTGGACATGAGGTGACAAAATGACCATCGGAGCCGCAGTAGAGACAGAGGCGATTGGTGATTCTCCGTTCCCTCTCCTTGGCCGAGATGCGGATACCCCCCAGCTGCATAGGCTCAGCATCCGAGCCGGCGGAGGAGGGTGGCAGTGATGCGGCAGGTGGCAGTGATGTGGAGAGGGGAGCAGCGGAGAACGCGAGCTCCTTTCCACGAGCTCGGCGACGAAGATCAAACCGTCGCTCTATGCGAATAGCGAGAGCTATTAAGGAGTCCAGACTGGAAGGAACCTCCCGGGAGAGGATCTCGTCCTTAACCTCGACGAGGAGACCCTCCAGAAAACGAGCGAGCAAAGCCGGCTCGTTCCAGTCACTTGAGGCAGCGAGAGTGCGAAACTCAATAGAATAATCCGTTATGGATCGATTCCCCTGACATAGGGAAGACAGGGCCCTGGAAGCCTCCTCCCCAAAAACAGAACGGTCAAAAACCCGTATCATCTCCTCCTTAAAGTCTTGATACTGGTTAATACACTCAGCCCTCGCCTCCCAGACTGCCGTGCCCCACTCACGCGCCCGTCCGGTAAGGAGAGAAATGACGTAGGCGATGCGGGCTGCGCTCCTGGAGTAAGTGTTGGGCTGGAGAGAGAACACCACATCACACTGAGTGAGGAATGAGCGGCACTCAGTGGGCTCCCCAGAGTAACACGGCGGGTTGTTGATCCTGGGCTCCGGAGACTCGGAAACCCTGGAAGTGGGCGGTGGATCGAGGTGGAGTTGGTGAACCTGTCTTGTGAGGTCGGAGACTTGGACGGCCAGGGTCTCAACGGCATGTCGAGCAGCAGACAATTCCTCCTCGTGTCTGCCTAGCATCGCTCCCTGGATCTCGACGGCGGAGTGAAAAGGGTCCGGAGCCGCTGGGTCCATTCTTGGTCTGATTCTTCTGTTATGAACTTGAGTGAAGACCCAAAAGCGGTTTTTAACAGAAAACAGAGTTCTTTAATGAAAAACAGGAATGGCATAAATCCTCTTCCAACGTTGTCAGCGGAACAAAAAGAACGTTAGTATAGTGCAGGATGCACCTGCCAGGCAGACTCCGACAGGACAGGACAAGGTGGAAGCAAACGAGACGACAGCTTGCTTCTGGCATCAAAAAACACAAACAAGAATCAGACACTGAAAGTAGCAGGAACAGAGAAAGAAATAGAGACCTAATCAGAGGGGGAAGAGAGAACAGGTGTGAAAGAGTGAATGAGCTAGTTAGAGGAGATGTAGAACAGCTGAAGAATGAGAGACAGAGAAGGTAACCTAAAAAGACCAGCAGAGAGAGAGAGTGAAGAGAAAGGACAGGAACAGACATAACAAGACATGACAGGGCTCTCACGGGGTGGTCGCGAGAATGCTCAGGTAGGGGTTTAGGGGTTTCCGTTGGTGCTACTACGGTGGAAAGTCCAGACCAGGTCGCCACCGTGCGCATTCCCCCCGAATATGCCGATTTGGCTCTCGCCTTCTGTAAAAAGAAGGCGACTCAATTACCACCCCATCGACGGGGGGATTGTGCGATAGATCACCTGGTAGAAGCTGCATATCCCAAGAGTCACGTGTATCCCCTGTCGCAAGCGGAGACGGAGGCTATGGAGACACATGTCTCTGAATCCCTGCATCAGGGGTTCATTCAGCCATCCATTTCACCCGTCTCTTCGAGTTTCTTTTTTGTGAAAAAAAAGGATGGCGGTTTACGCCCGTGCGTTGATTATCGAGGTCTTAATAAAATATAGTTACCCGCTACCTCTGCCCAAAGATTATTGAGTTAATGCACGGGGCACGTTTTTTCACAAAATTGGATCTCAGGAGTGCGTACAATCTGGTGCGTATTAAGAAGGGTGATGAGTGGAAGACAGCATTTAGCACCACCTCAGGTCACTATGAGTACCTGTTCATGCCATATGGGATGATGAATGCTCCATCAGTTTTCCAATCATTTGTAGATGAGATCTTCAGGGACCTGCACGGGCAGGGTGTAGTGGTGTATATCGATGATATTCTGATATACTCTGCTACACCCGCCGAGCATGTGTCCCTGGTGCGCAGGGTGATTGGTCGCCTGTTGGAGCATGATCTATATGTCAAGGCTGAGAAATGCTTGTTTTTCCAACAATCCATCTCCTTCCTAGGGCATCGGATTTCCACTTCAGGAGTGGAGATGGAGAGCGACCGCATTACAGTCGTGCGTAATTGGCCGACTCCAACCACGGTAAAGGAGTTGCAGCGTTTTTTTGGGGGTTTTCCAATTACTACCGGAGGTTTATCCGGGGTTTTGGTCAGGTGGCAGCTCCCATTACCTCACTGCTAAAGGGGGGCCCGGTGCGCTTGCAGTGGTCGGCTGAGGCGAACAGGGCTTTTGAGAACCTGAAGACTCTGTTTACCTCGGTGCCTGTGCTGGCTCATCCGGATCCCTCTTTGCCATTCATAGTGGAGGTGGACGCATCCGAAGCTGGGATAGGAGCAGTGCTCTCTCAGCGTTCGGGTACGCCACTGAAGCTTCGCCCCTGTGATTTCTTTTCGAAGAAGCTCAGCCCGGCGGAGCGAAACTATGATGTGGGGAACCGAGAGCTGTTAGCTGTCGTAGGAGCTTTGAAGGTGTGGAGGCATTGGCTTGAGGGGGCTAAACACCCTTTTCTCATCTGGACTGACCACCGCAATCTGGAGTACATCCGGCAGGCGAAGAGATTGAATCCTCGCCAGGCAAGGTGGGCCATGTTTTTCACTCGTTTTGTGTTTACTCTTTCTTACAGACCAGGCTCCCAGAACGTTAAGGCAGACGCATTGTCTCGGCTGTATGACACAGAGGAGCGGTCCATGGATCCAACTCCCATACTCCCAGCTTCGTGTCTGGTGGCGCCTGTAGTGTGGGAGCTGGACGCGGACATTGAGCGGGCGTCACGTGCAGAGCCTTCTCACTCTGAGTGTCCAGCTGGTCGTCTGTACGTTCCGTCTGCTGTCCGCGACCGATTGATATATTGGGCTCACACGTCACCCTCCTCTGGTCATCTTGGGATAGGTCGGACGATGCGCTGTCTTGAAGGGCGATACTGGTGGCCCACTTTAGCTAAGGACGTGAGGATTTATGTTTCTTCCTGCTCGGTGTGCGCCCAGTGCAAGGCTCCTAGACACCTGCCCAGAGGTAAGCTACAACCTCTACCCGTTCCTCAAAGGCCATGGTCGCACTTGTCGGTGGATTTTTTGACTGATCTTCCACCTTCACAGGGTTACACCACGATCCTGGTCGTTGTGGATCGGTTTTCAAAGTCCTGTCATCTCCTCCCTTTGCCCGGTCTCCCTACGGCCTTACAATCCGCAGAGGCCCTGTTTACACACGTTTTCCCGCACTATGGGGTGCCTGAGGATATAGTGTCTGATCGGGGTCACCAGTTCACATCAAGGGTCTGGAAGGCGTTCATGGAGCGTCTGGGGATCTCGGTTAGTCTTAGCTCAGGTTTTCACCCCTAGAGTAATGGGCAGGTGGAGAGAGTTAACCAGGATGTGGGTAGGTTTCTGCGGTCTTATTGCCAGGATCGGCCGGGGGAGTGGGCGAAGTTCGTGCCCTGGGCAGAGATGGCTCAGAACTCGCTACGTCACTCCTCCACTAACCTTAGCCTAATACACATTGAAAGGGAATATCAGCCGGTTCTGGCTCCTTGGCATCAGAGCCAGAGAGAGGCCCCTGCGGTGGACAATTGGTTTCGGCATGCTGAGGAGACCTGGGAGGCAGCCCACGTCCACCTTCAACGTGCCATAAGGCGCCAGAAAATTGGCGCAGACCGTCGCCGCAGTGAGGCCCCAGTGTTCGCACCAGGGGACAGGGAAACGTTCTTTGCTTCACGGAAACATGGCTCACTGGAGAGACACTCTCGGATGCGGTGCAGCCAGCGGGTTTCTCCACACATCGCGCCGACAGAAACAAACACCTTTCTGGTAAGAAGAGTGGTGGGGACGTATGCCTTATGGCTAACGAGACGTGGTGTGATCACAGAAACATACAGGAACTCAAATCCTTCTGTTAGAATTCCTCACAATCAAATGTAGACCGCATTATCTACCAAGAGAATTCTCTTCGATTATAATCACAGCCGTATATATTCCCCCCAAGCAGACACATCGATGGCTCTGAACAAACTTTATTTGACTCTTTGCAAACTGGAATCCATACATCCTGAGGCTGCATTCATTGTTGCTGGGGATTTTAACAAGGCTAATCTGAAAACAAGACTCCCTAAAATGTATCAGCATATCGATTGCGCCACCAGGGATGGCAAAACCTTGGATCACTGTTATTCTAACTTCCGCGGCGCATATAAGGCCCTGCCCCGCCCCCCTTTCGGAAAAGCTGACCACGACTCCATTTTGCTGATCCCTGCCTACAGACAGAAACTAAAACAAGAAGCTCCCACGCTGAGGTCAGTCCAACGCTGGTCCGACCAAGCTGATTCCACACTCCAAGACTGCTTCCATCACGTGGACTGGGACATGTTTCGTATTGCGTCAGGCAACAACATGGACGAATACGCTGATTCGGTGTGCGAGTTCATAAGAACGTGCATTGAATATGTCGTTCCCATAGCAACGATTAAAACATTCCCTAACCAGAAACCGTGGATTGATGGCAGCATTCGCGTGAAACTGAAAGCGCGAACCACTGCTTTTAATCAGAGCAAGGTGACTGGTAACATGACCGAATACAAACAGTGCAGCTATTCCCTCCGTAAGGCTATCAAACAAGCTAAGCGTCAGTATGGAGACAAAGTAGAATCTCAATTCAACGGCTCAGACACAAGAGGTATGTGGCAGGGTCTACAGTCAATCACGGACTACAAGATGAAATCCAGCTCAGTCACGGACCAGGATGTCTTGCTCCCAGGCAGACTAAATAACTTTTTTGCCCGCTTTGAGGACAATACAGTGCCACTGACACGGCCTGCAACGGAAGCATGCGGTCTCTCCTTCACTGCAGCCAAGGTGAGTAAAACATTTAAACGTGTTAACCCTTGCAAGGCTGCAGGCCCAGACGGCATCCCCAGCCGCGCCCTCAGAGCATGCGCAGACCAGCTGGCTGGTGTGTTTACGGACATATTCAATCAATCCCTATACCAGTCTGCTGTTCCCACATGCTTCAAGAGGGCCACCATTGTTCCTGTTCCCAAGAAAGCTAAGGTAACTGAGCTAAATGACTACCGCCCCGTAGCACTCACTTCCGTCATCATGAAGTGCTTTGAGAGACTAGTCAAGGACCATATCACCTCCACCCTACCTGACACCCTAGACCCACTCCAATTTGCTTACCGGCCAAATAGTTCCACAAACGATGCAATCTCAACCACACTGCACACTGCCCTAACCCATCTGGACAAGAGGAATACCTATGTGAGAATGCTGTTCATCGACTACAGCTTGGCATTTAACACCATAGTACCCTCCAAGCTCGTCATCAAGCTCGAAATCCTGGGTCTCGACCCCGCCCTGTGCAACTGGGTACTGGACTTCCTGATGGGCCGCCCCCAGGTGGTGAGGGTAGGCAACAACATCTCCACCCCGCTGATCCTCAACACTGGGGCCCCACAAGGGTGCGTTCTGAGCCCTCTCCTGTACTCCCTGTTCACCCAGGACTGCGTGGCCACACACGCCTCCAACTCATTCATTAAGTTTGAGGACGACACAACAGTGGTAGGCTTGATTTGCCAACAACGACGAGACGGGCCTACAGGGAGGAGGTGAGGGCCCTCGGAGTGTGGTCTCAGGAAAATAACCTCACACTCAACGTCAACAAAACTAAGGAGATGATTGTGGACTTTAGGAAACAGCAGAAGGAACACCCCCCTATCCACATCGATGGAACAGTAGTGGAGAGGGTAGTAAGTTTTAAGTTCCTTGGCATACACATCACAGACAAACTGAATTGGTCCACCCACACAGACAGCATCGTGAATAAGGCGCAGCAATGCCTCTTCAACCCCAGGAGGCTGAAGAAATTCGGCTTGTCACCAAAAGCACTCACAAACTTCTACAGATGCACAATCGAGAGCATCCTGGCGGGCTGTATCACCGCCTTGTACGGCAACTGCTCTGCCCACAACCGTAAGGCTCTCCAGAGGGTAGTGAGGTCTGCACAATGCATGCCCTCCAGGACACCTACACCACCCGATGTTACAGGAAGGCCATAAAGATCATCAAGGACAACAACCACCCGAGCCACTGCCTGTTCACCCTGCTATCATCCAGAAGGCAAGGTCAGTACAGGTGCATCAAAGCTGGGACCGAGAGACTGAAAAGCAGCTTCTATCTCAAGGCCATCAGACTGTTAAACAGCCACCACTAACATTGAGTGTCTGCTGCCAACACACTGACTCAACTCCAGCCACTTTAAGTTTGCATCCTGTAGCTCCATCTCCAAAAAGTTCTGGGACACAGTGAAGTCCATGGAGAACAAGAGCACCTCCTCCCAGCTGCCCACTGCACTGAGGCTAGGGAACACGGTCACCACCGACAAATCCATGATTATTGAAAACTTCAACAAGCATTTCTCAACGCCTGGCCATGCCTTCCGCCTGGCTACTCCAACCTCGGCCAACAGCTCCGGCCCCCCCCGCAGCTCCTCGCCCAAGCCTCTCCAGGTTCTCCTTTACCCAAATCCAGATAGCAGATGTTCTGAAAGAGCTGCAAAACCTGGACCCGTATAAATCAGCTGGGCTTGACAATCTGGACCCTCTATTTCTGAAACTATCCGCCGCCATTGTCGCAACCCCTATTACCAGCCTGTTCAACCTCTCTTTCATATCGTCTGAGATCCCCAAGGATTGGAAAGCTGCCGCAATCATCCCCCTCTTCAAAGGGGGAGACACCCTGGACCCAAACTGTTACAGACCTATACCCATTCTGCCTTGCCTATCTAAGGTCTTCGAAAGCCAAGTCAACAAACAGGTCACTGACCATCTCGAATCCCACCGTACCTTCTCTGCTATGCAATCTGGTTTCCGAGCCGGTCACGGGTGCACCTCAGCCACACTCAAGGTACTAAACGACATCATAACCGCCATCGATAAAAGACAGTACTGTGCAGCCGTCTTCATCGACCTTGCCAAGGCTTTTGACTCTGTCAATCACCATATTCTTATCGGCAGACTCAGTAGCCTCGGTTTTACGGATGACTGCCTTGCCTGGTTCACCAATTACTTTGCAGACAGAGTTCAGTGTGTCAAATCGGAGGGCATGCTGTCCGGTCCTCTGGCAGTCTCTATGGGGGTGCCACAGGGTTCAATTCTCGGGCCGACTCTTTTCTCTGTATATATCAATGATGTTGCTCTTGCTGCGGGCGATTCCCTGATCCACCTCTACGCAGACGACAATATTCTATATACTTTCGGCCCGTCATTGGACACTGTGCTATCTAACCTCCAAACGAGCTTCAATGCCATACAACACTCCTTCCGTGGCCTCCAACTGCTCTTAAACGCTAGTAAAACCAAATGCATGCTTTTCAACCGATCGCTGCCTGCACCCGCATGCCCGACTAGCATCACCACACTGGATGGTTCCGACCTTGAATATGTGGACACCTATAAGTACCTAGGTGTCTGGCTAGACTGCAAACTCTCCTTCCAGACCCATATCAAACATCTCCAATTGAATATCAAATCAAGAGTCGGCTTTCTATTCCGTAACAAAGCCTCCTTCACTCACGCTGCCAAGCTTACCCTAGTAAAACTGACTATCCTACCGATCATCGACTTCGGCGGTGTCATCTAAAAAATTGCTTCCAACACTCTTCTCAGCAAACTGGATGCAGTTTATCACAGTTCCATTCGTTTCGTCACTAAAGCACCTTATACTACCCACCACTGCGACTTGTATGCTCTAGTCGGCTGGCCCTCGCTACATATTCGTCGCAAGACCCACTGGCTCCAGGTCATCTACAAGGCCATGCTAGGTAAAGCTCCGCCTTATCTCAGTTCACTGGTCACGATGGCAACACCCATCCGTAGCACGCGCTCCAGCAGGTGTATCTCACTGATCATCCCTAAAGCCAACACCTCATTCGGCCGCCTTTCGTTCCAGTACTCTGCTGCCTGTGACTGGAACGAATTGCAAAAATCGCTGAAGTTGGAGACTTTTATCTCCCTCACCAACTTCATCAGCTATCTGAGCAGCTAACCGATTGCTGCAGCTGTACATAATCTATTGGTAAATAGCCCACCCATTTTCACCTACCTCATCCCCACAGTTTTTATTTATTTACTTTTCTGCTCTTTTGCACACCAATATCTCTACCTGTACATCTGATCATTTATCACTCCAGTGTTAATCTGCAATATTGTAATTATTCGCCTACCTCCTCATGCCTTTTGCACACATTGTATATAGACTCCCCTTTTTTTTCTACTGTGTTATTGACTTGTTAATTGTTTACTCCATGTGTAACTCTGTGTTGTCTGTTCACACTGCTATGCTTTATCTTGGCCAGGTCGCAGTTGCAAATGAGAACTTGTTCTCAACTAGCCTACCTGGTTAAATAAAGGTGAAATAAAAATAAAAATAAATAAAAAATAATGGGAATTGATGGGAAATGATGTAAAATATATCACTAGCCACTTTAAACAATGCTACCTAATATAATGTTTACATACCCTACATTATTCATCTCATATGTATACGTATATACTGTACTCTATATCATCTACCGCATCTTTATGTAACACATGTATCACTAGCCACTTTAACTATGCCACTTTGTTTACATACTCATCTCATATGTATATACTGTACTCGATACCATCTAGTGTATCTTGCCTATGCTGCTCTGTACCATCACTCATTCAAATATCTTTATGTACATATTCTTTATCCCCTTACACTGTGTATAAGACAGTAGTTTTGGAATTGTTAGTTAGATTACTTGTTGGTTATTACTGCATTGTCGGAACTAGAAGCACAAGCATTTCGCTACACTCGCATTAACATCTGCTAACCATGTGTATGTGATAAATACAATTTGATTTGACACACACACACACACACACACACACACACACACACACACACACACACACACACACACACACACACACACACACACACACACACACACACACACACACACACACACACACACACACAGACAGAGTAAAAATGGCTATGGTGTCTCTTGCATAAGCAGCAGTGTTGTCCCTGTTTAAAAAATATAAGACATGAATAATAGATGTCTGATGCCCAGCAGCTTGGAATCTAAGAAAGCACCGGAACCACAGCGGAATCAGTGTGATCTCGCATTTTGCAACACACGGTGTGAAAGAGCATGTGATCAAAGCGTTGGACGTAATGGATGACGTGCTTCTGATAAAGTGGTACACGCATCGGCACACTGCTTCAAAGTTAGCTGCTTAGCGATTTCAACGCATGCCTCGTAGCTCCCGTATCAAACGTAACATCACTTGTTATAACACTGGGAGCCGCTTGCTGTTTTGACAGCTCCAACACCCCCGACATCTCCTAAATAAAAACAATGAAACTGATATCCAAGTTGTTGGTTATCGCAGGATAAAACAGAACTGATTAAATCAAGCCCTTACTGTTTAAATAGAGTGGAAAACTCCACAGAGAGATGCTGCCACACAGGGACTGTTTCATTATTAAACTCACTTTCTACATCAAGGAGCATCATGACTCAAAGTGTATAGCACGGTATAGTGTGCCTGTGTGTGGTCATCTGGCAGGCTGAGCATTATAGGATTGGCAAAGCCTACAATCTTAGAAATACGGGTACTGTATTGTTCCCTGGGATACAAGAAGATCAAAATGTACTTTCCGGGGTGCATACACAATCTCACATGGTACTGTTCGGTACCTTTTAGGGTACATCTGCGGATAAAGAGTATAATGGTACTTTATTAGTACCCAATATTTTTTATATAAAGGTACAGGTATCACACTCTCAACGTACGGTGAAGGTACATTTAGTTTCCCAGACAGTAAAAACTGTAACTTGTTTTTACGGTAGGTTACTTTAAAGAAAGGTACAGCATGTTACTGTAAATACCAAAGAAGCTTTGGTGTAAAAATACATTACTGTAAAGAAAGCACTTACTGTACTTTTTTTTTACAGTAACTTACAAGTAACTGTCAGTAAGTTACCATAAAATCAAGTTACATTTTTTACAGTGCAGGGTACAAACTTATTTTGTGTTCCCCTTAAGTCTTGATGGTACTGATCTGTACCTGTGCTTAGCAGAAAAGCAATATATTGTAGAAAGGTACATATTTGTACCCACCATAAGTTACAATTAGGGTACAAGGTACAATTACTAATGGTTTTGTCACTTTGTACAATTATCATTATTATTATCATATTTCCCAACATGCTCTACTGCAGGTTGATTAAAAAATGTTTTTAATATCTGTGTATTTGCATATAAACTGATTGATGAATTTATGCTACATGAAGATAAATAACATACATTACAAATACAATGAGTTTTTTTGCACCCATTAGTGAAATGGTCGTTCCATTTTAAAAGGTTTAGGTAGTCTCTTTAAACTGTTCCTGATCCCGACAATCAGTCTGAGCACAGATTGCAGGTGACTGAAAATTGCAACTGTTGAATATATCCAAACTCCGATTCCGATAGGAATTACACATCACTTTACAAGCCAGCATATTGTGAATTGCATACAGGGTTACAGAATTCTAGTACATTTCCCAGAGGTCCTGATAGGAAGATTCCTGGAAATAGAAGGGAATAAGCAGGAACAGTGGAAAATCTGAGAATTTTGTTACCTTACTCACAGTCCTAATGTGGCATGTAAACCATGTGCTTCAGGCCACTCTATTAGGATACAATAAACAATGTATTGTCATATAAAGTTTATTTTAATGATGCCATTCTCTTAGAAACTCACTTGGTGAAGATCATTGGACTGAAAACTGAGGAAATCAAAAACTCTGTCACTAACAAATACAGTCATGGGTGGTAACTCTACAATTCACTCAAAAAGGCAAGGCACAATGGGAAATTATTTTGGAGGCGTGGTTTTCTGGATAGTTATTTTAGGTCACCCGTAAATGGAAGTGTTGTACCACTTTAAGTGGGCTATGGTAATGGTACATTTTGCTCTCTCAAAGTGATAAATGAATATCTCTGTGGTGGTTTTCTACAAAAGCAAACTTGACCTTTTCTGGGGAAATTAAGCTTCCTGAAGCATTGCGCATTTCCAGTAAATTGTGTTGAAAGTAGATCAATTACTCAAGGATTTGATCAACCCGTTGTACACTAGTGACTTTTGTCAATATATTCAGATCTATTTACTCTCAGAAAAATGCTGATTAGAATCAAATTAGACGTCTTGCAAAACTACAAATCACTGCAAGCTACTGCACGTCATCTCGAGCTGACATCTTCGCTAACAGGTGTTGTGACAAATTAAAACATCTACAAGACAGTTCACAGAATTGTCCATTTTAGCGTAGCCTAGTGTTTAGAGTGTTGGACGAGTAACCGGAAGGTTGCAAGTTCAAACCCCCGAGTTGACAAGGTACAAATCTGTCATTCTGCCCCTGAACAGGCAGTTAACTTACTGTTCCTAGGCCATCATTGAAAATAAGAACTTTTTCTTAACTGACTTGCCTAGTTAAATAAAAGTTTAAAAAAGAAAAAAAAGGTAGTTAATCCTGAGAATCTTACCTTTGCCACGAAATCGTCAGTCTCGTCCAGATCATCATGGTTCTTTATGATAGCCACATTAGCAGCTAATTAGCAGTTCATTTTGGGGTGGGGTGGGGGGGTGAATACAGTTTAATATATTGCTAAAAATCACATTGTCCTAGATAGATTTACACGGTTATCAAATGTGATCAAATTAAGCTTCAGACGACATTGATGACGCACTTCTGATAAAGTGATACCCGAATCGGCACATTGCTTCGAAGTTAGCTGCTTAGCGATTTTGACGCATGCCTCAGGGCTCTGGTATCAACATCAATACGGTTGACTAAATTAATGGTTATCAATTCTATTCTCTGGGACCCCCAGCGGTTCCAGAGCTAGCACACCTGTTTCAACTTGAACACAACGAACCAAATAATAACGCCCATGGAATCTTAGCAATGTAACATGGATAACCTGAATTGAAAAACCTGTATGGTTCTTC
The DNA here is from genome assembly GCF_036934945.1 of Oncorhynchus masou masou. NCBI lineage: Eukaryota > Metazoa > Chordata > Actinopteri > Salmoniformes > Salmonidae > Oncorhynchus > Oncorhynchus masou. The sequence continues at coordinate 30,617,908 of NC_088242.1, forward strand.
AAAATGATCTAAACATTTAAGACATTTACATTTAAGTCATTTAGCAGACGCTCTTATCCAGAGCGACTTACAAATTGGTGAATTCACCTTCTGACATCAGTGGAACAGCCACTTTACAATAGTGCATCTAAATCATTTAAGGGGGGGTGAGAAGGATTGCTTTATCCTATCCTAGGTATTCCTTGAAGAGGTGGGGTTTCAGGTGTCTCCGGAAGGTGGTGATTGACTCCGCTGTCCTGGCGTCGTGAGGGAGTTTGTTCCACCATTGGGGGGCCAGAGCAGCGAACAGTTTTGACTGGGCTGAGCGGGAACTGTACTTCCTCAGTGGTAGGGAGGCGAGCAGGCCAGAGGTGGATGAACGCAGTGCCCTTGTTTGGGTGTAGGGCCTGATCAGAGCCTGGAGGTACTGCGGTGCCGTTCCCCTCACAGCTCCGTAGGCAAGCACTAAAAATAACCTTTTGAGATTGAGATTGGTGCTACAAAGAACCTTCATCCATAAAGGTTCCATAACCATAAAAAGGGTTCTATATAGTCTCAAAAAGGGTTGTAACCATAGCAGAACCCTTTTTTGTTGCTATTTTGAACCTTTTTAATGCTTCTTTACAGCACCATACAAGTTGCATTTAGAACCTTAAGAGCATGGTTCTTTCTAGAACATTCAAAAAAAGCAGAAGACACCAGTATTTTTAACAATATATAGAATCATTTTGTTTGAAGTGTGCATGTGTGTTTGCATTATGTGAGTGCATTTGTGATTGTGTATGATCGAGAGGGAGAGAAAGAGAAAGAAAAAGAGAGTGTACAGTACAATAAATGAATATAAATCTATCAGTGTGTCTTATTCTGCCCATATGGGGAAATACACATAGAAGCGTTGAAGAGCTGGGACATACAGTACAGTACGACCTTGCCTCAGAAATCTCCTGATCATGCCTGATCGGTATTATATTATGAGCTTGTCACAGATGAAGTCAAAAGAGAAGGGGGAAGAGAGAGAGAAAGAGTGAGTGAGAGAATGAGTATAAGAGAGAGATAAAACTCTACTGCACTGGCTCTTGGGGGATAATTGATTTTAATTTCAAAGAAGAAGCCGTTTAATTGTCCTTGATATTCTTTTTGTGGGATATCCCTTAATTGAAATGTAGTTTGCAGCAACCTTGGGGCCCATTTTAAAAACATGCAAACTTCTCCAAGTACATGTGAGAAATTATGTAAAGGCTTTTCCTTTAGACATGAAAAACAAATGGTTCTATAGAGAGCCTAATAAGGGTTCTTTGGCTTGTAACCATAGCGGATCCCTTTTAGGTGCTATATAAACTCAGCAAAAAAAAGAAACGTTCTCTCCCTGTCAACTGTGTTTATTTTCAGCAAACTTAACTTAACGTGTAAATATTTGTATGAACATAAGATTCAACAACTGAGACATAAACTGAACAAGTTCCACAGACATGTGACTATCAGAAACTGAATAATGTGTCCCTGAACAAAGGGGAGGGGTCAAAATCAAAAGTAACAGTCAGTGTCTGGTGTGGCCACCAGCTGCATTAAGTACTGCAGTGCATCTACTCTTTATGGACTGCAGCAGATTTGCCAGTTCTTGCTGTGAGTTGTTACCCCACTCTTCCACTAAGGCACATGCAAGTTCACGGACATTTCTGTGGGGAATGGCCTTAGTCCTCATCCTCCGATCCAACAGGTCCCAGACGTGCTCAATGGGATTGAGATCCAGGATCTTCGCTGGCCATGGCAGGAACACTGACATTCTTGTCTTGCAGGAAATCACGCATAGAACGAGCAGTATGGCTGATGACATTGTCATGCTGGAGGGTCATGTCAGGATGAGCCTGCAGGAAGGTACCACATGAAGGAGGAGGATGTCTTCCCTGTAATGCACAGCGTTGAGATTTCATGCAATGACAACAAGCTCAGTCCTGTCTGGTCCAGCAAGGTGGATTTGGGCTCATAGGTGACGTTGTTGCCGGTGATGTCTGGTGATGACCTGCCTTACAACAGGCCTACATGCCCTCAGTCCAGCCTCTCTCAGCCTATTGCGGACAGTCTGAGCACTGATGGAGGGATTGTGCGTTCCTGGTGTAAGTCGGGTAGTTGTTGTTGCCATCCTGTACCTGTCCCGCAGGTGTGATGTTCGGATGTACCGATCCTGTGCAGGTGTTGTTACACGTGGTCTGACACTGCGAGGACGATCAGCTGTCCATCCTGTCTCCCTGTAGTGCTGTCTTAGGCGTCTCACAGTACGGCATTGCAATTTATTGTCCTGGCCACATTTTTGATTTATTTCACCTTTATTTAACCAGGTAGGCTAGTTTAGAACAAGTTCTCGTTTACAACTGCGACCTGGCCAAGATAAAGCATAGCAGTGTGAACAGACAGCAACAGAGTTACACATGGAGTAAACAATAAACAAGTCAATAACACAGTAGAAAAAAATAAAAAAAGAGTCTATATACATTGTGTGCAAAAGGCATGAGGAGGTAGGCGAATAATTACAATTTTGCAGATTAACACTGGAGTGATAAATGATCAGATGGTCATGTGCAGGTAGAGATACTGGTGTGCAAAAGAGCAGAAAAGTAAATAAATAAAAACAGTATGGGGATGAGGTAGGTAAATTGGGTGGGCTATTTACCGATGGACTATGTACAGCTGCAGCGATCGGTTAGCTGCTCAGATAGCAGATGTTTAAATTTGGTGAGGGAGATAAAAGTCTCCCTGCAGTCCTCATGCCTCCTTGCAGCATGCCTAAGGCACATTCACGAAGATGAGCAGGAGCCCTGGGCATCTTTCTTTTGGTGTTTTTCAGAGTTAGTAGAAAGGCCTCTTTAGTGTCCTAAATTTTCCTAACTGTGACCTTAATTGCCTACCGTCTGTAAGCTGTTATTGTCTTAATGACAGTTCCACAGGTGCATGTTCATTCATTGTTTATGTTTCATTGAACAAGCATGGGAAACAGTGTTTAAACCCTTTACAATGAAGATCTATGAAGTTATTTGCTCATACGGTTCTAAATGGAACCTTCATGGTGTTTTTAAAGAACCCTTTCCTGAGGTTCTATAAAAAAGTTTCTATATAGCACCTAAAAAGGTATTCCACTATGTTTACGACCCTTTTTGGGGCGATATCGAAAACATTTATATGTTTTTCTTATTATAGCCATGATGGAGACTGGTTCCATAAATCATTTTTCTCAATCTCAAACGTTCTTTGTAGATCCTTTTCAGGAACCATACAGGGTTTTGTATTCTGGTTAGTCATATTATATTGTTAAAATTCCATCTGTGTTATTGTGTTAATAGAGAAGTTGAATCTTGTGTGCCAGCTCTGGAACGACTTGAGTAGTTTCACAAGACAACGCCACTGGCGATAATCATATTTTACATGTAATAGCATAACACCACAGATTAGATACACTGGAATGCACAAAAAGAGCCTGGAGCAAACTACGGTTCAAATATTTGAATGAGCCACCGCTCCTACAAGTTCCATTTAGAACCTAAAGAGCATAGATCTTCATAGCCATATATAGAACCATTTGTTTAAAGTGGGCATGTGTGTATGCATATATATATATATATATATATATATATATATATATATATATATATATAGAGCGAGAGAGAGTGTGTCTTATTCTGCCCATATGGGGAAATACACATGTCATAGAGGCCTTGAAGAGCAGGGACAGTAGGACCTTGCCTCAGAAATATTTGATCTCCTGATCATGCCTTACACAGGTCGGTATTGTATGATGAGCTTGGCACAGATTTATCTTTCCAGGATGTGACACGTGTGTTAAGTGCTTTATTGTAGCCACGGTCTAACTTTTAATGAGCTTTCCCGAGACATGTAAACATCACTCTGCATATGCAGAAATTAACAACACTTAAGTCAAAGAGAAGGGGGAAGACAGAGAGAAACCTCTATAGCATTGGCTATTGGGGGATAATTGATTTTAATTTCAAAGAAGTAGCCGTTTCAATGTCATTTATATTATTTTTGGTGGATTTCCCTTAATTAAAACTTGGTTAGCAGCAACCTTAGGGCACATTTTAAATGTGCAAACTTCTATAAATACACGTGAGAAATTACACAAAGGCTTTTCCTTTAGACAATAAAAACAATTGGTTCTATACAGTGCCAAATAAGGGTTCTTTGGCTTGTAACCATAGCGGATCCCTTTTTGGTGCTATATAGAACCGTTTTTGAAGGTTCCATGAAGAACCATGCTCATACGGTTCTAAATGGAACCTTTATGGCATTTTAAAGAACCCTCTCCTGAGGTTCTATAAAGAGCCATTAAAAAAAGGTTTTAAATAGCACCAAAAAAAGATTCCGCTGTGCTTACAACACTTTCATAACCTTTACGGAGACTGGTTCCATAAATCATTTTTCTCAATCTCAAACGTTCTTTGTAGATCCTTTTCAGGAACCATACAGGGTTTTGTATTCTGGTTAGCCATATTATACTGTTGCAATTCCATCGGTGTTATTGTGTTAATAGAGAAGTTGAATCATGTGTGCCAGCTCTGGAACGACTTGAGTAGTTTCACAAGACAACGCCACTGGCGATAATCATATGTAAAATGTACCAGCGTAACACCACAGATTAGATACACTGAAATGCATAAAAAGAGCCTGGAGTAAACTATGCCCCAAAATGTTTGAATGAGCCACCGCTCCTACATTTTAATTATCACTGAACTGCAAAGAACCATTGAAGGGGAGGTTAGGCACAAAACTACCTTCATACTTCCATTCATTTTTTAAAAACGGTACCGGTTACCTTCAGACAAGGACGTAGAGCAAAATGGAGACCACCATCGTGTTTGTGAGAGTTTGTAGGTCAAACCTTTCGGATGCTACAGACGTTTTTCTGAGAAGACCGATTTTCGGGATGTCTCATGGTCTGACAAACATGCCTCTAATTCTGCCGCCTTTCACCGCAGATGCGGGAGTATGACATAGGCGGATGTGGTGGATTGAGACCTGTCCAATGCAGAACTGTTACCTCTATCTCAATCTGACAGATTTTAGATTGCAAACCGGTATGTCAATCGATGTCATGTTTGCTTTAGCATGGTGTGGTTACGAGACAACAGAAAGACTCTCTTTACACATCTGCATGTACATGTTTTTACAGTCTGGGCAGAAAGAGTCTAACTGCATGACTGTTTTGTTTTACATGCCACCCTCTCACTTGTACTGTCATAGATTCCTGTGACAAGAACAAACTGGCAGTAATAACATCTTCAAGTGACTGATGATGTTTGCAGGACAAAAAAAACCTCCTTTCATTCCCTACACTGTTTGCTAGTCCTCTCACTTTATTTACCCTGGCTCACTAGTGTCAGGCGTTGCGGTCGAGTTGGGTCTAAACCAGGTATTGGGGTTTGCACAATGCCGTCGGGGTTACACCAAATAAAAATGTGATTTCACATTTAAAATAAATAAATATATATATATGTACACCTTTTTTCACATTTTCAAACAGTCTCTTTATATTTTCCAACGGGTAGCCTCGCTGTCACGACTTCCGCCGAGGTTGGCTCTCCTGCCTGCTCAGGCGGTGCTCGGCGGTCGTCGTCACCGTCCTACTAGCCACTACCGATCCCTTTTCGTGTATCTGTTGGTTTTGTCTGATTGGTTTCACCTGTGTGTTGTTTAGTTAATTAGTGTCTGTATATGTAGTAGGTTGTCCCGCCCCTGTCTTGTGCGGGATTGTTATTTGTGTATTCATGTCAGTCGGTGCATCTTGTGTTAATATTCTCCGGTCTGTTTTTATCCTGTGTTGGATTCACCCTGTGTGTGTTGGGTTGACCGTGTTTCTTGTTCGCTGGAGAATAAACTGTAATATCACTATCTGCTCTCTGCGCCTGATTCCACACACCTTGTTTAGACGTGACACTCGTTTCACTGCCAAAAATAAAATTAAACCATCTAGTGTTCAGCAAAATAACAACACAATATCATATACAGGTAGCCTAGTCAAATAATTAACATTCAATCACATTAACCATTACTCTCTCTCGGAGAGCAGTGCATATGTGGCTGCTGCTCATTCGGTTTCCTCGAAAATGGATACATGGTTAAAAAGAAGTAAAGCCTGCGTCCATGTAGACACATACCAGTTCTACTGGTAGTACTGCTACTACCAGCAGTACTACACCTGCACCTGTCAACTACACAAGTTGTTCTGCTTCCACGATCACATCCAATGCAAGCATCAGTAACTATACATTTGTTGTTAGCCCAGCTAGCATGGACACTGACAGTTGTGAATCTGATGCAGCCGAAGAGCCCCCTTACCCGGGAAAGCACCGAACAACAGACAAGGACTTGGACCATCAGAGGCACCAATATGATGAGAACTACATTGATTTGGGGTTTGCTTACACTAATGGTCAAAAGTTTTAGAGCACCTACTCATTCAAGGGTTTTTATTTTTACTATTTTCTACATTGTAGAATAATAGTGAAGACATCAAAACTACGAAATAACACATGTGGAATCATGTAGTAACTGAAAAAGTGTGAAACAAATCAAAATATATTTTATATTTGAGATTCTTCAAATAGCCAACCTTCCCTTGATGACAGCTTTGCAAACACTTGGCATTCTCTCAACCAGCTTCATGAGGTAGTCACCTGGAATGCATTTCAATTAACAGGTGTGCCTTCTTGAAAGTTAATTTGTAGAATTTATTTCCTTCTTAATGCATTTGAGCCAATCAGTGGTGTTGTGACAAGGTAGGGGTGGTGTACAGAAGATAGCTCTATTTGGTAAAATACCATGTCCATATTATGGCAAGAACAGCTCAAATAAGCAAATAGAAATTGCAGTCCCTCATTACCTTAAGACATGAAGGTTAGTCAATATGAAAAATTAAGAACTTTGAAAGTTTCTTCAAGTGCAGTCGAAACCATCACTCGCTATGATGAAACTGGCCACAGGAATGGAAGACCCAGAGTTACCTCGACTGCAGAGTATAAGTTCATTAGAGTCAACAGCCTCAGAAATTGCAGTCCAAATAAATGCTTCAAAGAGTAATTTGACCACGGAGGCCTGATTCACACAGTCTCCTCTGAAGACAGTCAACTTTTCAGAAAAACCTAGCCTAAAACCCCAAACAACAAGCAATGCAGGTGTAGAAGGACGGTGGCTAGGAAAAACTCCATAGAAAGGCCAAAACCTAGGAAGAAACCTAGAGAGGAACCAGGCTATGTGGGGTGGCCAGTCCTCTTCTGGCTGTGCCGGGTGGAGATTATAGCAGAACATGGCCAAGATGTTCAAATGTTCATAAATGACCAGCATGGTCGAATAATAATAAGGCAGAACAGTTGAAACTGGAGCAGCAGCACGGTCAGGTGGACTGGGGACAGCAAGGAGTCATCATGTCATGCAGTCCTGGGGCATGGTCCTAGGGCTCAGGTCCTCCGAGAGAGAGAAAGAAAGAGAGAAGGAGAGAATTAGAGAACGCACACTTAGATTCACACAGGACACCGAATAGGACAGGAGAAGTACTCCAGATATAACAAACTGACCCTAGCCCCCCGACACATAAACTACTGCAGCATAAATACTGGAGGCTGAGACAGGAGAGGTCAGGAGACACTGTGGCCCCATCCGAGGACACCCCCGGACAGGGCCAAACAGGAAGGATATAACCCCACCCACTTTGCCAAAGCACAGCCCCCACACCACTAGAGGGATATCTTCAACCACCAACTTACCATCCTGAGACAAGGCTGAGTATAGCCCACAAAGATCTCCGCCATGGCACAACCCAAGGGGGGGCGCCAACCCAGACAGGATGACCACATCAGTGAATCAACCCACTGAGGTGACGCACCCCTTCCAGGGACAGCATGAGAGGGCACCAGTAAGCCAGTGACTCAGCCCCTGTAATAGGGTTAGAGGCAGAGAATCCCAGTGGAAAGAGGGGAACCGGCCAGGCAGAGACAGCAAGGGCGGTTTGTTGCTCCAGAGCCTTTCCGTTCACCTTCCCACTCCTGAGCCAGACTACACTCAATCATATGACCCACTGAAGAGATGAGTCTTCAGTAAAGACTTAAAGGTTGAGACCGAGTTTGCATCTCTGACATGGGTAGGCAGACCTTTCCATAAAAATGGAGCTCTATAGGAGAAAGCCCTGCCTCCAGCTGTTTGCTTCGAAATTCTAGGGATAATTAGGAGGCCTGCGTCTTGTGACTGTAGCGTACGTGTAGGTATGTACGGCAGGACCAAATCAGAGAGATAGGTAGGAGCAAGCCCATGTAATGCTTTGTAGGTTAGCAGTAAAACCTTGAAATCAGCCCTTGCTTTGACAGGAAGCCAGTGTAGAGAGGCTAGCACTGGAGTAATATGATAATTTTTGGTTCTAGTCAGGATTCTAGCAGCCGTATTTAGCACTAACTGAAGTTTATTTAGTGCTTTATCCGGGTAGCCGGAAAGTAGAGCATTGCAGTAATCTAACCTAGAAGTGACAAAAGCATGGATTAATTTTTCTGCATCATTTTTGGACAGAAAGTTTCTGAATTTTGCAATGTTACGTAGATGGAAAAAAGCTGTCCTTGAAATGGTCTTGATATGTTCTTCAAAAGAGAGATCAGGGTCCAGAGTAACGCCGAGGTCCTTCACAGTTTTATTTGAGACGACTGTACAACCATTAAGATTAATTGTCAGATTCAACAGAAGATCTCTTTGTTTCTTGGGACCTAGAACAAGCATCTCTGTTTTGTCCGAGTTTAAAAGTAGAAAGTTTGCAGCCATCCACTTCCTTATGTCTGAAACACATGCTTCTAGCAAGGGCAATTTTGGGGCTTCACCATGTTTCATTGAAATGTACAGCTGTGTGTCATCCGCATAGCAGTGAAAGTTAACATTATGTTTTCGATTAACATCCCCAAGAGGTAAAATATATAGTGAAAACAATAGTTGTCCTAAAACGGAACCCTGAGGAACACCGAAATTTACAGTTGATTTGTCAGAGGACAAACCATTCACAGAGACAAACTGATATCTTTCCGACGGATAACATCTAAACCAGGCCAGAACTTGTCCGTGTAGACCAATTTGGGTTTCCAATCTCTCCAAAAGAATGTGGTGATTGATGGTATCAAAAGCAGCACTAAGGTCTAGGACCACGAGGACAGATGCAGAGCCTCGGTCTGACGCCATTAAAAGGTAAATTACCACCTTCACAAGTGCCGTCTCAGTGCTATGATGGGGTCTAAAACCAGACTGAAGCATTTTGTATACATTGTTTGTCTTCAGGAAGGCAGTGAGTTGCTGCGCAACAGCCTTTTCTAAAAATTTTGAAAGGAATGGAAGATTCGATATATGCCGATAGTTTTTCATATTTTCTGGGTCAAGGTTTGGCTTTTTCAAGAGAGGCTTTATTACTGCCACTTTTAGTGAGTTTGGTACACATCCGGTGGATAGAGAGCCGTTTATTATGTTCAACATAGGAGGGCCAAGCACAGGAAGCAGCTCTTTCAGTAGTTTAGTTGGAATATGGTCCAGTATGCAGCTTGAAGGTTTAGAGGCCATGATTATTTTCATCATTGTGTCAAGAGATGTAGTACTAAAACACTTCAGCGTCTCTCTTGATCCTAGGTCCTGGCAGAGTTGTGCAGACTCAGGACAACTGAGCTTTGAAGGAATACGCAGATTTAAAGAGGAGTCCGTAATTTGCTTTCTAATAATCATAATCTTTTCCTCTAAGAAGTTCATGAATTTATCACTGCTAAAGTGAAAGTCATCCTCTCTTGGGGAATGCTGCTTTTTAGTTAGCTTTGTGACAGTATCAAAAAGGAATTTCGGATTGTTCTTATTTTCCTCAATTAAGTTAGATCTCTGCATGTGTATTTCCCACCATAAAGCATGGAGTATCCTGCCTTGGCAAATCGCGCTGTTAAGACACTGATGCCCTTTGCAACCACGTACCTATGTGAGAGTGGATTCTCAGCCCTCACTAGCATGAAAACTAAATACAGGCACAGTGTGTGGAAAATGATTTAAGACTGAGACTCTCTCCAATACAACCCAACATTGCAGAGTTATGAGCATCCTTTCAAGCACACCCTTCTAATTAACCTGTGGTGAGTTATTCACCATTTTTGATGAACAAATAAGGTTTTATATGTAAGATGGTTAAATATTCTTATGTTTAATAAATGTATCATATAGTGTGTGTGTGTGGCAGGCTTACAATGATGGCAAAAAACAACATTTGAGAGTGCCCTGACCCTGGTGCTAGAGCGGGTACGCAGCTGGAGGTTGAATGTTTGAAGGGGTACGGACCTATACAATTTTGGGAACCTCTGTGAGAGTCTACTTCCATAGAACCAGCTAAACCACCTGGCAATCTCTCTCGACAGTAATATCCTAATGGGCCTCAGTCTCGTCAATAGGATTTAGATGAGATTATCGGCTCAGGTGGAGCAGGCAGATTATCAAGGTGTGAGCCCAGGGAGCCCTCACTTAGTGGATTGAAGGTAGAGGTTGAAATAGCAAGGGCCCTCATGAAAGGTAAGCTTAATTGGTACGCCAATGTTTAATAGTAACGACTGGGGCTAAATGATGTTTTCTAATAATTTAATATCAAGTTCAGAGAGTGGTTACCAGTCAGTACATTCACTGTATCTCTATTTTTAAACATGGGCTGTTAGTTCTGACTGGAGATAACTGTCCAGTGAAAATCTCACTTAAAAAAATGAATATTTACTCATACCCAAATAATCTTGTTGACTCATCCTATACTCGAATTTCTGGACAAGCATACATTGGAGAGAAAACACTTAATAAAAAACTCCACTGCAAAGATTCTTGCTATTTTCTCATAAAGAACGAGGTCATACTCCTGAGGAGGATGAGCTGGCCAATCAGCGGTCTACTCGCATGAATATGTTTAGGCCGTGGCTGTGAATACAATGTTTACGCCAGGGCCTCTGTTCCCATGGAAACCTCTTTCTCAAAGCTACGGATCCGGATAACGTTCTGCCATGTGTTATGTTATGCAAAAATAGCTGCTGCTCACACTCCACCTCCATTCACATTTCTCTCTTTACTCTCCTTCTTCTGACCCATGATGATGTAGCCTGTGGGCATGTTTGAGTGACAAGCAGAAAGTAACTGATTGTAGAAAAAAAGTTGAGGATTGAAGTCAGGGGAGGTGCTTTTGCGACAGCCAAAAGTTGGAGGGTATTACGGTTTTCCTACAGCAAGGCTCAGATTAACGTGGCATTTTATTTTAAAATGTTGAAATAAGCATGACTCCAACTCACATTTCAGACACTCACAAACTGAAATCATATATTGAGTGTACATGACAGACTGACCAGGTGAATCTAGGTAAAAGGTATGATCCCTTATTGGCGTCACTTGTTAAATCCACTTCAATTGGTAAAGATGAAGGGGAGGAGACAATTGAGACATGGATTGTGTATGTGTGCCATACAAAGCGTGAATAGGCAAGACAAAATATTTGTCTTTGAACGGGGTATGGTAGTAGGTGACGCACTGGTTTGTGTCAAGAACTGCAATGTTGCTGAGCATTTCACGCTCAACAGTTTCCTGTGTGTATCACGAATGGTCCACCACCCAAAGGACATCCAGCCAACTTGACCAAACTATGGGAAGCATTGGAGTCAATATGGGCCAGCAATCCCTGTGAAATGCTTTCGAACACCTTGTAGTCCATTCCTCGACGAATTGAGGCTGTTCTGAGATCAAAAGTGGGGCGGGGGGTGCAACTCAACATTTGGAAGATGTTCATAATGTTTTGTACACTCAGTGTATGTGTGTACATTATACAATCAATCCGTGAGAGAGAGCCTCAAATATTACATACATTTGTATTATGGTACATGAATAGCGGCAAAGTTGGTTCCTGTTTCAGTTATGTCTTTGGTTACCATCACGTGGGCCAAACAAAAACACGCTAATGACTGGTTGACAATGGATCCTCCCACATTCAACACCTGTGATTGCTTTAAGCCTCGCTTTATGTCTCTCACAAATGTCAATATGCCTTGTATACTGTTGTTGAGGATACTTGTCATTGTTTTAGTTAACTGCGGAGCCCCTAGTTCCACTCAACATGCCTCAGATACCCCCTTTGTCCCACCTCCCACACATGCGGGGACCTCACCCAGCATAACTGCATCCAGAGATGCAACCTCTCTTATTGTCACTCAGTGCCTGGGTTTACCTCCACTGTACCCACACACCCTATCATACCCCTGTCTGTACATTATGCCCTGAACCTATCCTACCACATCCTTAAATCTGCTTCTTTTATTCTCTGTCCCCAACACAGTTTTGATAGCCTTTAGCTGTACCCTCATCCTACTCCTTCTCTGTTCCTCGGGTGATGTGGAGGTTAACCCAGGCCCTGCGTGTCTCCAGTCGCTCTCATTTGTTGACTTCTGTAACCGAAAAAGCCTTGGTTTCATGCATGGTAACATCAGAAGCCTCCCCCCTAAGTTTGTTTTACTCACTGCTTTAGCACACTCCGCCAACCCTGATGTCCTTGCTGTGTCTGAATCCTTGCTTAGGAAGGCCACCAAAATTTGGAGATTTCCATCCCCAACTACAACATTTTGACTGCCCTCGACCAGCACAAAAACATCCTGTGGCGGACTACACTAGCATTGAATAGTCCCCGCGATATTCAAATTTTCAGGGAAGTCAGGAACCAATACACGCAGTCAGTCAGGAAAGCAAAGGCTAGCTTTTTCAAACATAAATTTACATCCTGTAGCTCTAACTCCAAAAAGTGTTGGGACACTGTGAAGTCCATGGAGAATTAGAGCACCTCCTCCCAGCTGTCAACTGCACTGATGCTAGGAAACACTGTCATCACCGATAAATTCACGATAATTTCAATAAGCATTTCTCTACGGCTGGCCATGCTTTCCTCCTGGCTACCCCAACCCCGGCCAACAGCTCCGCACCCCCCACAGCTACTTGCCCAAGCCTCCTCAGCTTCTCCTTCACCTAAATCCAGATAGCAGATGTTCTGAAAGAGCTGCAAAACCTGGACCCGTACAAATCAGCTGGGCTAAACCATTTGGACCCTCTCTTCCTAAAATTATCTTCCACCATTGTTGCAACCCCTATTACCAGTCTGTTCAACCTCTCTTTCATATCGTCCGAGATCCCTAAAGATTGGAAACCTGCCGCGGTCATCCCCCTCTTCAAAGATGGTGACACTCTAGACCCAAACTGTTACAGACCCCTAGACCCAAACTGTTACAGACCTATATCTGTCCTGCCCTGCCTTTCTAAAGTCTTCGAAAGCCAAGTCAACAAACAGATAACTGACCATTTTGAATTCCACCGTACCTTCTCCGCTGTGCAATCCGGTTTCCGAGCTAGTCATGGGTGCACCTCAGCCACACTCAAGGTACTAAACGATATCATAACCGTCATCGATAAAAGACAGTACTGTGCAGTGGTCTTCATTGACCTGGCCAAGGCTTCCGACTCTGTCAATCACCGTATTCTTATCGGCAGACTCAACAGCCTTAGTTTCTCAAATGACTGCCTCGCCTGGTTCACCAACTACTTCTCAGACAGAGTTCAGTGTGTCAAATCGGAGGGCCCTAATATTTTTTCCCAATAAAAACGTTAACATTTTGTGTCAAACTACCAGGAAGTCAGAAAAGACAGACTGCATGGGTGGGGAACTGGTAGGCTGACTGGGCGTGAGCTCACCTTGACTGGCGGTTCTTTGAATATTCCTATGTCAACTAAAATGGACGAAGTGAGCAGTGTTGCAGTGAGATTATCGCAAGCAAATTTGCTGATACACAAAACAACTCAAACAACATTGAAACTGCATGCAACATCCAGTCCTGTCATACATCACTGCATGGTTTCACAAATGCTTTGCTTATCTACCTGTTTGGTTGTTGTAACAGCATCCATAATTATAGACAAAATGTTGGCTGTATAATTTAGCAAGCCCAAATGAAATTGTCACCTCTGTTAATCAAGCTGGTTATCTAGCTCATCTCAGACATTTTCAGTTGGAACTTCACAGTGTGAAGTCTTGGTACATTTCCATATTGCCTGCCAGACAATGTTAACATATCATACAGTAACTACCAATGATGTCAACACGTTTGCATGAAGCTTCCTTTTGGCATGTCTCTTGATGTAATGACATGACAATTGCGTCAGAGTTTTGGCAACCCTTCCCCAGCTTTTCAGGTAAAATGGAGGCTGAAGACCTAGCTAGCCAGTTACTAGCTAACACCAGGCAAAGATAAAAGCAGGAACCTATACATATCTTTGCCATAGACGAATAGGAGGAACCTCTAATTACAGTGCATTCGGAAAGTATTTAAACCCCTTCCCCTTTTCCAAATGTAGTTACGTTACAGCCTCTAAAATGGATTAACTAAAAAAAAACGAATCAATCTACACATGCTGCCAAAAGTGCTTCAACAAAGTGCTGAGTAAAGTGCCTGAATTAGCAAACATTTCTAAAAAGCTGTTTTTGCTTTGTGATTATGGGGTATTGTGTGTAGATTGATGATAAAACAACAATAATTTAAAGCATTTTAGAATAAGACTGTAAGGTAACACAATGTGGAAAAAGTCAAGGGGTCTGAATACTTTCCGAATGTACTGTATATTTGCTGACACTCCAATTTTTTGCACCAGTAGACTAGCAATGTAAACCAAGCCCCTCTGCAAACACGCCTTTTGCGATGTTGGATTCGAGGCTGTAATTATTTAAATTAGGTAAGAGAATAAGACATTACCATTGGTGTCTTAAAATGAGGCTTTTTGTGATGTCACAAAAAAAAAATCCCGCCTCCTGAATCCAAGTGTTTGACATGGGGGAGGGCATCAGTAACTTTATGATCAACCTTTATCAATGTAGAAGCAACATTCATTTTTCATTAAAAAAAAAATCCTCCCATGCAAACCTGGTAATTAGAAGGTCCTTTGCAGATTGTATTTTCGAACAGCAACTATCAGAAAATAACATTGATCAAATGTTTTCACACTTTTATAGTGTTAGTTTCATCAGCAGTTGTAGAGTATTACACAGAAAAAAACAGAATTTTGACTGAACTGGGCCTTTAACTATTTTACCGCCTGGTGATGTCACTAGGTAGGCCAACACTGACCAGAACAGGCTGAGATTTCAGGCGGTCTTTTCAAACACTAAAAGGGTGTTATCATCATTTTCAGAATTTCACAGTATTATTCCAAACTCATGGTGTAGAAATATATATATAAAACACATTAATCGCCGATCAAGGAAGGGGGAGCAACAGCAGAGCACGGAGCAGCAGCTAGTTAGGAAGAGGAGTGGGCAGCTGCTAAGAAGAAAAAAAATTGGGTTTCCAGAAAATCTGGAAGTGTAGCCACTCCGATAATTTAAGGACCTGTATGCGCCCACAACATTCTGTTGTTTGGGTAGGCCCACACCATTAAAACACAAAAAAGCTGCTTTTTAACATACCTAATTAAAAAATGTTGGAAGGAAAACTAATTATGGGTTATATTTCATAGAAAAATGGAAACACTGGAAGTTGAGTGCAACACAATAGTGGTGGATGGGGTGGCAGGATAGCCTAGTGGTTAGAGCGTGTGACTAGCAACTAGTCTACTAGAGTTCAAACCCCCAAGCTGACAAGGTACACATCTGTTGTTCTGCCCCTGAACAGGCAGTTAACCCACTGTTCCTAGGCCATCATTGAAAATAAGAATTACTTCTTAACTGACTTGCCTGGTTAAATAAAGGTAAAATAAATAAACATTTGTATATTATGAGGGATCCCCATTCTTTGTCCAAACACATTAAGACATTACATTACACATAAAATAATTACATATCCACAACACAAAATGTAGGATATCACCAAACAACAGTATTACAATGCTCGTGTGTGTAGAGTACATGTGCTAGCGCCTGCATGCATATGTATGTCTCTGTACCTGTGTGTGTATCTCTTCACAGTCCCCGCTGTTCCATAATGTGTTTTTTTATCTGTTTTTTAATCGGATTCTACTGCGTGTGTCACTTACAAGATGTGGAATAGAGTTCTATGTAGTAATTGCTCTATGTAGTACTATGTGCTTCCCATAGTGGACTTGGGGATTGTGAAGAGACCTCTGATGGCATGTCTTGTGTGTTATGCATGCGTGTTCGAGCTCTGTGCTAGCAGTTTAAACAGACAGCTAGGTGCATTCAGCTTGTCAACACTTCTTACAAAACGAAGTAGTGATGAAGTCAATCTCTCCTTCACTTTGAGCTATGACAGATTGACACGCATATCTACAATGTTAGCTCTCTGTGTACATTTATGGGCCAGCCGTGCTGCCCTGTTCTGAGCCAATTGTAATTTTCCCAATTTCCTCTTTGTGGCACCCCTGACCACACGACTGAACAGTAGTCCAGGTGCAACAAAACTAGGGCCTGTAGGACCTGCCTTGTTGATAGTGTTGTTAAGAAGGCAGAGTTGCGCTTTATTATGGACAGACGTGTCCCCATTTTAGCTACTGTATCAACATGTTTTGACCATCACAGTTTACACTCCAGGGTTACTCCAAGCAGTTTAAATCACCTCAACTTGCTCAATTTCCACATTATTCATTCCAAGATTTAGTTGAGGTTTAGGGTTTAGTGAATGATTTGTCCCAAATACAATGCTTTTAGTTTTTGAAATATTTGGGACTAATTTATTCCTTGCCACCCATTCTGAAACTAACTGCAACACTTTGTTAAGTGTTGCAGTCATTTCAGTCACTATTGTAGCTGACGTGTAAAGTTTTGAGTCATCTGCATACAGAGACACACTGGCTTTACTCAAAAACAGTAACATTTTGTTAGTAAAGATTACTTTTTTCAAAGGGCCTAGACAGCTGCCCTGGAAAATTCCTAATTCTACCTGGATTATGTTGGAGATGATTCCATTAAAGAACACCCTCTGTGTTCTGTTAGACTGTTAACTCTTTATTCACAATATAGCAGGGGGTGTAAAGCCATAACACATACATTTTTCCAGCAGCAGACTATGATAGATAATGTGAAAAGCCGCACTGAAGTCAAACATAACAGCCCCCACAATATTTTTATCATCAATTTCTCTCAGCCAATCATCAGTCATCTGTTTAAAAACCACATCTGCGAGCAGGCCTTTCTAATCAACCTGGCCCGGGTATCCTGGAAGGATATTGACCTCATCCCGTCAGTTGAGGATGCCTGGTTGTTCTTTAAAAGTGATTTCCTCACCATCTTAAATAAGCATGCCCCTTTGAAAAAATGTAGAACTAAGAAAAGATATAGCCCTTGGTGTCACTCCAGACCTGACTGCTCTTGACCAGCACAAAATCATCCTGTGGCGGACTGCACGAGCATCAAATAAACTTTTCAGGGAAGTCAGGAACCAATACATGCAATCAGTTAGGAAAGCAAAGGCAAGCTTTTTCAAACATAAATTTACATCCTGTAGCTCCTTCACTCGTGCTGCCTAACATACCCTTGTAAAACTGACTATATTACCGATCCTTGACCATCGGCGATGTCATTTACAAAATAGCCTCCAACACTCTACTCAGCAAACTGGATGCAGTCTATCACAATGCCATCTGTTTTGTTACCAAAGCCCCGTATACCACCTACCACTGCGACCTGTATGCTTTCGTTGGCTGGCCCTCGCTACATATTTGTCGCCAGACCCACTGGCTCCAGGTCATCTATAAATCTTTGCTAGGTAAAACTCCACCTTATCTCAGCTCACTGGTCACCATAACAACACCCACCCGTAGCACGCGCTCCAGAAGCTATATTTCACTGGTCATCCCCAAAGCCAACTTCCCACTTTGGCCGCCTTTCCTTCCAGTTCTCTGCTGCCATTGACTGGAACAAATTGCAAAAATCGCTGAAGTTGTAAACTTATATCTCCCTCACTAACTTTAAACATCAGCTATCTGAGCAGCTTACCGATCGCTGCAGCTGTACATAGCCCATCTGTAAATAGCCCACCCAACTACCTACCTCACCCCCATATTGTTTTCACTTACTTTTTTCTCTCTTTTTGCACACCAGTATTTCTACTTGCACTTCATCATCTGCACATCTATCACTTCAGTGTTAATTCGCTAAATTGTAATTACTTCGCTACTATGGTGTTTATTGCCTTAACTCCTCACTCCATTTGCACACACTTTATATATATATATATATATATATATATATATATATATATATATATATATATATATATATATATATATATATATATAATCTTTCTATTGTGTTATTGACTGTACTTTTGTTTTTTTCCTATGTGTAACTCTGTGTTGTTTTTTGTCGCACTGCTTTGCTTTATCTTGGCCAGGTCGCAGTTGTAAATGAGAACTTGTTCTCAACTGGCCTAGCTGGTTAAATAAAGGTATTATTTTCTCTGAAAAGCAGTGTATTCTAAATAATCTTCTGTAACCTTTTAGATTATGGCATTATACTTACAAAATGGCCAGCCATACTGCATTACGGTGCAAATAAGCTTTCTACCCTCCAGTCTCTTATTTTATTGTGTCGACAACAATGGACGTCTTCCGGGCTTTTAGCACACCCAGCCTCATTAAATCAAACAGGATGTGATGTGTTTTCCCGACACACATACTTTCTCATCAGTCTCAGTCTCGCTCTCTGACTTGCATACACTCCATATCTGAACCATCACTTCAAGAGCCATTTCTTTTCCCTGTGGCTGTAATAGACATGTAATTTAGATGTGTTTAGACAAGCAGATAAGGGTCCAGCTCATCCAGCTCATCTCTCATAACGTCTAGCCACATCCAAAGGGAGAACTTTACCGTTTAATTTCCATGATTTAATATATCACCCACTGTTCCTTTCTTGGCTCAATTTGTCGTGACAGGTACATTGGGAGGGACCCATGATACTATATAGCAGGGCTCTCTAACCCTGTTGGGTATGGCTTCTGTGTGATGGTTTTATAGAGGAGATGCAGGGGGAAAATAAATATCAAGGATTGTTTTAAGACGTCATCAAGATGACAATGACAACATATCAATTCTCCCATAGTATCCCTGGGGGTTTGTTCACCAAGGCAACATACATTTAGTCAGTTAATAGGCCAAGTTAGTCATCCCTTATTAACAAGTGAACTGTTTATTTTCAGAGAGAATCTGGCCCCGTTTCAGAATCAATACCCCAATCTGAGAGTCTTGGTCATAGCTATAGAGCATTATAATTTGCCTTAGACCAGGGAGAGGAAGAATTCATAAATGTGACCATAAAGCTCAGCCACAGCAGCACATCCCGGTCTGCCACCACCTACCTCTCTCTGACAGTGTTGTCAGGCAGACAAGATACATTTTCACACCCCAATAAGCAGTGTCAGTGAGGCTGTTCACATATCATACCATTATGAGACAACGGTGACATAACTTGAGTGGAACTTATGTGTTAAGGTTTATTTACTCAGCAACCTATGGTTGGATATTCTCACTCTGACTCAATAGGAATTACACATTCATTTTCAAGCCAGCATAATGTGACTTGCAGACTTGGTGTGTCTTTTAACCAGGCTCTTCAGACCACTGTGGTAGGGTGCAACTAGGCCCTAAAAAAGGCCTCATGATGGATGTAATGTGTTGTCATAAAGAGTTTAATTTTAAAGATGACATTCACTTAGACACTAAGTTGGTAAAGGCTTTAGGACTGAACACCACTGAATATAAGCACTACATCTCTGTCGCTAACAAATCAGTCAATGGTGGTAACTACAACTCACTCGAAAGGCAAGGCACACTGGGAAATATGCATGTTGACGTTCACGGGATGGATCCCAAAATTAATGTGTAAAGTGATGAAAACAAATTAGGCTAGTTGTGCAAGACATTTTAGAGATAAAACATTAAGTAGCATTTTGTTTTTAAACGTGTGCATGCTTTTCTCCTCTGACAAAGCAAAATCTGTATCAAAGGGTGTGAGGCATGTTTCAGGTAAGATACATATGACTATCCTCAATGAAAGGTGGCTATCGAGGAGAGGAAAAATGAGGAGGGGAGGACATTCTTCTATTTGCCCAGCAGCAGCGCCAGAGCTAGCCTTTAGGGGGCCTGTCATGCCAAATAATGTCCCCCTCTACGTCACAATGGGATTCGATGAGTTCTAACTTCTGTTGCTAGGACTTTCAACATTCTGACTGGATTACGTAATGAACCAAAGCGTCCGTTGCTAGGCTGGTTGCTTGGCTCTATTTTACCTTGTAGCGGCAGCAAAGGAAGGAGAACGGCGGCAGTTCTAGTTCCCCTCATAAACGCCCTGCTCAGTCCGCGCAAAATTATTACCTCAGAATTGCTCTCCAGTGACAACCTGCTGACTACCTGCTGCTTCAGAAGACAAAAAATACCAAAAAGAGAACATTATTTTGTTGACCATATATTTGTATATTTTATTTACTTCACCCTGCCTAATCAGCTACCTACCTATCCTACCTATCCAGGCAGTTTTATTTAGCTAGCTAGCTAACTGTTATTGTAGCTTTCTGTTTGTATGTAGCTTGCACTTTAATGGCATCCTTCAAGAAGATATTATTTTATCTTTCCATTCAGGCGAAGTACCATGAAGGCACCACTGATGATAGGTTGGGAGGGCAGAGAAATTCACAATTCAGGGTAACGTTAAGTATTTAACTTTATTAGATCAATTGAAATATTTATTGTACAACCATTTTTCAACCCTTAGACATCTAGTTGGTCATCTACATGTTGCTAGCTATACATTTACTTATATGTCTATATCATATTGAGGAATCTAGCTGTAATTAACACTGACTAATCACATGGATAAGTTCAATTCATTATGGTAATTCCAACTGCCTTTAACTAGGTGTCTTCGCTAGACAGAGAGAGAGACAAACACATACAGAGAAAGAGAGACAGAGAGACAGAGAGACAGAGAGACAAAGAGACAAACACATACAGAGAAAGAGAGAGAGAGAGAGAGAGAGAGAGAGAGAGAGAGAGAGAGAGAGAGGGAGAGAGAGAGAGAGAGAGAGAGTAACCATTTGTACATTCTCACAACACTGTTTAAATACATAATATGACATTTGTAATGTCTTTATTATTTTGAAACTTCTGTATGTGTAATGTTTACTGTACATTTTTATTGTTTATTACACTTTTGCATATTATCTACCTCACTTGCTTTGGCAATGTTAACACATGTTTCCCATGTCAATAAAGCCCCTTGACAGAGAGAGACAAACACATACTGAGAGAGAGAGACAGAGAGACAAACACATACAGAGAAAGAGATGGAGAGAGAGAGAGAGAGAGAGAGACAGAGACAAACACATACAGAGAGAGAGAGACCGAGAGACAAACACATACAGAGAGAGACAGAGAGACAAACACAAACAGAGAGAGAAACAGAGAGAGACAAACACATACAGAGAGAGAAACAGAGAGAGAAAAACACATACAGAGAGAGAGAGAGACACACACAGAGAGAGAGAAAGAGGGGAAGAAAGTGGTGAAAGAGGATGAAAGTGAGCGAGAGAGAGAGGTGAGAAGAGAGTGAAACACAGAGAGATAGAGATGGAGAGTAAGACAGCAGTGAAAATTCACTAAGAGTTTACATTTGAGTATTTAAACAACTTTAGTCCTCCAACTTGTTAGGCAATCACATGTACCTGCAGGGGGAGGATGGCCAGTCAAACAGGAGGTTGATTTTCACTAAAGAGGAGAAGGAGGCCATGCATAGATTGCCAAAATCAAATTTGCATGGGATTGCCAAGCAGCTGGGCAAGTGAAATAACCTTTTGTTTATAAATCACATTCTATTATATCTGAAATTGTTATGATTTTAATGATTGTCAAATCAGAGAGCACAAGATGTTTCAATTTGTCATGCCAGAGTTGAAGCCCATCAAAGTTGTTTCCCCATGTCACAATTAAAATATTGCACTGATAAGTTTTGTAACGGTTGCTTTATTTAACCACAGCAGAGTTCAATATTATAGAATGTTTGTGTTAATATCTTTACAAATATGAAAATTGACATACTGTATGACACAGATACTATTAAGAATAAAGTAATCTTCTCTCCGGTACTTCAAATGTTAGGGGTGGACCTCATCAGACCCTTCATGAAAATCCAGGAATGGCACCCGCTGGTGTCTGACGGCGACCTATTACTTCACCAAGTTGGTGGAGGCAATACCCATTAAGGTCAGTAAAGGAAGAGAATGCACTTAACTCTAAATTCCCTTCTGTAACCCTTAAAATTGGGGTCTTGGAACCAAAAATTGATTTTCGTTTTGTATGATACCCGTCATGGACAAGACTGGCGAGGCCACCTCCAAGGTGATGATGGACATCTTCAACACCCATGGTGATAGGCTATATTCTGTCACCAACTATTTAAATAGCCAAGTCTATTTACAGATTTCTTTAGATCAACAAAGCCTTGTTTGAGATCACTGAAACTTGTTGAACCAGATCAGAACGCCTCCCAGGACCACCTTCAGGCACGTGCTGAGAAGGACGTGGAGGCTTTTGACCAGGTAAAAATTATTATCTGCTGTTCATTTTTTTCTTCTGGCCCTCCAAGAGATTTGTAAGGGATGTCTTTGTAATAATAAGGTGCAGGAGAAGCAGGAAGAGAGCTACAGGAGGAGAATCAAGAAGTTTGGTTTGGACGAAGGACAAAAGAAAGGCAAGACCCTGGAATCCTCGCTGCTCTTTCGCTCCTTGCTGGGGTCACCATCCGTTAAGGTGAATATTAACATCTCAAATAACTATTTGCCTTTGCACACAAATGAACCTGAAGCTAGTTTAAGTCTCCATAACTCTGAGATTTTTCTCTTACTTTCATCCACCAGAGCCAGTGAGTTCAGATCTGTCTGATTCTCTGTGCACTGAGTCAGAGGGGGACCAGCTTGAGGTAGGCTATACCTTCATAAACTGTTGGAAAGTACATATCTCCCCTTCATAATACTGCACTAATCCATCAAATTTTCTCACATGTAGCTTGTGTCGGACTGGAGGAACATGACCAGGTAAGTCCAGTTAATGAACTAGAAAACACCATTTAGGGTTCTCATCACTAGTGTCCAACAGGGGCAGGTAAGGCCAGCTGCTATCTGTGGCCGGATGAAGGACCTTCGTGCTCTTTTGCGGGTGCAGCATCCAGCAGTGAGAGGCCTCCTCGCGGTGGGTGGCATCGCCATGCTGTAAGCAGTATCAACACTGGCCCAGAGGATTGTTCAGATAGTCAATCTCAAGGCTAACCACTAGGTCACGATAAGTAACCTCCATTGCCAAGTAGGTACTGTTAAGGTGTATGACTCCAGTGGTCATGACACCACCTGGGAGTTTCTCTCACAACTCCCCTCTCTTATCTTTTCCAGGGACCTCTGTGACTGTGGAGTTGCCGCAGCAGAAAGGGGGCAAAGATTGTGGGCAGTTTGCAATTGCAAACAGTCTTACTCTCTGCAGAGGCGAGGAACCCTCCATGACACGATACCATCAGAACTCCATGAGAAATCATATTTTTTCTTGATTTCAGGCTGGTTCACCTGGCACCATTTCCCAGTCCAGATTCCAGTCCACGTCCTGGGTCCAGGCGTCCCACCTGCAGGCGTCCCAATGTCCAGACCTCCCAAGATATTCACACCCTACACAACAGAGGTCAGCGTCCACTGATGCTGACGGAAGTACGTGATTAAAGGTAAGGAGGAGGCCCGATACAGGAAATGCGGCAAGTATTTTCATGTCTTGTTTGTCTCATGACGTTAACGTGTCGTGAGTTTGTCTGTCCGTCGTGTCCTACGTCCATCATCGTTTTTTTTGGTCCAATGTTGTTTTCCCCACTCTTGTTGTCACTGCTTGGCTGGCTCCCCACCTCAAGACGGTAGGTATTTTACTACTACCTGTTGTAAATTGTATGTTATTGTCACGAATATCACCGAAGGTGGCTCCCCTTCCTGCTCGGGTGGAGCTCGGCGGTCGTCGTCGCCGGTCTATTAGCTGCCACCGATCCCTTTTTCCTTTTTGTTTGTTTTTGTCTAATTGTTTTCACCTGTTCCTTGTTGGGGTTTTGGGACGGGTGTTATTTAAGTTTGTTTTGCCCGCTGGTGTTTGTGCGGGCTTGTTGGTTGTAATGTTTGGTGATGTATCGTGTTTTGGTTTTGGGTTTTCCGCTGTCCAGTGTGCGTCTAAAGACAACGACCAGCTTGAGCAAAATTCAAGCCCCCCCTTCCAAGAGTGGCTGCCTCTCGAGGACAAGTGACAGGAAAAACTAGCCGCAGCACCTACTGAGTCTTGATTCTGCCTCTTCCCTCTCTCCTCTCCCTCCAGATGAAATTCTGTGACGTCTGATTGCCCAACCATTCGCCCACTTATCCCATCACCTCCTCCCTTCTCCATCTCTGGAGACCTCCCATTCCTGAACAACCTCACCAACCCCTCTGATGTAAAAAATCATTCTTTCTTTCTTTTCTATGTCTGTCATTTACATTATTGCATGTCTAATCGAACATTTAATTTAAGTTAAAACAATCAATAATTATATTTTCACATACCTGATCAATCTGTAACCTGTATGTTTGCTTGTTTATGTCTCTGTCTCCTAACCTGTTCCCTTTAACTCCTTTAACTCCCTTTGCTTCTGTTCTCCAGGACGTAGGGGTTCTACCTACCACCCAGACGTGGATCCACCTGATGTCCCCCATTACCAACCATCCTCCAACTTTTCATTACATTACCTAAAGGTACTGTTATTGTCATGTTGTCATACTGGGAAAACACTAGCACTGCAAACATTCAGGACAAAGGGAGCATCAGTGCCTGGACCTTCGCAGTCTCCCTCTTCAAGTCCTCCTTCTGAGACTGGCTGCCTGTTGAGAACAAGCGACAGGCAGAACCACCCATCCACACAGCACCCACCTCCTCTCTATTCCACACACCATAATTTATGATTGCCATGTGATTGGTTTTCACGGCTGTTTCACATGTTGTTCATTGTAAGTTGTAATGTATTCCTTGATGGCATTTGTTAGTTCAACATTATTAATTGTTGTATCCTAGGACCTACAGTAGGTAGATACTGTATATATTCAACCACAAGAGTGTACTAATGAGCTATGCAAGATATACAGTATTTTTTACCATAATAGAGGATTACTGAAATAATATTATTTCAGTGTAGACAAGAAAAAGAAAAACTTGCCAGCCAGACAAGCCAGTGTATGAATCAAACAGATTTTCACATGAACGGAGTGGAAATTAGCGGACTTTGTGATCTGTAAGGTCAGTAACACACGTGTCCGGCAGATGACACGTTTTCTTTGCTATTTCCGAAATGTAGCAACTTTTAAGACATGAATTTCATGTTGTTGAAATGTTAATCTTGAAACTCCCCATCCCGGATCCGGGATTGTGACTAAGCCTCAGGCTCATTAGCATAACGCAACGTTAACGATTTCTGAAAATCGCAAATAAAATTAAAATAATGCGTTTGCTCTCAAGCTTAGCCTTTTCTTAACAACACTGTCATCTCAGATTTTCAAAATATGCTTTTGAACCATAGAAATTGACTAATTTGTGTAAGAGTATGCAAAGCTAGCATAGCATTTTGTGTAGCATGTAGCACGCAACATTTTCACAAAAGCCAGATAACCAAATAAATAAAATCATTTACCTTTGAAGAGCTTCTGATGTTTTCAATGAGGAGACTCCCAGCCACATACCAAATGCGCAGTGATTCCTGAAAGCGTCTGTGTGTAGGAGAAATCGTTCCGTTTTCTACATTGCGCCTGGCTACCGAAACGAACCGAAAATGCAGTCACCTACAACGTGAAACTTTTTCCGGATTAACTACATAATATCGACCGAAACATGGCAAACGTTGTTTGGAATCAATCCTCAAGGTGTTTTTTCACATATCTCTTCATTGACATGCAGTTCGTGGAAGCTTGCTTCTCTCTCTGTGCCCCATGGAAAAATACTGGCAGGTGACTTTTGCGCACCAATTTCGGCGCAGGACACCGGGCGGACACGTGGTAAATGTGGTCTCTTATGGTCAATCTTCCAACGATCTGCCTACAAATACGTCACAATGCTGCAGACACCTTGGGGAAACGACAGAAAGGGCAGACTCATTCCTCTTGCGTTCACAGCCATATAAGGAGATCATGAAAGACAGAGCCTCAAAAATCCTTGTCATTTCCTGGATGCCAAGTCATCTTGGTTTTGCCTGAAGCTCACGTTAAAGGGCACGCACAGAGAAGATATTTGTATTTCTGGACACGTCAGAGTGTTTTCTTTCGAACAGTAGCAATTATATGCATAGTCGAGCATCTTTTTGTGACAAAATATCTTGTTTAAAACGGGAACGTTTTTCTTCCAAAAATGAAATAGCGCCACCATAAGTGTAAAGAGGTTAAAAAGGTACCCAAAAGTAGTTACATGTAATGTTTTCATCTTATTAGCTCAA
This sequence comes from Oncorhynchus masou masou, assembly GCF_036934945.1. Classification (NCBI taxonomy): domain Eukaryota; kingdom Metazoa; phylum Chordata; class Actinopteri; order Salmoniformes; family Salmonidae; genus Oncorhynchus; species Oncorhynchus masou. Next base: position 30,644,423 of record NC_088242.1, read on the forward strand.
CAAAGCGTATTTAAGCAGCGGAACTGTTGTGGAAATCAGCTTGGTTTAGTACATAATGGGGATGAAAAGAACGTCATTTTGGCTGTAATGATATAAAACATTTGAGGCATTAGGTCATCCAACCATAGACGAAAGCATTGGATGCCAATAGCTTATTGAATCCCATTGTGACGTGTGTGTGTGTGTGTGTGTGTGTGTGTGTGTGTGTGTGTGTGTGTGTGTGTGTGTGTGTGTGTGTGTGTGTGTGTGTGTGTGTGTGTGTGTGTGTGTGTGTGTGTGTGTGTGTGTGTGTGTGTGTGGGGGGACAGGTGGACGCTATTTAGCAAGGCAGGGCCCCCTAGGCACGTGCCCATCCCCAATCGGTATTCGGTCATGTTTACTACAAGTTTAGATAGCTGGCTAGATTACTACCAATCTTAAAAATGTTAGCTGACATGGCTAAATTAGTGACTTGCATAACAAGAGAAAAAATGTTGACGCATAACCACATTTCGAAATTGCACCTGGTGTGTTCTACTATTCTTATTCTCAATAGTAAGTTGAAACCCTTAATGGGTTCCTAAAAAAAATACAAAAAAGTTTTTTTTTTTGGAGGGGGTGGCTCCTATTGGCAAGCGGCCCTAAGCGGTTGCTTATGTCTGGAACCGGCCCTGTGTTTGCCCATGAACAAATTGATATTTCCTAGACCACTCAACCACTTATCGGTTTCCCGGTCATGGAGGGTTGAACACGGAGGAAAAATGTAATCAAATTCTATTTGTCACATGCTTTGTCACTAACAGCGAATTGCTTACGTGTGGGCCCTTCCCAACAATGCAGAATTTAAAAAAATATATAAGAGGAAAATAAAAACACAAAGAATAAATACACAATGAGTAACGACAACTTGTCTATAAACACTGGATACCAGTACCGAGTCGACGAGCAGGGGTAATGAGGTAGATATGTAGATATAGGTAGGGATGAAGGGACTAGGCAACACGATAGATAATAAACAGTAGCAGCAGGATATGTGATGAGTCAAAAGAGTTAGTGCAAAAAGGATAAACGCAGATAGGCTGGGGAGTTATTGGTTAAAGATGCACTACGCAGAAATCGAAAATTGTAGACATTTGAATAGTTCGCCTAATTTCAATCAGGAAGTTACTATACTGACCAAGCTAACAGAGTGGCGCAGTGGTCTAAGGCACTGCATCTCTGTGCTTGAGGCGTCACTACAGACACCCTGGTTTGATTCCAGGCTGTATCACAACCGACCGTGATTGGGAGTCCTATAGGGCGGCACACAATTGGCCCAGTACTTTTTTTAAAACTAGCGTGAGGAAGTTATTATAGTGGCCAAGCTAACTAGGATCAGGAGGTTACTATAGTGGCCAAGCTAATTAGCAACAGGAGGTTACTATAGGGGCCAAGCTAACTAGCATCAAGAGGCTACTATGGTGGCCAAGCTAACTAGCATCAGGAGGTTACTATAGGGGCCAAGCTAACTAGAATCAAGAGGCTACTATGGTGGCCAAGCTAACTAGCATCAGGAGGTTACTATAGTGGCCAAGCTAACTAGCATCAGGAGGTTACTATAGTGGCCAAGCTAACTAGCATCAGGAGGTTACTATAGTGGCCAAGCTAACTAGCATCAGGAGGTTACTATGGTGGCCAAGCTAACTAGCATCATGAGGTTACTATGGTGACCAAGCTAACTAGCATCAGGAAGTTACTATAGTGGCCAAGTTATAAAACCATGAGTTACAAAACACGTTCACAGGGGGTTGGTTAACTCTTGAGGTTACTCGTATCTCCACCAAATGAGATAAATCCTCTATTAGTTTTAATGCGCCCCACTGCTGGAACAATTTGTAGATCTCATTAAAATTGGATGTTCTGGTGCCGCTCAGGCAGTTTAGGGTGTTGATTGAGGACCTAGTAGCTGAGAAATGTAATGGTTGTTTGTGATTGTGTTTTTGCTTGTGTATTATGTATTTTAACGTGTATATATGCATGTGTAGTTGTACATGTGTATATTGTATTTCAATGTGTATTGTGTACACAGGGCTCACCAGGAAATGAGACCCTCGGTCACAGTGTTGACTCCCTAAAAAAAGAAGATAACTAGCATCAGGAGGTTACTATAGTGGCCAAGCTAACTAGCGACACGCCTGGTAAGCCATCATCTACTATACTATAGCCTAGCTCTAGTCTGGGCAGTTTATCACTTGAAAAGTGTTAATAACATAATAATCTATCCTCGTTTTTGTATTCAAAGGGTTTTCTGAACATTTGACTGATTTAGCTGAACTATATTTTTTTGCAGCATTGCTGTTTTGAGGATTGCATTATTCAGGAGTTTTGTTTTCCAATTGAAAAACAAGACTTCCATTTGATAGTCCAGGCACAGAATATCTGCACCGGTAATGTAGCTTGAGCTTCTTCACTAATGATGAACATTGTTTTCATCCCTTCCAGTGTGTTTTGCATCCCGTCGAGATTTAGTCCTAACTGTAGTTTGGATTCTCTGCTACTGCTAATAAGGCCTGGTTAAAGACTGGTGTTTAATTTACCTTCCTCTACCGTGGAGGAGGTGAGAAGAGGAGAGAAGAAGAGGAGAAAGGAGAGAAGATGAGGAAGAGGGGGAGAAGAAGAGAGAATGGGGAAGGATAGAAAAGAGGATCTCAGGAGCAATAAGAAGAGAGGCTGGTGAATCCCTGGCTGAGCTATCCGGCAGATGAGAGCACTCGACGCTGTTGGTGTTGTAGATGGATCAGCACATCTGGCCTGTGTTCTGTTCCTCTGCTCCCTCCCTCCCAGCAGTTTGTAATTATTCACACCAACTCACAGGAATCCTTGAGCCTTTCCTCCTAAAGAGCCCCATGCATAATGAGGGTGGAGTGGAGCCACAAAGCACTTTCCTCGCCTTAATTGGATTTAACGAAAAACTAGAGAGGAGAAAGAAGAGAACGAAGGAAATTATCATCATGCATGGACATTTTTTTATGTACAAGGAGAATTGTAGCCATGTACAATACACAAGTGTAAACAAAAATGCATACACGTTATGCACCCACGTGCACACACACACACACACACACACACACACACACACACACACACACACACACACACACACACACACACACACACACACACACACACACACACACACACACACACACACACACACACACACACACACACACAAATCAAATCAAATTAAAATGTTATTAGTCACATGCGCCGAATACAACAGGTGTAGTGAAAGGCTTACTTACGAGCCCCTAACCGACAGAGCAGTATAAAAAAATATGGATAAGAATAAGAGATAAAAGTAACAAGTAATTAAAGAGGAGCAGTAAAAAAATAACAATATATACAGGGGGGTGCCGGTACAGAGTCAATGTGCAGGGCCACCGGTTAGTTGAGGTAGTATGTACATGTAGGTAGAGTTAATTAAAGTGACTATGCATAGATGACAACAGAGAGTGGCAGTGGTGTGGAGAGGGGGAGGGGGGGGGGCAGGGCAATGTGAATAGGTCTGGGTAGCCAGTTGACTAGATGTTCAGGAGTCTTATGGCTTGGGGGTAGAAGCTGTTTAGAAGCCTCTTGGACCTAGACTTGGTGCTCCGATACCGCTTGCTGTGCGGTAGCAGAGAGAACAGTATGACTAGGGTGGCTGGAGTCTTTGACAATTTTCAGGGCCTTCCTCTGACACTGCCTGGTATAGAGGTCCTGGATGGCAGGAAGCTTGGCCCCAGTGATGTACTGGGCCATTCGCATTACCCTCCATAGTGCCTTTCGGTCAGAGGCCGAGCAGTTGCTATACCAAGCAGTTATGCAGCCAGTCAGGATGGTCTTGATTGTGCAACTGTAGAACCTTTTGAGGATCTGAGGACCCATGCCAAATCTTTTCAGTCTCCTGAGGGGGAATAGGTTCTGTCGTGCCCGCTTCATGACTGTAGTTTGTTGGTGATGTGGACACCAAGGAACTTGAAGCTCTCATCCTGCCCCACTGCAGCCCCTTCGATGAGAATGGGGACGTGCTCGGTTCCTTTTCCTGCAGTCCACAAGTCTCCTTGGTCTTGATCACGTTGAGGGAGAGGTTGTTGTCCTGGCACCACATGGCCAGGTCTCCGACCTCCTCCCTATAGGCTGTCTCGTTGTTTTCGGTGATCAGGCCTACTACTGTTGTGTCATCGGCAAATTTAATGATGGTGTTGGAGTTGTGCCTGGCCGTGCTGTCATGAGTGAACAGGGAGTACAGGAGGTGGCTGAGCACTCACCCCTGAGGGGCCCCTGTGTTGAGGATCAGCGTGGCAGATGTGTTGTTACCTAACCTTACCACCTGGGGGCGGCCCGTCAGGAAGTCCAGGATCCAGTTGCAGAGGGAGGTGTTTAGTCCCAGGATCCTTAGCTTATTGATGAGGGCACTATGGCGTTGAACGCTGAGCTGCAGTCAATGAATAGCATTCTCACATAGGTGTTCCTTTTGTCCAGGTGGGAAAGGGCAGTGTGGAGTACAATAGAGACTGCATCATCTGTGGATCTGTTGGGGCGGTATGCAAATTGGAGTGGGTGTAGGGCTACTGGGATGATGGTGTTGATGTGAGCCATGACCAGCCTTTCAAAGCACTTCATGGCTGCAGACGTGAGTGCTACAGGTCGGTAGTTACAGGTTACCTTAGTGTTCTTGTTCAGGTTACCACTATGGTGGTCTGCATAAGACATGTTGGTATAATAGACTTGGACAGGGAGAGGTTGAAAATGTCATTGCAGACACTTGCTAGTTGGTCAGCACATGCTCGCAGTACACCGCGGCCTTGTGAATGTTGACCTATCTCAAGGTCTTACTCACATTGACTGCGGAGAGCGTGATCACACAGTCTTCCGGTACAGCTGATGCTCTCATGCATGTTTCAGTGTTATTTGCCTCGAGCGAGCATAAAAGTAGTTTAGCTCGTCCGGTAGGCTCTTGTCACTGGGCAGCACTCGGCTGTGCATCCCTTTGTAGTCTCTAATGGTTTGCAGGCCCTGCCACATCCAACGAGCATCAGAGCCGGTGTCGTACGAATCGATCTCAGTCCTGTATTGACACGTTGCCTGTTTGATGGTTCGTCGGAGGGCATAGCGGGATTTCTTATATGCTTCCGGGTTAGAGTCCCGCTCCTTGAAAGCGGCAGCTCTAGCCTTTAGCTCAGTGCAGATGCTGCCTGTAATTCATAGTTTCTGGTTGGGGTATGTACATACGGTCACTGTGGGGACGACGTCATCGAGGCACTTGTTGATAAAGCCAGTGACAGATGTGGTGTACTCCTCAATGCCATTGGAGGAATCCCGGAACATATTACAATCTGTGCTAGCAAAACAGTCCTGTAGCTTACACACACATTACGTCAACAGTACTCACAAACTACCTCCTGACCATAAAGATTCCAGTGACACTAGATATTTGCATCATGTCTTTAGGTATTGGACTGGATTTGTATTTTCTCTTCCTCTTCTACTAACCCTATTCCTCTCATCCTCTGTGTGCATCCGGCTTAGCAGGGTTAAGGACTAATTGCGGTTGTGTCTCGCTTGCTGCGTCCCTCATCATTCAGAGACTCTTGTGGCTTATGTGAAAACCCCTGTGGGCATTGATTTTAACAAAAAGGTTGGTATCAAGAGCTCAGTGGTGCTTCAATGTAATGTCTTGGAATTAAGGTTTCCGAAAGAAAACAGTCTGGAGCTATACAGCTTCTACTACTATTGACTGTTATTGCTGCTGGCTGCTGCTGGCTGCTGCCAGCACAGTCTGTCTGTAACATTGAATTTGACTGTCTGAAGGTCTGAATGGTGCCGAACCTTGGAGGAGAGGATAGATGGGTGGCTGGAGAGAAATAAAAGCAAAAAAAAGAAAGAGAACAGAAAGAGGATGAAATAAAGAAATGACATGGGATATGGAGGGATAGAGGGCAGATGGCCTATACATTCCCACCAGCCATGGGCAGTAAAGGACACAGGAGGTAAGGATTCATAACCCAACTGTGGTCCGAAGCCATTCCCACAACATATTGGATAGAGAGACCACAACATCTGTTGGATAATAAAACATGTAAAGCAAGAGAGAGGAACAATGAGAGAGAGAGAAAGTGAATGAGAAGGAAAGAGAAATAGAGAGATAGAGAAGGAAAGAGAAATGGAGAGAGAGACGGAGACAGAGAGACAGAGAGACAGAGAGAGAAGAGAGAACAAGCATGAGAGTGACAGAAAGACAGTAAGATTCAAAAAAGAACGAGAGAGAAAGAGTAGGAAGAAATGAAAGGAACGAGAGTGATGGCCTGCAGTGCAGTCCTCCGCTCCTTCCTTTAAGTACCCCAGTGTGTATATAGTTCCTGTGTTAATTCTTTATCTATTTCAGACAACCACCATCTCTTTTCATTGATGTGTGTTAAAACCACAGAATATAACAGGGCTTTATAGCTGAGATGGGGAGCTGAGAAAATGGTGTGTCTCTGAGAGTTGAGAGCTTTTATCTCTGTGTATTACTGTGCTGATGTAGAGGTGATCGCTGTTATCTGAGTGTGTGTGTTGCCGTGTTCATGTGCTATCGGAAACTCGGAACCTCAGAGTTCAAATTAATTAAGTTATTTGCGTGGAGCTTCCTATTGTTTGATTGTTATACTTTCCAAGAGGGAAACTCGGGATCATCTTTCTACAACAAGTCAGCAAGTCGAACATTTCTGAGTTTCCTAGTTCTGACTAGCACGTGAACGCGGCATGTCTGTGTGTTATGAAGATGAGTGCTGTTATCAGGGTTTGTGTGTGTGTGAGAGTCTGTGTGTGTGTTATGAAGATGAGGGCTTTTATCAGGGTGCGTGTGTGTGTGTGTGTGTGTGTGTGTGTGTGTGTGTGTGTCATGAAGATAAGGGCTTTTATCAGGGTTTGTGTGTGTGTGTGTGTGTGTGCGTTTGTGCGTTTGTGTGTGTGTGTTATGAAGATGAGGGCTTTTGTCAGGTTTGTGTGTGTGTCTGTGCGTGTGCATGTGTGTGTTTGTTATGAAGATGAGGGCTGTTATCAGGGTTTACTGGATGATACAGTGGATCTCAATAAAGCATTAGATGTGTTTAACCTGCTGTGTGTCTGCTGACCTGGGATCAGAGAGGAACACACACTGACACAGAATGGAGGTGAACAGAGGAGACAACATAGGGGAATACAGCATAGAAATGCAATCCCACTGGGCAAAAACTGGTTGAATCAGCAGTGTTTTTACGTCATTTCAACCAAATATTTTACGTGATGACTTTGAATCAATGTAGAAAACGGATTCAATTTACAAAATGTCATCAACATAAGGGAATTTCTTATAATTTTCACCCAACTTTTAACCTAAATCTAATGACAGGGTGATAGTGTTGGTTGATTTTAAGTTGAATTCACGTTTGTTGACAACTCAACCAACTCAACCAAATGTAGATGTTGAACTGATGTCTGTGCCCAGTTTGATGGGTAGAAAATGTAAAAACAATTGAATCATAGAAGGAAATAGAGTAGACAGAACAGATATTCCCACACTAAATTCCAGATTTTCACCTTACACACATACAGCACATTCTCCAGTGTTGAATCAACACTGACAGTGTTCAATTTAACACTTGGTCAGTGTGTATATGAGTTTACATTTTTCAGTGTTAAATTAACAGTGTGCTTCGTGCTGACACTATTAAACTTTGTCAGTGTTAGGGAATTAACACTTTTAGTGTTATGCAATAACACCCAATTTATTTTTTTCAACACGAGGACGTGTATATATACTGAACAAAAATATAAACGCAACATGCAACAATTTAGAGTTACAGTTCATATGAGGAAATCAGTTAAGTAAGGGTGTGGATCAGAAAACCAGATCTGGTGTGACCACCATTTGCCTCATGCAGTGTGACATCTCCTTTGCATAGAGTTGATCATGTTGTTGATTGGAACAAGCAGTCGTACGCTCAATGGGTGACATGTCTGGTATGCAGGCCATGGAAGGACTGGGACATTTTCGGCTTCCAGGAATTGTGTACAGATCCTTGCAACATGGGGCCATGCATTATCACGCTGAAACATGAGGTGATGGCGGCAGATGAATGGCACTCAGATGAATAGGTCTCAGAATTTTGTCACGGCATCTCAGTACATTCACATTGCCATAGATACAATGCAATTGTCTTCGTTGTCTCTAGTTTATGCCTGCCCATACCATAACCCCACCACGACAAGGCACTCTGGTCCCCACTTCGGCAAAGAAAATCTTAGCACCCTCACTACCAACTACTTCCTACGGCTATGTTTAATAAGGGCTTTACAATCAGTGATGGGACAAATACCGAAGTTCCGACACAGTTTTCAAAGCACTACTGATTCAACACTACATAATGATACTTGTATCAAAGTAACAATACCACATGATGATGATGTTACACGGTTCGGACGTCACACTACCATCTGACGGAACTCCTAACTGAGAACGCCAACCTCTTCTCAAAGCTTTTTGTTTTTATCTCGATATTTCAACTTCTTAGCAGGTGGAAAGATAGCTCAGGGCATAGTGCCGCAAGGCAGAGGACTCTATCCTGAAATCGTGGCACAGTAATATTGATTTGTTTTCTTTTTCCAACAGTGATTGTAAATGAAACATCTCAAGTAGTTGTTATTAGTAATTATCAAACGATAGATCCAAAATGTTTGTTAATATTGAAAAGTGTGTTGAAAAAGTTGAATTCAAACCCAAAGCAAGGTTGACAAGCAGTTACCATGTGATAAATTACATACAAATCTTTGTTTGATCCCTCATTCTGTGGATCCTGCTGTGACTTCCAAAGCAGCGACCTCTGCTGGACACTATATACAGCTTAGTCTAGAATATTATTCTCCATTTCTTACCTCACAGGTGGTTCTGCCTGTAGAACAGCTGTGCTTGATTCTCTTGTTATGTTCAGGATGGATGGAGTGTATTGACCTTATTTTTTGTTTTCAAACGTTTATTTTTATTTTCCCCCCAGTTTACAGCACCTGAATGGTAGCTGAGCAGGTAGGGATTGGGATTTGGGCTCAGACACAAGCATAGCACAAGATCAAATCCTTACAGAAATCTCTGGAACATGCTAACATCTCTGTTGACGAGTCTACGATATGTAAAACACTAAGCAAGAATGGTGTTCATGGGAGAACACCACGGGAAGAAGCCACTGCTGTCCCAAACAAAATTGCTGGAAGTCTGAAGTTTGCAAAAGTGCACCTGGATGTTCCACAGCACTAATCGGCTAAATATTCTGTGGACAGATTAAACTAAAGTTGAGTTGTTTGGAAGGAACACAACACTGTGTGGAGAAAAAAAGGCACAACATGAAAACATCATGCCAACTGTAAAGTATGGTGGAGGGATCATCATGTTTTGGGGCTGCTTTGCTGCCTCAGGGCCTGGACAGCTTACTGTCATCGACGAAAAATGAATTCCCAAGTTTATCAAGACATTTTGCAGGAGAATGTTAGGCTATCTGTACGCCATTTGAAGCTCAACAGAAGTTGGGTGATGCAACTGGACAATGACCCAAAACACAGAAGTAAATCAACAACAGAATGGCTTCAACAGAAGTCCTGACCTCGAACCGATTGAGATGCTGTGGCATGCTGAACTGAAACAGTTTTGTACAGAGGAATGGTCCAAAATCCCTCCTGACTGTTGTGCAAGTCTGATCAGCAACTACAGAAAACGTGTGGTTGAGGTAATTGCTACCAAAGGAGAGTCAACCTGTTATTAAATCCAAGGGTTCACATACTTTTCCCACCCTGCACTGTGAATGTTTATGCAGAGATGTTTGATGGGGTTCAAGTCCAGGCTCTGGCTGGACCACTCAAGGACATTCAAAGACTTGTCCAGAGCACTCTCAATCAGGTTTTCATCAAGGATCTCTTTGTACTTTGCCCCGTTCATCTTTCCCTCGATCCTGACTTGTCTCCCAGTCCCTGCTGCTGGAAAACATCCCCACAGCATTATGCTGCCACCACCATGCTTGACCCTAGGGATGGTGCCAGGTTTCCTTCAGACGTGATGCTTGGCATTCAGGCCAAAGAGTTATTGGTTTCATCAGACTAGAGAAACTTGTTTCTCATGTTCTGAGAGTCCTTTAGGTGACTTTAGGAAAACTAAGTGGGCTGTCATGTGCCTTTTACTGAGGATTGGCTTCCGTCTGGCCACTCTACCATAAAGGCCTGATTGGTGGGGTGCTGCAGAGATGGTTGTCCTCCTGAAAGGTTCTTCCTCCTCCACAGAGGAACTCTGGAGCTCTGTCAGAGTGACCATCTGGTTTTTGGTCACCTCCCTGACCAAGGTTCTTCTCCCCCGATTGCTCAGTTTGGCTGGGCGGCCAGCTCTAGGAAGAGTCTTGGTGGTTCCAAACTTCTTCCATATAATAATGATGGAGGCCACTGTGTTCTTGGGGATCTTCAATGCTGCAGGAATGTTTTGTTACCCTTCCCCAGATCTCTGCCTCTACACATCCTGTCTCGGAGTGGTTAGAGCGTTGGACTAGTAACCGGAAGGTTGCAAGTTCAAACCCCCATCTGACAAGGTGCAAATCTGTCGTTCTGCCCCTGAACAGGCAGTTAACCCACTGTTCCTAGGCCGTCATTGAAAATAAGAATTTGTTCTTAACTGACTTGCCAAGGTAAATAAAATAAACTAATGGCTTGTTTTTTGCTCTGACATGCACTGTCAACTGTGGGACCTTATATAGGCAGGTGTGTGCCTTTCCTAATCATGTCCAATCAATCGAATTTACCACATGTGGACACCAATCAAGTTGTAGAGACATCTCAAGGATGATCAATGGAAACAGGATCCACCTGAGCTAAATTTAAAGTTTCAAGTTTTTTTATTTTTTTTTTATTTTTAATACTATTGCAATATAACTGTTTTTGCTTTGTCATTTAGAACAAATTTTTGAAAAAGTCTGAATACTTTCTGAATGCACTGTATAAACATCAAACATGCTGATATTTAACCTGACCAGCAGATGTCACTAAGTGTTTTGTGTTGAAGCTCAGAGTCATTAACCTCTTTCAACACAATTGTTAAAAGCCCCAAAGGGTTCAGAAAGCCTCAGTTTCCCAACACTAGTTGCAACCTCATTTCCATCTCTTTGTTGTGATATGCTTTTGTATAAGCATTTACAATGAGTTAAAAACTGATTTTAGACATGCTCATAAATTAATTAACAGAACCATAGACCACTTAACTTGTACAACCCTTCCACTCACAGGTTGCCAAAAATAGCTAACATAAAGCTACGCCCAAACCAAGTCATACCTCCAATATAATTTCCCAGTGTGCCCTGCCTTTGACTGAATTCTAGAGTTACCACCCATGAGCGTATTTGTTAGTGACAGAGACATGGTTGTTGAATTTGTTAATGTTTAGTCCTGCATTCTTTACCAAATTAATTTCTAGGTGAATTTCATCAAAATTAAACTCTTTTTGACATTGCATATCTCATAAGGCCTTATGTTGAGGTGTGGTTCTACCCTAATAGAGTGACCTGAAATTCATTGTTTACAGGCCACATCAAGATATGCAAGCTACGTTATAGTGGAATGTGATGTGTAATTCCTATTGGAATCCAGTCAGAGTTAGGATATCCAACAGTTGGAATTTTCTTTCAGTCGCAAACTGCATTCAGAATGTCTGTCAGGCTTAAAACCCTTAATATAAATGGAACAACCGTTTCAGTAATGGGTGCAATAAATCTAACTAACTGATTGGATTAGTTTAGATGTACACGCTCATGTGGCTCAGTTGGTAAAGCATCACACTTGTAATGCCAGGAGTGTGGGTTTGATTCCCATAGGGGCATCTGTGTATAACAACAGTTTCTTTGGATAAGAGTGTGTATTAAAATGCGCATATACACTGAATATAAATGAGACATGTTAAGTATTGTTCCTTTGTTTCATGAACTGAAATAAAAGATCCAAGAAATGTTACATCTGCACAAAAATAACACATTTGTTTACATCCCTGTTAGAGAGCATTTCTCCTTTGCCAAGATAATCCATGCACCTGACAGGTGTGGCATATCAAGAAGCTGATTAAACAGCATGATCAGTACACAGGTGCATCTTGTGTTGGGGACAATAAAAGGCCACTCTAAAATGTGCAGTATTGTCACGTAACAAAATGCCACAGATGTCTCAAGTTTTGAGGGAGAGTACGATTTGAATGCTGACTGTATAGAGAATTTGGCAGTAAGTCCAACCGGCCTCACAACCGCAGACCACGTGTATGGTGTCATGTGGGTGAGCGGTTTGCTGATGTTAACGTTGTGAACAGAGTGCCCCGTGGTGGCAGTCGGGTTATGGTATAGGCAGGCATAAGCTACGAACAACGAACACAATTGCATTTTATTAATGGCATTTTTAATGCACACCATGACACAATTCCGAGGCCCATTGTCGTGCCAATCATCTGCCGCCATCACCTCATGTTTCAACATCATAATGCAAGGCCGCATGTCTCAAGGATCTGTACACAATTCCTGGAAGCTAAAAATATCCCAGTTCTTCCATTACCTGTATACTCACCAGACATGTCAACCATTGAGCATGTTTGGGATTGGGACACATCCAGTGCGTCAATCTAAGTATCTAACAATCTAAGTAACATAATGGAAAAATCCCCATCAAAATCCGCCAGTTGAAGTTTTTGCATTGAATGTGTCTCAGTCCACCACATCCGCCGATGTCGCACTTCCCCATCTGCTGTAAACAGTGGCAGAGCTAGAGCAGTGTTTGTCGGACCATGCGACATCGGTCTTATCACAAAATCATATGTAGCATCTGAACGGAGACTCTCACCAACTCGTCTGAAGTCGGTACTGTCGATGTGCCAACTTCTGTTTGTAGCGTCCAAACCGTTTGTGACCTCACAGGTGGAAAGGGGAGATTATCACAAAAAAAAGATGGTGTTCTCCATTTTGCTCTAGGACCACCACAAGTGTCATGGGCCTCGTCTGAAGGTAACCGGTATCGGTCTTAAAAAATGAATGGAAGTATTGTTTCTTTGGGCTATAGCAGGTAAGGTCAAAATAAATATTTTATCAAATAATTATTTAATATAATTGTTTTAAATCTAAAGGGGTCGTCCCGTAAAATGTCAAATCAAATTGCTAAATGATCCATAGTATGACCATCTTAAAACATGTCCATATGTCAGCTTAGAATCCCCGCAACGGCTTCGACTTTTAAGAAATAGTACGTGTTATAATATTTCCTCGTCTCTTTGCCGAAATGGAAGTAAGCAGTTTGTAATCACCTTGGAGCAGAGGGATATGTCTATATTCATCTATATCTGCTTCTGATACAGGTCTATCTGGTTCCGTCACTGCTGAGCTCGTCAACTGAGGAAGTTCGATGCACCTTGCAGTTTATCAGGTGCAGGACTTTTTCTGAATCTGAATATAAATTCTTATAAAACTCTGCAAAGGTTTCTGATATATCCTGGGGTCTTGTAACAAAGGGTGCATCAACATCATTTGATTGAACCTTTTGGATAATCCTAGAGGCCTGTTGTTTCCTTAACCGGAAAGAAAGTAAATGACTTGCTCTGTTCCCATTCTCATAATAGCATTGCTTTAGAAATCTCAGATTTCCCTCAACGGGCCTCTTTTAATTGGATGAGGATTGAGGGGGATTGTTGTTGTTTATGCATGATTTCCAATCTCTCAATGTCATCTTCCAATTTTCTGCGTAATTTCACTAACTTTTCCCCCCCTTGCTGATGCATATGAAACAGTACACCCTCTCAAATCAGCCTTTGCACCTTCCCACAGAACAGCAGGTGAAACATCAGGTGTTTGGTTAAACTCTAGGTACCATTCAAATTCTGAATGAATAAACTGTCTAAATTCAGCTTCAAGCAGCGAAGCGAATCACAATTCACAACGTGGAGTATGAATGTCACTCCAGATCCCATACAGCTGACACCGGCCCATGATCAGAAAGAGTAATGCTCAAGATCTTGCATTCTATAATTCTATATGTTTCTGTTTTTGGTGTATGGGGCTGGGAGTAAAATCTCTTCTTTTAGTGTTCAAATGTCTCCACACATCTACTAGAACCAGTTCCATGGAGCCATTTCATAAAGCACGGCTCATTCTGGATATGGCTGGTCTAGAGGGGAGCCTTATCTTCAGTACCACATCAAATGCAGTTAAAACAGCCCCTTTACTTTAGCAGAAATCAAATCGAAAATATTTTTCATGAACTCAGGTATATCTTCATTAGGTGCATATACAAGTACATTAAACATTGAGACTTTCACTCCTTCAATGGACCCGTTCAATAATATGCATCTCCCTGTATCTTTTACTTCTTTATGCAAAACAAACTGGGTGGATGTGTGTATTAGAATAGCAGCTCCCCTTCTCCTCTCAGAACTACGTGATGAGAAAAGCACCTCATTATCCCAGGTTTTATTGAACTTGAAGTGCTCACTATCTGGCAGGTGAGCTTCTTGTAAAAAAGCTATTAAGTTCTTCAGTTGAAGGATAATTGTTTTAGTTTTAATTGGCCAATGGATACAATTCACATCGTAGGAGATGCCCTTCAAACCCATTAATCTATCATCTCCATTTTTATTTTATACCTAACATAGGAGCTCCTTGTCTTATGTGTTTCATTGCACTAATTGTAAAAGAAAAATAGTAAAGTCACAAAATAAAACAACAAATATTGAGCACAAATGTTTCTCTGATTCCCAGCTCCCTTCCAAACACTGTTTTTCATTTTTTTCCTCCCGACATTTCGACCCACAACATTACTTGAGTTATTAACACAAACACTGGGGTGCTTTTACACCAAATATGTGTTAATTTAACACTTAAACCTGAATCAACACTAGACATGTTACACAGAAAAATCAACACTAGGTAACACTGGCCAATTTGCTGTACACCGTTTTAAACAATACACTCAAAAACGCCATCAGTTCACATATCATGGAAGGTTAATTCTTTTCAATCAGCAGGGGGTGTTGTCTTGGATCTTTTTTATGTCCACATTATCCCCATTTTCTAAATTGTCCCCATTTCTAATGACAAACATTCTGCGAACAATGCCATTATTTTAGGCCGGGATTCAATCTGACCGATTATAGGCATTGTAGCTTTTTAAAGACAATTTTCAATTGAACCAACATATGCAGTGTTCACAGTGAATGGGATCTCCATGAACGTGGGAACATTGCCTTTAACAGCCACATTACCCGCAATCGGATTGAATCTAGGCCTTAGTGTTTTTGTTTGAGACACATCCACACAAGTTTACCCAAACTGAACCCACTCTAGGGTCATCATGACGTCATACTTCTCTCTCCAGCTCCTCTGTTGTCCCCCTAGTACATTTTTTGCAAAATCGTCAATTCCCTGCATATTATGCGAGGGCTTGCAAATTTCACCAATAACTGTACTATTTCTGCACAAAACATTAAAATCATAGCAATTTTACTGCATAAAACTGACATCACGGCAGTACAAAAAGTGGGCTCGCAATTTCAACCAATCAACACACATTTACAGCATAATTTGGCTCAATCAAGCCACACGTCAACACATTTTTTCCCTTGTCAGCGCATTTCGTCACAAATTGGACAAAATCATCACATATTGCTTTTGCAAAATGTCAGGATTGCGACAGCAAAGTCGAGCATTTCTACCCACAAATACCACAATAAAATCGAAGCTATCTCTTGGAGGGACTGGTTTGCTAGATAAAACAGATTGACAGACAGAAGACTCGACGCATACCGAATACATAGTAGATCTAGATTCTAACACCTTTTTTTATTGATCATTGTGTATACAATACATAACTCAAAACTTAACAGTTTATATTTCATTGATTATTGTGTATGTCATGCAAAGGTATCATGGTAAGCAACATATGCAATCCGTTGCGTATTCAGTGTATTACCATTAAAAAGGGTTGGATGATCAGGAAAGCAGGGAGGAGATGTAGATTATGTGAAGAGGAAGTAGATTATCCAGCTCATCTCCATTGATCATTACTGTGTTAGAAACAACTACCATGCTGAAAAAGTAGGACTTCAGAAAGAGAGAGTGAGAGAGGGAGAGAGTTAAATATGTCATCTTTCCATTGATTGATGTATGTTATTATAGTAAAAGTGTAAATTGCTGAAAGTTGAACATGAGTATGATACATTTCTAGATACTGCACTTTTGGGACTATTCGATTGGTTCCATTGTACAATTTCAAGGAATATAACCAAATGTACAGTACCAGTCAAAAGTTTGTAAACACCTACTCATTCAACTATTTTCTGTATAATAATAGTGAAGACATCAAAACTATAAAATAACACATGGGATCATGCAGTAAACAAAAAACTGTTAAACAAATATATTTTATATATCAAAATATATTTTATATTTGAGAGTCTTCAAAGTAGCAACCCTTTGCCTTGACAGCTTTGCACACTCTTGACATTCTATCAACCAGCTTCACCTGGGATGCTTTTTCAACAGTCTTGAAGGAGTTCCTACATATGCTGAGCACTTATTGGCTGCTCTTCCTTCACTCTGAGATCCAACTCATCCCAAACCATCTCATTTGGGTTGAGGTCGGGTGATTGTGCAGGACAGGTCATCTGATGCAGCACTCCATCATTCTCCTTCTTGTTCACATAGCCCTTACACAGCCTGGAGGTGTGTTGGCTCATTGTCCTGTTGAAAAACAAATTATAATCCCACTAAGTGCAAACCAGATGGGATGGCGTATCGCTGCAGAATGCTGTGGTAGCCATGCTGGTTACGTGTGCTTTGAATTCTAAATAAATCACTGACAGTGTCACCAGCAAAGTACCCCCACACCATCAGACCTCCTCCTCCATGCTTCACGGTGGGAACCACACATGCTGACATCATCCGTTCACCTACTCTGCATCTCACAAAGACACGGCGGTTGGAACCAAAAATCTAAAATTTGTATTCATCAGACCAAAGGCCAGATTTCCACCGGTCTAATGACCATTGCTCGTGTTTCTTGGTCCAAGCAAGTCTTCATCTTATTGGTGTCCTTTTGTATTGGTTTCTTTGCAGCAATTCAACCATGAAGGCCTGATTCACACAATCTCCTCTGAACAGTTGATGTTGAGATGTGTCTGTTACTTGAACTCTGTGAAGCATTTATTTGGGCTTCAATTTCTGAGGCTGGTAACTCAACTGAACTTATCCTCTGCAGCAGTGGTAACTCTGGGACTTTCTTTCCTGTGGCGGTCCTCATGAGAGCCATTTTCATCATAGCGCTTAATGGTTTTTGTGACTGCACTTGAAGAAACTTTCAAAGTTCTTGACATTTTCCGGATTGACTGACCTTCATGTCTTAAAGTAATGATGGACTGTCATTTCCCTTTGCTTATTTGAGCTGTTCTTGCCATAATATGGACTTGGTCTTTTACCAAATTGGGCTATCTTCTGTATACCATCCTTCAAGGCAAAGGGTGACTACTTTGAAGAATCTCAAATATAAAATATATTTTTATTTGTTTAACACTTTTTGTTTACTACATGATTCCATGTGTATTATTTCATAGTTTGATGTCTTCACTATTATTCTAGAAAAAAGTTTAAAAAAATAAAGAAAAACCCTGGAATGAGTTGGTGTGTCCAAAATGTGACTGGTGCTGAACGTAATTGTTTTGGTACCCACACTGATTCCCCATCCTGGTGCCAAGGATAAAGGTTTGATGGCACTGCACTCCACAAAGTGATTGAATTCTCCAACACTTCAAACCACATCTGGACATTTGGGTCCCACAAGAATCAGGTACACACACACACGCGCGCGCCGACACACACACACCATTTGGAGTTTGTGCGACAGCTGTTCCGCTGTACCCTAACTCCCTACATGGCGTAGCCTTATTACAGTCTTATTAATGTAATATCATTAAATGGTCCCTGAACATCTGACTGAGGCTTTTTTTTCACTCCCCATAATGCTCACTCCTTTTGGCAGGGCCAGATAGCGCTGCAGTCCTCAGCATGTGCGTGCGTGCGCGTGCGTGTAAAACTGATTATTTGTCTGGAGTGAAACATTGTGAGTATTTATCCATCCGCCAGGTCTAGCTCAATCCAGGCCCTCTCCTAGATCATTTAGAATCATGGCTGCTAAACCCTTGAGGGCTACCGCTGTGAACACAACAGCTCTCTCTCTCTTGTTCTCTCCCTCTATGTCTCTCTTTCTCTCTCTCTGTCATGACATCCGCCGAAGTCAGTCCATCTCCTTGTTCGGGCAGTGTTCAGCGGCCGACGTCACCAGCCTTCTAGCCAACATTGATTCATTTTTCATTTTCCATTGGTTTTGTCTTGTCTTCCTTTACACCTGGTTCCAATCCCATCAATTACATGTGTATTTAACCCTCTGTTTCCCCTCATGTCCTTGTCAGAGATGGTTTGATTGTATGTGATTGTGCATGTATTATGTTGGTGTGCGACGGGTTTTGTACCCACTTTCGATATTTTGTACATTTTGTTTTTTGGAGTTTTATCAGCATTTATTAAACAACTTAAACAACAAAGTTTTTACCAAGTTTGTTCTCCTGCACCTGACTTCCATGCCACCCATTACACTCTCTGTCAGCATCTCATTCTCCAACCCCTCTCTGTCCCTCTACATTTCTCTCTCTCTCTGTGTCTTTTTCTCCAGCTCTTCTCTTTTGCTCCGTCTCTCTCTCTCTCTCTCTCTGACTCTCTGTCTCTTTCTCCCCCATCACTATCTTTTCATTACAGATCTTTAAATGTGTCGAGATAAAACACACAGACAGAGAAGTGGTGGTGGTATCAGGAGGGTTAGCTCAGCTGTAACAAGAGGCATCCTGGATTGATTGTGAGATAATTAAAGCAAAAGTGATGGATCAATGCTGCTGTTTGCCATGGAGCTGGGTGGATCACACGCATGCACACACGCAAGTGTGTTTGTATGTGTGTGCATTTGTGCATGTGTGTGTGCACATGCAATCTCCCTTCTCTTTCTTTTTATCCCAACAGACTTCAGGAAAGCTTCCTTCCCACTCAGATCTCAACGACCTTGTCAGGTGAAAGCAATACTATTGAAGTATGTGTGTGTGTCTACTATTTAGGCAGCTTTTGCCAAAACTGGTAAGTTTCCCCCAGAGAATGGGTGGGAACGCATGCACTTTTAGGGCATTTAGAAGTCCAAGCCTGTTGTTAGAGCTAGCTTGCCAATTTTACGTGGTCTGTCAATCAATGTAGCCTATCATGTCTGTCAGCAGCAATCGTGATTAAATACTCCTGTCAAAGTTTTAGCTTCACTGTCCAAATAAATAAGGACGGGGGTGTATGTAAACATACGGAATGTTTTTCTCCTCTTCTCCAGGTCAAACCTCCCCCCTACTCTCCTACTGAGGACAAGAAGACCAAGTAGAGCATCAATATCTCAGCTCCCACGGCCTCTACCGCCCCATCTCTCCATCCCTATGAAGTGTTTCCTCCTCCTTTCTCCTCCTCTGTCTCTTCCACCAACCCCTTCTGTTGGTCTCTCTCCTCTCTGTCTACCTTGTTCCCATTTATTTCCCCCCTCCTCCTTCTCCTCCTTCCATCCTCTGTCCAGTGTTTTAACCTTAACTCACATTCCTCTTAATGATACTTGCATTAATAGCTACATTAGCTCCACCTCCCCCCCGTCTCCAGCTTTTGCACAGGCAGCTCCCTTCTATCGGAGTTCTACTTTTTACCAGTTTTTCTCCCCAATTGGTAGTTACAGTTTTGTCCCATCACTGCAAGGTCAAGAGCCATGTGTCCTCCGAAACACGACCCTGCCAAGCCACACAGACCACTGCGCCACTCGGGAGGCCCCCACTAAACAATTACATCATACCCAGCTTACTTTAACTAAACAGCCTAACTTACAGCTCTTCTAGAGTAGTTGATATGATTGTATCTTGTTTGTGCCAAAGCTGTCAGGAAACAGGGGATATTAGGTTAAGGCTGAGGTGAAGTTTAGTACTAGTCTTGTGTACCTGCTTTTTTCTGTGTTAGCCAACCCTACATTTCCTTGCCAGATATGACAACGGCAAGTTGGCTAAAGCGTAAACGCATATACAGTACATGCAGGCTTAAGGTTTAGAATGACGTTTTGGTGAGAAGCTGATTTATTTTATAAGACTTGAAGACCTATCGAACTAGACTGAATGAAGGGATTTTTTTGCTAATCTACACTACATAACCAAAAGTACGTGGACACCTGCTCGTCAAGCATTGCTGCATTAGGGAGGTCGAACACTGATGTTGGGCGATTAGGCCTGGCTCGCAGTCACCGTTCCAAATTATCCCACAAGTGTTTGATAGGGTTGACGTCAGGGTTCTGTGATGGCCAGTCAAGTTCTTCCACACCGATCTCAACAAACCCTTGCTGTATGGACCTTGCTTTGTGCACAGGGGAATTGCCATGCTGAAACAGGAAAGGTCCTTCTCCAAACTGTTTTCACCACGTTGAACAGAATCGTCTAGGATGTAATTGTATGCTGTCGCATTAAGATTTCCCTTCACTGGAACTAAGGGGCCTAGCCAAAACCATGAAAACAGCCCCAGACCATTATTCCTCCTCCACCAAACTTTACAGATGGCACTATGCATTCGGCACTATCAGCCAAACCGAGATTTGTCCTTCAGAGTGCCAGATGGTGAAGTGCGAATCATCACTCCAGAGAACGCGTTTCCGCTGCTCCAATGGCGGCAAGCTTTACACCACTGCAGCCAACGATTGGCATTGCGCATGTCGGTGATCTTAGTCGTGTGTGCGGCTGATCAGCCATGGAAACCCATTTCACGAAGCTCCCGACGACCAGTTCATGTGCTGACATTGCTTCCAGAGGCAGTTTGGAACTCGGTAGTGAGTGTTGCAACCAAGGACAAACTATTTTTACTTGATACGTGCTTCAGCGCTTGCCGGTCCCGTTCTGTGAGCTTGTGTATCCTACCACTTTGCGTCTCAGCTGCAAATCAAAATTGTCCAATCAAAATGGCTAAATATTATGTGTCTGTCCATGGTACTGATTTCTGTTTGTGTGTGCGTGTGCGTGTGCAAGTAAAACTGAAAATGCTGACATTGAACGCAAATGCCATCCTCTCTTTCATGTTGGCAAAACGGTATATGGCCGTGTCATACAGCACACGTTTAGATTTTCTTGTCATTGGCTACCTTGCTAAAATGCTTGTTAACCTAACTTCCTCGCATAGGAGTTTTGCTGCACAAGGACAACCTCAGCTGAATGCAAATTGGCTAATTATTCTTATTATAAAAAATGTTTTTAAGGGAGGCCAAATCCTTGCTGGCATCAATCATTCAAATGCTTTGGTGGCAACATGTTATACTCTTTTGGTCAAGACAGCATCAGATACATGGGCTACACATACTGAGACAGTGTGGCTCTATTTCCATCGCTCTGGTGATTTCTTTGGTGAGATTCAGCCACTTGCGAATTGACAGAACATTATGAAAAAACAGAGATTTTTATTTTGTCAAATATTTGTGGATGCCTGCCTTCCCTTAACTTTCATGAATAAACGCCTGGAAAGATTATCTTAGCTTCCTGCTACTACTGCTGCTGCCTGTGTGTGTATAGTGCAGTTGCCCTCAGAATATCCTAGAACACACTCAATCACCCGCTACATCAAGGAATAAAAACAACCAATCCCTACATCACATCACTCTGCGGTGTTCCGGACCCATTTTGGAATGGCATTGTCAGACAATCAGCGCATTTGTTGTTCAACGCAACATGTCATTCCATAATTGCTGCTGTAGCTAGCATGAGGACGAAAAGGGCAGTTTTCCAGAAACATTGAAATACTGCTATCTTCTCAATGTATCAGTTTGGATAAAGGTAACATTTGTAATACAGCACCATATCCCATACCTGCATTGAGGTGCATTTTCAAACCCATATCTCGTG
This sequence comes from Oncorhynchus masou masou, assembly GCF_036934945.1. Lineage (NCBI taxonomy): Eukaryota > Metazoa > Chordata > Actinopteri > Salmoniformes > Salmonidae > Oncorhynchus > Oncorhynchus masou. The sequence continues at coordinate 30,666,426 of NC_088242.1, forward strand.
CCGGCTCTGCAGTGTCTTAATCTAACCATGTAGGCGTTCCAGTGTAAATAAGCGTAACGGTAGAGTCGGAATCTTCTGTAATATATGGATATATATTTATTATATTTATTATATATATATTTATTATATTATATATTTATTTTAAACTCCCTCTAATTTATTGAGTAATTCATTTGAAATGTTCAAAAATAATATTAAAAAGACAAAACAAAAATTGTAACTAATATGCATTGAATTGGGTTTTATCAAACTGATCTTGTGTAACTGACAATTAACCTGTAAGTCTATGTCGTTGTGTTTTTTTGTTGGAACTGTGTTACGTGTTCGCTATGCAGGGGAAATGATAAGACAAGCGCAGCTATGTGGCTAAGAAGTAAAGGTAATAAAGATGGGGTGGGTCAAGTTGAGCAGCCGCAGCAATACCTCGTGAACTTCAAGCCTTCATCAGAACAAACAGAGCAGCAGGAAGAGACCCAGACTGGTGTGGAGTCACGGCTTCCAGCGAATGATGATACAGAGGCTGCTAATGAGACATCACAACAAGAGCCACGAAGAGGTGAGAGCGTCCCCAGGTTAACTGAAAAGGGCAGAGAACTGTGCGACGAAAGGTGGAGACAGCTCGAACATCGTTTCAGGGTTAGCTATGAGAAGTGGAAGGCTCTGGTAAATCAGGCAAAACTGTCACTGACAGGTTGTTGCTCTGAAGAACTACTTCAAGACCTCTTAAACAAGTTTAGCCATACCTCTACAGATCTGAACCTTGCCTATGTAAATCTGCATCAAATCAACATTCCCGACAATGATATACGCCGAGTTGATACTTGTGAAGCAGTTACAAGGTCTATTATCAAGACTGTAAGGTGTCATTTAAAAGGCAGGGAAGAAGGTCAAGGTAACCAGAGCTGCACTGGAATGACAGCAATTCCTTGTGCATGTCCGAACTCTCAAATAAGTCAAGTCTCAACAATCATCACTCAAGTGATTCTTCCCAGTCTCAAAAGCAACTCAAGGGTCACCTCCAGGCGCTCAAGTGTGTCATCTGTCAAGAGACAAAAGGCTGCGGCGGGAGTTGCTGCTAACCAAGCAGCTTTAGAAGTAATGGTTAAGTAAGAGCGCCAACTAGAAGGGCTTCAGAGACTCGAAGATGACGATAAAAAGAGGACAGCGGAGCAAGAAGCTGAGGCTGTGAAACGCAGCTTAGAATAAGCTTGGCTGCGAGTCAAGTTAAAGGTAGAAAATGCTGCCAGGGAAAGGATGCTAGAAGACAAGTGTAGAGAGCTAGAGCGCCTAGAAGTGCTCAAGAAACTAAATGCTGCCAAGGCGCGGATGCAAGTGTATGAGCAAGATATGACGAGAAGAGAGAACTACTCTCTAACTGCAAATCTGTGAAAGAAGTCATGCACAGAAGTGGCTCATTTCACAGTCTCTCACCACAACATGTTGTGACAAGCACACAACAAGAAGATGGCACCAAGACCATAGTCAGGTTACTAGCGTAATCCATCAGTGAAAACCGCCTCACCATTCAAGAACCAGTAACATTCAATGGAGAACCTCTCTCATTCACTGACTGGAAGGTCTCTTTTCAGACTCTGATTGACAGGAAAAACATATCAGCAACTGAGACAATATACTACTTAAGAAAATATGTCGGTGGGCATGCCAAGAAAGCCATTGAAAGTTACTGTCTATTAGGAACAGAGTCAGCCTACCATGCTGCATGGACCATTCTTGAAGAAAGGAACGGAAACAAATTCCTCATCGCCAAGTCCTTCAGAGATAAGCTCAATGCATGGCCTACGATAGGATTCAAGGACAGTCTTGAATTTAGAGTCCTTGTAGACTTTCCTTGCAGCTGTGAAGCTGCTATGTCTCAGAATAAGGGCCTGGAGGTGCTTAATGACTGTAATGAAAACCAAAAGATCCTCGCTAAACATCCACATTGGCTAACTTCAAGATGGAATAGAAAGGTCATAGACATCTTAGAAGAAACTGAGACCTTTCCTAGCTTCAGTCAGTTTGTGAAGTTTCTCATGAGAGAAGCCAAGCTTGCCTGCAATCCTGTAACATCCCTTCATGCTTTGAAACCAAGTGAAGATGGAAAACTTAAGACGCCAAGGATTCAAAGCCCCAGAGCAAGGGTATTAGTAAATAACTCTGATGAGAAAGATACTGTTACTAGTTGTGTCTTCTGTGAGAAGTCAGGTCACAGTCTCCACAAATGTTTGAAGTTCTTGGATAATCCCACCTCAGAGCGACAGAAGTTTGTTCAAGAGAATACATTGTGCTTTGGCTGTTTAATGCCTGGGCATCGTTCGAAAGATTGAGATAACAGGAACACCTGTTACACGTGTCAGAGGAGGCATCCATCCTGCCTGCATGAAGATCGTACTAAAGAAAGGTCAAGGGATAGGAAGATAGAGCCCCCACAAGATAAGGGGAATAGAGCATCAAGTGAGGCCATATCTAACGGAGTCATAAGAGACATTAACAACACTCACACCTCCACAATCATTCCAGTTTGGGTGTCAACCACAAGTGAGCCAGATTGTGAAGTTCTCGTGTATGCACTTCTTGACACCCAGAGCGACACCACTTTTATCCCTGAAGAGACAACAAAAGCTCTCAATACAAAGAAGGAGCCAGTACAACTGAAACGCTGTAACGGTTTTCTTCCACTGAAGGAGAGGAGGACCAAAATGCTGCGTGGTTAGAGTTCAACATGTTTAATAAAGATCATACACGAGAACACTACAAAATACAAAACAACACATGTGAAAACCGAAACAGTCCTATCTGGTGCAATGACACAAAGACAGAAGACAATCACTCACAAAATACCCAAAGACCATTGCTGCCTAAATATGGTTCCCAATCAGAGACAACGAAGCACCTGCCTCTAATTGAGAACCAATCTAGGCAACAATAGACTTACATAAACACCTAGAAAGGACACACCCCATATACATACAAAACCCCTAGACCAGACAAACACATAAATCCCCCATGTCACACCCTGACCTAACCAAAATAATAAAGAAAACAAAGATAACTAAGGCCAGGGCGTGACAAACGCTCTACAATGGCTTCAAGGAATGCCATCGTGCCCTGCCAGAAGCTGTCTGGTTCGCAGGTTAGAGGGTTTTACTTGGAGAAGAAAATCCCTCTGCCAACGACCTACTCGAGAGAGTTTATTCCTGCAAACAGAGATCATATTCCTACTCCAGAAACTGCAAGAGCATGGTTGTTATTAACTTCTTCGATATAGGGGGCGCTCTTTTAATTTTTGGATAAAAAAACGTTCCCGTTTTAAACAAGATATTTTGTCACGAAAAGATGCTCGACTATGCATATATTGACAGCTTTGGAAAGAAAACACTCTGACGTTTCCAGAACTGCAAAGATATTATCTGTGAGTGCCACAGAACTAATGCTACAGGCGAAACCAAGATGAAATTTCATACAGGAAATGCCCCAGATTTTGAATGCGCTGTGTTCCAATGTCTACCTATATGGCTGTGAATGCGCCAGGAATGAGTCTACACTTTCTGTCCTTTCCCCAAGGTGTCTGCAGCATTGTGACGTATTTGTAGGCATATCATTGGAAGATTGACCATAAGAGACTACATTTACCAGGTGTCTGCTTGGTGTCCTCCGTCGAAATTATTGCTCAATCTCCAGCTGCGTCCACTTTTCATTTGGTTCAGAGGAGAAAGGCAACTGCCACGAATGATTTATCATCAAATAGATATGTGAAAAACACCTTGAGGATTGATTCTAAACAACATTTGCCATGTTTCTGTCGATATTATGGAGTTAATTAATTTGGAAAAAAGTTTGGCGTTGTAATGACTGAATTTTCATTTTTCTTTCTTAGCCAAACGTGATGAACAAAATGGAGCGATTTCTCCTACACAAATAATATTTTGGAAAAACTGAACATTTGCTATCTAACTGAGTCTCTTCATTGAAAACATCCGAAGTTCTTCAAAGGTAAATTATTTTATTTTAATGCTTTTCTTGTTTTTGTGAAAATGTTGCCTGCTGAATGCTAGGCTTAATGCTATGCTAGCTATCAATACTCTTCCCCAAATGCTTGTGTAGCTATGGTTGAAAAGCATATTTTGAAAATCTAAGATGACAGTGTTGTTAACAAAAGGCTATGCTTGTGAGCCAATATATTTATTTAATTTCATTTGCGATTTTCATGAATAGTTAACGTTGCGTTATGCTAATGAGCTTGAGGCTATGATTACGCTCCCGGATACGGGATTGCTCGACGCTAGAGGTTAAGCGGAGAGACACAGGAGACCCAAGAGCAGACTCAGATGAGGAAACAGGGATGAACCAAATATTTATTGTTACACAGAGAGATATGGAGTGCAGATCCGGGAAAGCGCAGATGATTTGCAAAAATAACAGATGTGGAGACTGAGGTTGGAGGTAGCTGAGTTGAACAGGGTAAAAAGGTCCTGAGGGGAATCCAAGGTAGTGGTGGTGAGTAAAATCCAGAGTAAGGTAGTTGGGTGGTGAGATGTGGAACAGGAGCCAGAGACAGAGCAGAGATTGCGATCTGGCAGAATGGAAGTGGCAGGACTATTTGTTGAGATCTTGATTATGGAACGAGTTGCAGCTGGTAGGGATCTGCTCTGACTCCAGCACACCTGTCTCCAACCACACAATCACACAGAGTGGGAGAGAGAGAGAGAGTGTACAGGGGGAGTAACTGCAGGTCAAGAAGACACCGGATGAACACCAGAGGGCGTAGCAGGAGCAGATGTGACAATGGTCTCATCTTGAACACATTGCAGAGGAGATTGAACCTTGACAGAGCTGTGATGTCGGTCTCTTATTAATTGGCAAAATCTGCTCCCAGGCTCTCCTTCCAAGAGAACTTGTGTCTGGTAAGGGAAATCAGGCTTTTGCTCAGAGAACAGACCTTGGCTGGATCATAGTCGGCTATGGAAACCCATGTATTGACTATGGCGACACTATTGGAGTGAGTCATCGGGTTATCGTTAGACAGGTAATGCAAGTCTTCAATCTTCTTCCAACCTCACAAATCAATGAAAACTATGTTTGTAGAACACATGTATGAGAGATAATCACAGCACTGGACATTATCAAGACGCTTGAAAACGACTTCAACGAGAGATCTGCAGAAGAGGACCTCATATCTCAAGAGGATATGGTACCTGACAAAAATGAATGCGGCGTCAGACGCAAGGACAATGGATATTATGAGATGCCCCTGCCATTTAAGGAAGAAAGACCCAACCTACCGAACAATAAGACATGTGCAGTTCACCATCTCAAGTGCCTGGAAAGGAGGCTAAGGAGAGACAAGCAGTACTCCAAGGACTACATCACATTCATGAAAGAAACCATAGCTTGTGGAGATGCTGAGAAGGTCTCAGAGGAGGAAATTAACAAGCATCCAGCATGGTACATGGGGTTTAAAAGCCTGAGAAGATACGAGTCGTCTTTGACCGCTCAGTAAAGTTTTGAGAGACGTCCTTGAATGACCATCCCCTTACCGGTCCAGAGTTTTCGTAAGGGTCCAAGTCGCAATCATGTGTTCCAACAGTTTCATGTGAAAGCAGAAGACCAAGATTATCTGCGGTTCCTTTGGTGGGAGAATGGAGATCTAGAGTCTCAACCCTTAGTATCTAATGAAGGTCCACTTGTTCGGCGCAGCTTCATCTCCTAGTTGCGCAAACTATGGTCTCAAACATCTTGCTGCCGAAGGACGAGGAAGCTTCAGCGAGAAGTCTATCTAGTTCATAGAGTCTATCTAGTTCATAGAAAGGAACTTTTATGTTGATGATGGGTTGACAAGTGTATCTTCTGAAGCTGAAGCGGCCCAGCTGGTGAAAGAAGCAAGGGAGCTTTGCAGCATCTGAACTTCGGTTGCACAAGTTTATATCTCTAACAGCAAGGAAGTTATAGCCACAATTCCCAAGGAAGAACGTGCCGAGGCTGCCAAAGACCTGGATATGGCTCTGTGAACCACACACGGAGAGAGCGCTTGGTGTGTTGCATCAGACGAGTTCCAGTTTAGAGTAGTTGTTCAAACTTCTTAGGGCTGCAATCCCATTATTAACTTGTTGAATCTAGGGTTCATTTTCTTTTTAAAAATAATGTTCCCAAAGTAAACGGGCTATTTTTTAGGACCAGAAAATAGAATATGCATATAATTGACAGCTTAGGATTGTCATCAACTGACACTAAGTAGCATAACGCAACGGACAAAAAGTCTTACTAGAAAATATTAATATTCATGAAATCACAAGTGAAATATATTCAAACACAGCTTATGCTTTTGTTAATCACCCTGTTATCTCAGATTTTACAGCCAAAGCAAGACAAGCATTTGTGTAAGTTTATCGATAGCCTAGCATAGCATTATGCCTAGCTAGCAGCAGGCAACCTGGTTTCGAAAATCATAAAAGCAATCAAATTAAATCGTTTACCTTTGATGAGCTTCGGACGTTTTCACTCACGAGACTCCCAGTTAGATAGCAAATGTTCCTTTTTTCAATAAAAATTATTTTTGTAGCCAAAAATAGCTCCGTTAGTTCTTCACGTTTGGCTGAGAAAACAACCGGAAATTGCGGTCACGACAACGGCAAAAAATATTCCAAATTAGCTCCATAATATCGACAGAAACATGGCAAACGTTGTTTATAATCAAGGTGTTTTTCAAATATCTATTCGACAATATATCAACCGGAACATAGCTTTTTTCAGTAAGACCGGGTGGAAAAATGGCTACCTCTGTCTTTTGCGCGAGAAATACACAAAGAGCCATCAGGTGGTCACTGACATAATGTTGTCGCTCAGGCTCATTTTCAAAATAAAAGCCTGAAACTATGTCTTGTGATACTAGACACATTAAGGGAGCCATAGAAAAAGGAATCTCGTTGATATCCCATTCAATGCTCAATAGGGAAGCATAGGAAGGGACTCTTATTTAGAAACCGCTGCTTTCCTGATTGGATTTTTCTCATTCTTTTGCCTGAAATATCAGTTCTGTTATACTCACAGACAATATCTTTACAGTTCTGGAAACTTTAGAGTGTTTTCTATCCTAAGCTGTCAATTATATGCATATTATATTTTCTGGTCCTGAAAAATAGCCCGTTTACTTTGGGAACGTTATTAAAAAAACATTTTTTTAAAGACCCCTAGATTCAACAGGTTAAAGCGTTATGGGCTCCTACTCACTTGCATGGGCACTCGAGCAGTTCACATTGAAATGCTTGATGACTTATCCACCGATGCCTTTATCAATGCCCTGCGTTCATTCATTGCCATACATGGTACTGTCGTCAAATCAGATGTGATCAAGGCAGCAACTTCATTGGTGCAAGACGCGAGTTTATGGATGCCCTGAAAGAAATGGATCAAGAATGACTGAAGGAACTTGGATGCGAGTTAATCATGAACACCCCATCTTCAAGTCACATGGGTGGTGTTTGGGAAAGGCAAATCCGCACGATACGAAGTGTCTTAACATCCATTCCTGATCAGTCAGACGGAAGACTCGACAACGCTTCTCTGCGTACTTATCTCTATGAAGTCATGGCAATTTTAAATAGTAGGCCCCTAACGACTGAATATCTGAATGATAGTCCAGAACCTCTCACACCAAATCACATCTTGACAATGAAGTCCACAATTATCTTATCACCACCTGGACAGTTCATCAAGGAAGATCTTTATCTCTGCAAGAGATGGCGGAGACTACAATTCTTAGCCTATGAATTCTGGACAAGGTGGAAGAAAGAGTACCTCCTAAACCTCCAACACAGACAGAAATGGAATAAAGACAGAAGAAACGCAATGATTATTGACATGGCAAAGGTTACAGAAGTGTACCCGGGACAGGATGGCCGGGTGAGAAGATTCAAGTTACGGATCAGCGACTCAACACTGGATGAGAGAGGTAAACGCATCACCAAACCCACCTATCTGGAGAGGCCCATCCATAAGACAGTCACCCTCATGGAAGCCGATCAAGAAACCTGCAGACCCATTTCACAGAAATCCCCAGTAATTTGTGGGAGTGTAACTGACAATTAACCTGTAAGTCTATGTCGTTGTGTTTTTTTGTTGGAATTGTTTACGTGTTCGCTATGCAGGGGAAATGATAAGACAAGCGGAACTAAGTTGCTGAGAACTGTTGTAACGGGGATTATTATCGAAGCAACACACCTTTGGAGTGAAGGCAATCCCGCGCCGTGTTAGCTAAGTTTTCATGTCATCGGGTGTAGTTCGTAAAGGTTGAAGTGTGTATGTTAGGATGGTAATGTTATAATAATTAAGGATGAAGCGTGAATTCATGCCAGGAAAAATAAGTGTGAAGTTTTTGATTTCCTCCCTTCTGTAATAAGCAGCCAATGAGGTATTTTCCCTTATTCATGTTTTTAGTCTGGTACTGTTATAGCTCCGGCTAAACTGTTTATGTATGTAAGCACTTCAGAGTTATATCAAGCTAACAAGTCACTCATAAGACAAGAAAGTTGTAAGAGTGTGCTTAACTGTATTTTCATTTACTTTATAGTTCTCACGGAAGGTGATAATTCTGACTAAAACTACAGAATAAAGTCGCCAGTTAAAATCAAGGAATGGTTGTGCTCGTGGTTACTGGAGGGAGTTAACGTAAACTCACTCACTTTTGTACATCGCCTGGTCCGTATAATTGCCCTCGTTTTAGCGCCCCAAAAACGTAATACTTCCAGATCAACTGTAATGTCAATACCATTGTAAAGCACAATTTCTCCCCTTTCCAACAGAATCAATTACATGACCTAAACGCTGCCTGTTTCTGCATAATTCAAGAAGACAATGAGCCCCGTCATATCTTTTTAAAAATGGTGGGTGGGGAAGCGAAACTAATGCGTGATAGTGAGAAGGACAGATGTGTGGGAACATTTCTTTTTTTCCCTGAATCTGTCCACCTTATCACCTTATCGCCTCTAAAATGTAAATAAAACACTATAAAGAGTTTATATAATGTGTCATTACATACCTATTTGAAGGTTGATGTCGAATATGAATCGGGTTTTTAGGGTGGTGCTAAAGTGATCTTAGAAGTAAACAGCGGCTTTGAGAATGATGATCCTTCCTTCTCACCCTCACCCCCCCCCCCCCCCCCCTTAATGACTTAGATGCACTATTGTAAAGTGGCTGTTCCACTGGATGTCAGAAGGTGAATTCACCAATTTGTAAGTCGCTCTGGATAAGAGCGTCTGCTAAATGACTTAAATGTAAATGTAAATGTAATGATCACATGCAATGATGGCGCAAAAAAGGACTAGTATCCCCCCCTTACCCCTGTCACTGTCCATTTCTTGTTTTTAAACGATGAGAGAAGTGCTACACCTGGTGGCGAGAGATTGTAAGACAGAAATAGTTGCTTTATGCGTGCTGTATTTTACGACATGACACGTCACGATGTAACGGAGGGTCCGTTTTTAAAAATTTTCTCCAATACTATAGAGCCATTACCATGTCGATCAACACTTGAATAGAAACGTAGTTCACACCCCCGATTTTGAAGTCAACACAGTCCCTACAGTCCCATTAGTTTTCATTGTAGCCTCGTTTGAATGTTGCGGTTGCGCACATTTGTACGGAATGGGGTGAGTTTATGTTACATTTTGTGTGATGTGAAGTGTGTCCATTTAATTAATTTGACCGTATTGAATTTTTCTGTACACATTGTGATGCTAACCTGGGTACCTGACTATTTCTGAATTTATGTGCTACATCATTGCCTTGTTTGACAAAATGTTGGATAAATCAGAAACAGGCTGGCACCAAGTCTACATTAATACCAGATTTATGTCCAGCTTCAACTTCCAAAACAAAGTAGTGGCAAACATTAAACATCAGCTCCAGTACAATTCCAACAGGAACTTGGTGAACATTCCTCAGCCTCTAGCAGCCCTAGAGAAGTGCTTTTCCCTTCACTTACTGAAAACCGGTTTCCTTTTCAGTTCCTAACTGTGCTTCTGGTTCTCCACATCAGTGTCCCAAAGGCTAGTCCTCTGTATCGAGTCTGATCCCATGTTCCTGAACATTAACATTCCAGAAGACTCCTGTGCCACAGCTGTACTAAATAATCTCTCCCGTTCAAGTCCGTGTCCCACAACAACAGGACCGTAAAAACATCTGTAGGTGACATCACAACACTATCTTCATCATCAGCTTTACATGTTAGGTACAGCAATGGGAGGGAGAGTGGTTTGTATTCCTGTTAAGGTTGCCGTTTGGAGTGCCCCCTTTCCAGTTAACATTTGTGGCAACTACACAACTAGATTTAATTAAGCGTTTTGCAAATGCGTTTTTGCTACACTTATAAAAAATATCTCCAGCTCTGGCTTAGAATGTTTGTTTCTCGATTTCTTCCTTTCTATATAACCACTACATCGTAGAGAAGACTGGACTCACAAATGCTACTATGATACACATCTGGATCTAAGGAGATGAACTATGTAGTGTTTGACATGAGTTTAGGGTCTGTTGCATTTTCACAACTGTGGGTCTCACAAGGTTAAGGATTTTGTTTCTAAAAGGCTCACTGGCAACATCATCTCACTATGGGAAAACTGGGGGTTTCAGACTACAGTTGTAGAACGAAAGGTCTCACATATAGCACACAGGATAGGTCCCTAATATGCCTAAATGGCTTACTTTCCTACATACATCCTAGTACCTCCCCAAACTTACTGATCTTAAAAGTGAAGAGAATATGTAGGCAACTCAACTGAGCATAATGGAAAACCACATTGCTTTCACCCATCCAGGCATCAGTGTCCTAGTATCCAACTGGGACAGCGGCTGGAATTCAATCCAAAAAGCTCCCTTTCTTCCCTCTATATGTGATGACTCGCCTAGATCAAGGTTAGTGACCACAAGAATAGACATTATGATACTAGCTCTACATAGCCCGTAGAGAATGTCACTTGTTTAAACCATTTCAATCAGTGTAGACGAAGGGATGAGTGTGTTGTTTGAAAAGGTATAAAGCCATCGTTCATTCCCACCATGCACCAATAGATCACCTTTACCTTGGTAGAGTACGACAATATGCTCATACAATACAATTACCTTGTCCTGACCTCACACACAGCCTTCTCCTTCATACAGTGAGGTTACCTTGTCCTGACCTCACACACAGCCTCCTCCTTCATACAGTGAGGTTACCTTGTCCTGACCTCACACACAGCCTCCTCCTTTATACAGTGAGTTTAGGTTACCTCGTCCTGACCTCACACACAGCCTCCTCCTTCATACAGTGAGTTTAGGTTACCTCGTCCTGACCTCACACACAGCCTCCTCCTTCATACAGTGAGGTTAGGTTACCTTATCCTGACCTCACACACAGCCCCCTCCTTCATACAGTGAGGTTAGGTTACCTTGTCCTGACCTCACACACAGCCTCCTCCTTCATACAGTGAGTTTAGGTTACCTCGTCCTGACCTCACACACAGCCTCCTCCTTCATACAGTGAGGTTAGGTTACCTTGTCCTGACCTCACACACAGCCTCCTCCTTCATACAGTGAGTTTAGGTTACCTCGTCCTGACCTCACACACAGCCTCCTCCTTCATACAGTGAGTTTAGGTTACCTTGTCCTGACCTCACACACAGCCTCCTCCTTCATACAGTGAGTTTAGGTTACCTTGTCCTGACCTCACACACAGCCTCCTCCTTCATACAGTGAGTTTAGGTTACCTTGTCCTGACCTCACACACAGCCTCCTCCTTCATACAGTGAGTTTAGGTTACCTCATCCTGACCTCACACACAGCCTCCTCCTTCATACAGTGAGTTTAGGTTACCTCGTCCTGACCTCACACACAGCCTCCTCCTTCATACAGTGAGGTTAGGTTACCTTATCCTGACCTCACACACAGCCTCCTCCTTCATACAGTGAGGTTAGGTTACCTTGTCCTGACCTCACACACAGCCTCCTCCTTCATACAGTGAGTTTAGGTTACCTCGTCCTGACCTCACACACAGCCTCCTCCTTCATACAGTGAGGTTAGGTTACCTTGTCCTGACCTCACACACAGCCTCCTCCTTCATACAGTGAGTTTAGGTTACCTCGTCCTGACCTCACACACAGCCTCCTCCTTCATACAGTGAGTTTAGGTTACCTTGTCCTGACCTCACACACAGCCTCCTCCTTCATACAGTGAGGTTACCTTGTCCTGACCTCACACACAGCCTCCTCCTTCATACAGTGAGGTTAGGTTACCTTGTCCTGACCTCACACACAGCCTCCTCCTTCATACAGTGAGTTTAGGTTACCTTGTCCTGACCTCACACACAGCCTCCTCCTTCATACAGTGAGGTTAGGTTACCTCGTCCTGACCTCACACACAGCCTCCTCCTTCATACAGTGAGTTTAGGTTACCTCGTCCTGACCTCACACACAGCCTCCTCCTTCATACAGTGAGGTTAGGTTACCTCGTCCTGACCTCACACACAGCCTCCTCCTTCATACAGTGAGTTTAGGTTACCTCGTCCTGACCTCACACACAGCCTCCTCCTTCATACAGTGAGTTTAGGTTACCTCGTCCTGACCTCACACACAGCCTCCTCCTTCATACAGTGAGTTTAGGTTACCTCATCCTGACCTCACACACAGCCTCCTCCTTCATACAGTGAGTTTAGGTTACCTCGTCCTGACCTCACACACAGCCTCCTCCTTCATACAGTGAGTTTAGGTTACCTTGTCTTGACCTCACACACAGCCTCCTCCTTCATACAGTGAGGTTAGGTTACCTTGTCCTGACCTCACACACAGCCTCCTCCTTCATACAGTGAGGTTAGGTTACCTTGTCCTGACCTCACACACAGCCTCCTCCTTCATACAGTGACGTTACCTTATCCTGACCTCACACACAGCCTCCTCCTTCATACAGTGAGGTTACCTTATCCTGACCTCACACACAGCCTCCTCCTTCATACAGTGAGGTTAGGTTACCTTGTCCTGACCTCACACACAGCCTCCTCCTTCATACAGTGAGTTTAGGTTACCTTGTCCTGACCTCACACACAGCCTCCTCCTTCATACAGTGAGGTTAGGTTACCTTGTCCTGACCTCACACACAGCCTCCTCCTTCATACAGTGAGGTTACCTTATCCTGACCTCACACACAGCCTCCTCCTTCATACAGTGAGGTTAGGTTACCTTGTCCTGACCTCACACACAGCCTCCTCCTTCATACAGTGAGGTTAGGTTACCTTGTCATGACCTCACACACAGCCTCCTCCTTCATACAGTGAGTTTAGGTTACCTTGTCCTGACCTCACACAGCCTCCTCCTTCATACAGTGAGGTTAGGTTACCTTGTCATGACCTCACACAGCCTCCTCCTTCATACAGTGAGGTTAGGTTACCTTGCGTGTCCTGACCTTACACGCAGGGTAAAACATTGCAGATATAAATGCAATATATAGAGTAGATTTCTTTAATTAGTCGTTAGTTTTATCTCTTATTCTTATCCGTATTTATTTGAAACGGCATTGTTGGCTCGTAAGTAAGCGTTTCACTGTACGGCCTACGCCTGTTGTATTCGGTGTATGTGACTAATACAATTTGAGTTAATTTCATTTGATTAGAAAGTATTGCCTGTCCTCCAAGAAGTCTGTTCTACATGATCTATTTTAATCTGAATGTTACATTTCAATCAAGCTTGTTAATTGATCATTAAGTCATGGATTCAGGTGGGAGTCAGGTAAAGGGTCATCAGTGGCATATATAAGCCTCTTACAGACTATGGGAAGGCATGATTTATTGGTAACAAGACTGTTGTCATTGTCATGGGAGCTGTGAGAGGATTTCTGCTCTTTGGAGACCAATGAAGTAGAGTCCCAAGCCTCTCCTAACTATGCTGGCTCTCTGGCAAATGATGACCTGGCCCCTGAGAAGCTGAAGCACATAACTGGCTTGTCTAATCATGACTACTCTACTGGTGCAACTTCTGAGAAACCACAACTGGCTTGTCTGACTACTGAGGCCACAACAAGGAAAAAAGTGAGTGTTACAATTTCCTCAGCTCTTGAGGTCTCAGCACAAGTGGAGAAGAGTCTGCAGACCAAGAGCCTTCTGTTACTGACCATGCAATTGAGGAAGAGTTCACTTCTGCAACCGAGACCCCATTGACCACAAACTAGGATATATGAAGTGGTACCTGGTGCTCAGGATCCATTCAAGAGTTCATGGGTACTGTAGTCCAGGTTGTGTATCTGCATTGGCTTGTTTTGCCTCTAAATGGAACTTTGACTTTAATACTTGTCTCATTGTTTTGGAGGGTCATACTTTGACTTAAGGTCAATGGCCTGACTTGAGTAACTAGTGATGTTTAAACATTTTGTTGCATGTATATAAACATGCTAAGGAATCAGCAAGATGACTACTTTGACTCCTTTGATGGATTCAAACAGGTTACATGCTAGGTGTATAAAATACCATTTGACTTTGGGCAGCAACATTTGCTGAGTAGCTCAATTTACGCTAGTGGCATCCTAACTGGTTTGTAGCACCAATGATACCGTGGAATCAGTGGCAATTTTAGCATGTCAATCTTGGTAGGCAAATATATATAAACAGACAATGAAAGCTATTACAATATTCAATTACATTTCTCTGAAACAGGTTATAGGCGACATGTGCACCACAAAGTTAGAACAGTAGGTGAAATTAAGAGGTGAAAATAGACCATTATTAGGGTGAGGCACATTGAACGGCGTTTGGGTCATTGTGTGTCAAAGAGAGACGTCATATAACACTATTTGATGCGTTAAAAAAGCTTTTAATGGACACATAATATTATAGAATGTAATGTGTGCTGAATGTGCAAGCCAAGCGCCACCACTACTATCAGTAGCACTGTCAAAGCTGTAAAAAAAATAATTGGTAAACAAGCACACACCGGGCCAAGAACGGTGTTTACAATACTGCTTTGGTGAAAATAGACCAAATGATTGGGGTGAGGCACATGGGCTACTAACAGCTTACTAGACAACATACACTTGGTATTACTTTCTTAGCTACAGGATATATATCTCTCTGGCACCCTACATAATTTACGAAGCAGCCTAAGACATTTTTGGACGTTGTTGTGATGTGCTTGAATAGGAAACTGGCACGGTGGTCCTTCATGGGAAAATTCTGACATCAAAGAGAAAGATTCCGGATTTACAATTCCGAGTTGAATGACACTTGTAATATAACTCTATGGCAGGACCCAAAGGGCGGAAATGTTGGATGTCTACCCTTTCTAAGGACTTAGCTTCACTATTGTGTAGGGTCCCCATGAGTGACAGAACATTTTGGAGCTGCCTTACTCAAGAAAACAAAAAAGAGAGGTGGCTGGATAATATTGGCAAAGGAGAAATGCTCACTAAGGATGTAACCAAATTTGTGCACAATTTGAGAGTAGCTTTTTGTATGTATGAAACCTTTCTGGGATTTATTTCAGCTCATATATTTTTGTTCAGTACATATTAAATGTCTAAATCTGTCTTCATACAGGCCTTCTGTTATCTGTATGATCAACGCTCAGGGTGTGCATTGTAGTCTACTGTATTTACACAGTTGCCATGAATTCAAAGCGCACACAGTTTATGCTGAAACTATACACGCCATCTTGACATGCAGGTAATATAGTAACAAAATTGGCTCCATCTTTTGAGCTACCAGTAGGGGATCATGCGTACCTGCTTTTATTCATACACAAAATGTCTCAGGCAAAGCTTTACTAAAATGAATGCCAATGACGCTGAATGCAAAACTGATCTGAATCATTTAAGGAATTCAGACGGTTTTGCAGCAACAGGTCAAAATAACTGCAGCACTTGTTTGAAGCACTCGTCCTAACGATCCAGACCACCTGCGTGGATCCCGAGAGCCATCTCAGTCTGGCCAATTTGTGGTGATCAGAAACCGGGATGCACTGTGATGCACTGTGATTTGAGAGCCCACTTAAGCAGACATTTTTTTAGTTAAACAGATATGGCCTATGTGAATTATTTTTTGCAATCCATCATGGAAAAGGAAAAGGACCTGGCCAAGACAGAGCAAAGCAGTGTGACACAAACAACAACACAGAGTTACACATAAACAAACGTACCATCAATATCACAATAGAAAATCTATATACAGTGTGTGCAAATGTAGAAGAGTAGGGAGGTAAGGCAATAAATAGGCCAAAGAGGTGAAAATAATTACAATTTAGCATTAACACCGGAGTGATAGATGTACAGATGATGATGTACAAGTAGAGATACTGGGGTGCAAAAAAGCAAAAAGATAAATAACAATATGGGGATGAGGTAGTTGGGTGTGCTTTTTACAAATTGTCTGTGTACAGGTACAGTGATCGGTAAGCTGTTCTGACAGCTGATGCTTAAAGTTAGAGAGGGAGATATAAGTCTCCAACTTCAGTAATTTTTGCAATTCGTTCCAGTCATTGGCAGCAGAGAACAGGAAGGAAAGGCGGCCAAAGGAGGTGTTGGCTTTGGGAATGACCAGTGAAATATACCTGCTGGTGCGCGTGCTACGGGGTGGGTGTTGCTATTGTGACCAGTGAGCTGAGATAAGGCGGGGCTTTACCTAGCAAGGACTTAAATGACCTGGTGACGAATATGAAGCGAGGGCCAGCCAACAAGAGCATACAGGTCGCAGTGGTGGGTAGTATATGGGGCTTTGGTGACAAAACGGATGGCACTGTGTTAGACTACATCCAGTTTGCTGAGTATAGTGTTGGAGGCTATTTTGTAAATGACATCGCCGAAGTCAAGGATCGGTAGGATAGCCAGTTTTACGAGGGTATGTTTGGCAGCATGAGTGAAAGAGGCTTTGTTGCGAAATAGGAAGCCAATTCGAGATTTCATTTTGGATTGGAGATGCTTAATGTGAGTCTGGAAGGAGAGTTTACAGTCTAACTTGACACCTAGGTATTTGTAGTTGTCCACATATTCTAAGTCAGAACCGTCCAGAGTAGTGATGCTAGTCGGGCGGGTGGGTGCGGGCAGCAATCGGTTGAAGAGCATGCATTTAGTTTTACTAGCATTTAAAAGCAGTTGGAGGCCACGAAATGCACAATGTATGGAATGTACGGAATGTACGAAGTTTCTACTGGTAGCTTGCAAAGTAAACATAAGCTAACAGTACACTGGCAAATGAGCCCTTCAGCTGCTTGATAGGCAATGCCCATACTTGTCAGGTATAGTTTACTTTAATTTTAAATATAGTTTACTTTAATCACTTAAATATCCAATTAATGGAGGCCAATATTAACAAATATCGTGAGGCTACCCTGACGTATCTGAAGTGACATGATCAATTGATATTTACTGACCCTGAAAATCATGCAGTTACTTGCGATGTAACTCTGATTATAGAGCTAAAAGTGCTCAATTTTGTTTGCATGGAATAATCAGAAATGTGTGGTTCTGACTATGCTCTTCGAGGTGATGTTACAACGAAATAGTTAACATTTATTTAACGATCCTTTGAGAACGCAGTTGTCAATGATTTTGGTGGTGAAGGGAGTCTTCTGAACACTCTGCACCTTACGTTTTAATTTCCTGCTGTAGCAAACTGGCTCTGAGTAGTTATTAATGCTTACTCCTTTCCGAACATTCAATATCACACGTAATCTCCCCACTACAGACAGAATCGTTTTAATCTTCGCATTTTTCCCATGTGACTAGTCTGGTGTACACAAGTTATGGAGGACACAGCAAGCAGCAATAAATAATGGCAGAGGATCTATGGACAGATCCATGTGCCATGGCCAGTTCCTCTGTCTCCTGTATGCAGTTAACTGCTGATGTGATCTGTTGTACCTCTGATTAGCATTCTGAGAAGGATACACAGGCCTGTCAACTCGTGGACACCCAGGTCATACATTTTTCAACCTGTCACATTACACTTGAACCTTCATGTGGGAATAGTGCATATACCTCTCACAACAATTAGAAACAGGATATGCATTGGATTTACTATGCGTGTAGACCTACATGTACATCCGGATTTCAAAACCAATGTGTATGGGGCCAAGATATGCAAACTTTGGCAAGATTAGCAAGTTTATGACATGCCAGCAACAAACGCTGGCACTACATATCTAAGTATAACTGATCAAATTATGAAAGACAAGCGTTGTAATTTTGAATTAAGTAAAGTGAGTGTGGAACAATGTTCCTATTAACAATGACAAGCCACCGGTGTCTGAGAACTTGGATGGAAACTGACTGGGCATAATAGCGGACAATATTGCCACTCCTTTTAGCCATATCTTCAAGCTAAGCCTACTAGAAAGTGTGTGTCCTCAGGCCTTTTATTTAACCAGGTAAATTGACTGAGAACACATTCTCATTTACAGCAACAACCTGGGGAATAGTTACAGACAGGAGGAGGGGGATGAATGAGCCAATTGTAAGCTGGGGATGATTAGGTGACCATGATGGTATGAGGGAAAGCTTGGGAATTTAGCCAGGACACTGGGATTAACACATCTACTCTTACAATAAGTGCTATGGAATATTTAATGACCTCAGAGAGTCAGGACACCATTTTAACATGCCCTACACAGGGCAGTGTCCACAATCACTGTCCTGGGGCATTGGGGTATTTTTTAGACTAGAGGAAAGAGTGCCTCCTGGACCTCTATCACCACTTCCAACAGGATCTGGTCTTCCATCTAGGGACTGACCAGGATCAACCCTGCTTAGCTTCAGAAGAAGAGTGATGCAGGGTGGTATGCTGCTGGCGTGGAGGGAAGCAGAAGTCATTCCGCTACCCAAGAATAGTAAAGCCCCCTTTACTGGCTCAAATAGCCGACCAATCAGCCTCTTACCAACCCTTAGTAAACTTTTGGATAGAATTGTTGCAAAGATGAACTTTTTATGGCTTCAGGGGCAGTATTGAGTAGCTTGGATGAAAAGATGCCCATATCAAATGGCCTGCTCCTCAGTCATAGTTGGTAATATTTGCATATTATTAGTAGTATTGGATAGAAAACACTGAAGTTTCTGAAACTGTTTGAATGATGTCTGTGAGTATAACAGAACTCAAATTGGCAGGCAAAATCCTGAGTTGAAATCAAAACAGGAAGTCAGAAATCTGAGCTTGTATGTATTCACCAGAGTCCCCAATGAAATCCCTTTGATATATGAATGATGTTGCACTGCCTAGGGGTTCCACTAGATGTCAACCATCAATAGAAATTATAATGAGGCTTCTATGTTGTTGTGGGAGTGAATGAGAGTAGAATATATCAGCTGTCCATCAAGCAGCCATTTTGTGATCCCACTTTTTCCTCACTTGCATTCCATTGCTCATGAAGACAAGAAAGAATACTCTGGTTGGAACTTTATTGAAGCTATATGTTAAAAACATCCTAATGATTGATTCTGTACTTAGTTTGAAATGTTTGTTCGACCGGTAAATTCACTTTTTGAAGTTTTTGTCTGATATAACGCTGACCAGAATTAGCGTTTGGATATGTATACCAAACGCTCTAACAAAAGAAGGTATAACAGACATTTTCGAACAAAACAAACTTTTATTGTGGACCTGGGATTCCTGGAGTGCTTTCTGATGTAGATCATCAAAGGTAAGGGAATATTTATCATGTAATTTCTTGATTATGTTGACGCCATCTTTGCGGCTGTGGTGTTTTTAAATTGATGCATGCATTTCTTTACATTACGGATAAAAAAAAAACAATCTGACACAGAGGTTGCATTAAGGAGAGGTATATCTATAATTCCATGTGTATAACTATATTATTATCTACATTTATGATGAGTATTTCTGTTGAATGATGTGGCTATGCAAAATCACTTGATGTTTTTGGAACTAGTGAATCTAACACGCCAATGTAAACTCAGATTTTTTTTACATAAATATCAACTTTATCAAACAACATCCATGTATTGTGTAACATGAAGTCCTATGAGTGTCATCTGATGAAGATAATTCAAGGTTAGTGATTTAATTTGATCTTTATTTCTGTTTTTTTGTGAAAACTATATTTTGCTGGAAAATCGCTGTGCTTATTGTGGTTTAGTGGAGACCTAACATAATTGTTTGTAGTGCTTTTGCTGAAAAGCCTATTTGAAATCGGACACTTTGGTGGGATTAACAACGAAAATAGATTTAAAATGATAGACACACATATGTTTTAGGAATTGTAATTATGAGATTTCTGTGGTTTGAATTTGGCGCCCTCTATTGTCACTGGTAGTTGTCATATCGATCCCGGTATCGGGATTGCAGCCATAACAGGTTAACAAAGAGCTGCAGTTTCAGAATGGGTGGCAAGTGTCAAACCAGCCTTCGCTTTGGCTCCCCCTCCTGTACAGCTTCGGCTTTCGGCGTTTTCAATGCAAATAGTCCAGGTGGCCATTTTATTAACTGTTCAGCAGTCTTATGGCTTGGGGTTAGAAGTTTTGGACGAAGACTTGGTGCTCTGGTACCGCTTGCCATGCTGTAGGAGAGAGAACAGTCTATGACTAGGGTGACTGGAGTCTTTGACAATTTTTTTGGGGGCCTTCTTCTGACACCACCTAATATATAGGTCCTGGATAGCAGGAAGCTTAGCCCCAGAGATGTACTGGGATGTACGCACTACCCTCTCTAGTCCCTTACGGTCGGATGCCGAGCAGTTGCCATACCAGGCGTTGATGCAACCGGTCAGGATACTCTCGACGGTGCAGCTGTAGAACTTTTTGAGGATCTGGGGACCCATGCCAAATCTTTTCAGTCTCCTGAGGGGGAAAGGTGTTGTCGTGCCCTCTTCATGACTGTCTTGGTGTGTTTGGACCATGATAGTTTGTTGATGATGTGGACACCAAGGAACTTGAAACTCTACAGCTCCGTCGATCAGCGTGGCAGATGTGTTGTTGCCTACCCTTACTACCTGGGCGCGGCCCGTCAGAATGTCCAGGATCCAGTTGCAGAGTGAGGTGTTCAGTCCCAGGGTCCTTAGCTTAGTGATTAGCTTTGTGAGCACTATGGTGTTGAACGCTGAGCTGGAGTCAATGAACAGCATTCTCACATAGGTGTTCCTTTTGTCTAGGTGGGAAAGGGCAGTGAGATTGCATAATTTACTTGTTCTTGTAAGTGTTGACTGCACCGAGGTGTCTGTTTAAGCAACTAGCACACAACTCGGACATCCATGCATACACCACAAGACATGCCACCAAAGGTCTCTTCCTCATCTCCAAGTTAAGAACAGACTATGGGAGGCAAACAGTTCTACATAGAGCAATGGTTACATGGTGCTCTATTCCACATAAGGTAACTCATGCAAGCAGTAGAATCAAATTTAAAAAACAGGATGAAAAATACACCTTATGGAACAGCGGGGACTGTGAAGAGACGCGCACTCACTTACACATACACATGATAAGACACGTACTCTACACACACACACACACTAATTTTGCTTCGTAGATATGTGGTAGTAGAGTAGTGGCCTGAGCGAACACACTTAATGTGTTGTGAAAAGTGTTATGAAATGTAACATTTTAAATTGTATATAACTGCCTTAATCATGCTGGACCCCAGGAAGAGTAGCTGCTGCCTTGGCAGGAACTAATGGGGATCCTTAATAAATACAAATGACATTACAGATCACAATCATTACTTTCGCCAATGGTATGACTTGCAGATGATATCCCTAGTGGTACTTCCCCCAATGTCTGTTTATAAGGCCTTACATTTTGAGTGACAAGACATGTGAACTTTCTGGTTGAAGACACTTCAGTTTCTTTACTTCTGACTTTTGTGAGGGTCTTTATGACTTTATAAGAACGTATAACTATTGTAAAAAAAAAAAGTAAAAAAAAGTGAGACATCAACAGAGCTATGCCAGAAAAAGTTTACATTTTGGCAAGGATTCAATCTGATTTGGGAATTTGGGACAATGCGCCATTCAAAGGTAACTTCTGATTGAGACTACATATGTAGTGTTTGGTCTCCAGGCCATTCCAAAACTTTAAATGTGTTGCTTTTTAGCCATTTTCATGTAGACTTGATTGTGTTTTGGATCGTCTTGCTGTTTGACACAGCTGCACTTCAGCTCACAGACGGATGGCCTGACATTCTCCTGTAGAATTCTCTGATACAGATCCGAATTCGGAATTCATGGTTCCT
The DNA here is from genome assembly GCF_036934945.1 of Oncorhynchus masou masou. Classification (NCBI taxonomy): domain Eukaryota; kingdom Metazoa; phylum Chordata; class Actinopteri; order Salmoniformes; family Salmonidae; genus Oncorhynchus; species Oncorhynchus masou. Next base: position 30,688,615 of record NC_088242.1, read on the forward strand.
TCTATTAAGGCAAGTTGCACAGGTCATGAGGCAGCAAAGCATCCCCAAACCATCACACTATTACCACCATTATTGACCATTGGTATAAGGTTAGCATTTTTCTGAGTACTACACTTTTTGGTGTCATTGTGTTTGAAGGAAGAACTGCAATAAAAGTTCAAAGGACCACCACCATCTTCTATCCATCATCATGGGAGTCATGACTGTGTCTGATCTTGCCTGTGTCCTTCTCACCCTTCTAGGAACTGGGGTCCACCAAAATCCCCCATGATCATCATCATTGTGATACCCTAATGGTTAATCCCGTTTGAATCCAGTTTATTTTGAGTTGTCAGATGGTATTTTCAACTAACTGTTCTAATCTGTTAGTTATGTGTTGAGCTAGGGATTTAAAATACTTTTTTTTCTCTCCAGATATCTGTCCAAGTGTGTGTACTGGACCTGATAGCAAGATACCCCATTGCTACCGATTGGTGCAGAAAAAAATGGGACGGCAGCAAGCATTGGTAAGTGTCTCACTTGCAGAGCATCAAATTATCAAATTACCTCCATTTACAGTGACGTTTTGAAAGTGAATTGAAAATAACAAAATTGGTCTTCCATTTAGACTTACCTGTTTTTTTTGATTACATCTACTGATCAAATGTCTACATAGTCAAAGCTTGTACAAAATCAATGTAAACATGGACGTTTCTTTATTTAGAATTACTGCAAGTGAGATGGCGGTACCCCAGCTGCTGTCTACAGAATTAAAGAATACCAGCTTCTTCTTTCCATGGTAAAGCAGACCCAGAACCTCTCTGCTTATGCCTGGGTAGGACTGAATAATATGGCACAGGTAGAACAACCTTCACACTCAAATAACACTTTCTCAGATTGGTCTTATTTCATATCTCTTTGATTTGGACATTAGATATGTTACTCCTGCCCTCCAACAAGAAGTTCATCTCTTTGAACTGTTCTTCTTGACAGGAAGGGATGTTTGTGTGGACTGAATGGTTCTGTGTGGAATGGTTCTGGTCCAAAAGTGTCAAAGCTCAGCAGTGGGGAGAAGATTGTGGCACTGAACTCTCAGGCAGGTCAGTATTACAAACTTGTTCTTGCATGGTGACACTTAAGCTGGGATTCAAGCCTTAGAAGGCTGTGAACAAATACATAATAAGCAGTGAGTGTATAAACACTGTCAAACTTCAAAGTAACATATTGGTATCTGTCATTTTCCTATCTGTCTCATTCAGTGAAGTGCTGTAGTTTTTCTTCTGTTGTCTTCCTCTGAGACTAACAAGGTCATTGTCCTCTCCAGGGGCTGAGGGCTTCGATGACAAGTGTGAGTGGCTGTACCTTAGTCTCCGTGAGATGCTCTACAGGTGAAGCAGTCTATGATGACAGAGGAGTCCAACACCATCCACACAGAGTGAGAGCGCCAAGGGATTTTGCCAACATACTCTGATTTTATTTTATGTTATCGCACGCAAACTCCGTTGAGTTGTTTGAGGATAAAAAGTGATATAATGGTAATTACATTATCATTGGTTGCCATTTTCAATTGTAACAGAAAGTTAGTCAGGTTGGTTCTACAATTGCATTTTCAATCTTGTTTTCTTTATGTAACTAGCCTTAAGCTACTAACCATTGAGGCACCCACTAAAGGTTTATCCACAGTTCAATCCCCTTACTAACTCACAACCGACTGTTTATCTAAGGACACAGATAGGATAGTGTTGCATGTACAGGTAAAATTAGTCTCAATACTCTGAGGGAACATTGTTAATGGTTTGCCTATTTTGTGGAATATTGAAAAAATTGGTGGAATTGTTGCATCCTGATTATCCCTCAATGCTTCCATGCCCATCTCTTTGAATAAAACCTTTCAGCATTAACCTTTCTAAGGCATGGCCAATCTGTTTTACATATCACTGTATAATTTCCTATGTACTAGCTTGATTGTTAGGTGTCTGGTACCTTGTGTAAGACGTCAGACAGAAATATGATACTCACAGCACGCACAGCATCAACAAGGAGGGGGGAGGACGTATAGCTTCTTGCTGTAGTTGAGACCGGTCTGCTTGCTCATCAATGTGCACAGCTTATCCACGTTAACACCATTGAGTAACTTGGCACAAAGCCCGGTACATTAGTAACAATGTAATAAGCACATAGAAACAACAGTGTAAAGTGAAGCATATTTTCCAAAGTGAACTTTCCAGACACATTTATTGGGCTGATAACATTACTCAAACACAGTGTATGACCATTGTAAACAATAAAACTGAAAGAAAAGGCTTCAGCTCAGAACTGCTTCCAGAATTCAGTGTGCCAAGCGTTTAAAATACTCAAGTTTTGTCATCTTTTTTTTTAATCCTCTTAATATATTTTTAAATGTTTTTGTATTTTTCTTTTTCAGCAGTACTGATAATTATACTATGTACAACAAAGGCCGAGGCGCATCGGTTCATCCCTTAGACAGAAGCTCCATTCCCGTTGTTCCTTTTGTAATGACCTACTGTTACAAGGCAAGAATGTAAGGTCTCACTCTCTTGGGTTGTTGCAGTCGGCATGCCTTGTAGGTGACTTTGATGACGATGCAGCTATGAGCCCTGCATACCTTCTTTCTGCACCACTAGGGGCAGTGTCTTAATAAGTCCTTACCCCCCCCCCCCCCCGGTAGCAAGGTGTCTATGTACAAAGGCTAAAAGTCCCACTCAGTTCATGTGAAGAGGCTTTACGAAAGAAATGCTTCCGTGTTTGTGTATGTTTTCAACTATTTTTTTTTTTTATCTCCCAAAAAAGTATCAGTATCAAAACGGGTTTCGTAATAGATATATTTGTACTGGGTGGGTGTGTTAGCATGTGTTGGACAAATAGTTGTCGATGTACGTATGAAAAGTAGTAGTCTCTTTGCAAAGCAACGCAAAGTATTTTACTTGGTTATGTTCAGTTTCTTTTTTCTCTTTTTACAATGCCATGAAATAATCTTAGATGGGATGCAGCCTTGGTCGGACTCCAGTTTTCTTCCTTCTCTCGTTCCTCTATTTCGCTCTGTTTTTGACTCTTGTTTCTGTGCTCATCCAAGGGAGACTACTTTAGCAGCCACTCATTCACTGAAAGAGAGGAGAGGGACAGGGTGAGAATAACAACTTTACTGTATATGCACTTTACACAAAATAGCATGGAACCCTTTCTATCCTGGCTACCCAGCAGCTTCTATAATATTCATCATAACATGGCAATACATTGTTAGGATTGAGACCAGAATGCATTGTTAGGATTATTATCAATAAAATAGTATACTCTAGCGGAAGACACAATTATGCAAGTAAAGTCAATGAAGTAACCTTGACCATGAAACACTGAACATGTCGTGTGTGTGTGTATATGTAAAACGTGTGGGAGACATTTCTATTAGTAAATGGTCAAGTAGTTGTTTTATTTATTTTATTCCCAGCACCACAGAGATACAGTGCGGTGGTGTCCATTTGACTCTGGCTGAGACTCCACTCAGGGAGAGTGTCTCAGAGAGAGTTGGGGTATGCAAAAAACACATTTCCAATTCACTTGTGTGAATTACAACAAATATAAGCACCCACCAAATTCTTATTATCTTATGTTAAAATTAGCAATGTATGCTAAATAACAACATTTCTGCAGTATCTGTTAGCATTCTGCTAGCATCCCAATACACATTTCCCATTCAATTAGCCCACTGACCTAGCTGTGAGGGGGCTGAGTTTCCTCTGCCTTCAAGGTTTAACCTTAGATGAATAACCAATTAGATCCATTTCCCATTTAAATTATACTTTATTCCCCTTCTGCCTCACCTTGGAGATATTTACATATTTAAACAAGTACAACTAGTGTAATTAAAGACGAGACAGCCCTGCTGCTATTGTACTGCTTCTGTTTACTCTCTGGGGGTGGGTTGGAAGGGTACAGTAGGGGTGTATGTGTGTGGGTAAAAGTGTGTATGTGTACTCACATTGTGTGTGTGTGTGTGTGTGTGTGTTTCAATCTCTCAACAACTGCTGCACAGAATAAGAATTTCATCTGAGAGCGAGGATAAGAGGATAAGAGAAAAGAACAGTCTGGCTACATTACAGTAGATTCTGGAAAAATAATACAATGAATAATGGGGGTTACCTCTTGCCCTCACTGTATTTACGCTTCAGGTGTAAAATTCACATTTTGTGCAGCAGTTGCCCAGATATATTGGCTGAAACAGAGGAGAGGAGATGGTAAACAGACTGCATGCAGAGTCCCTGAATAACACTCAGATGCTGAGCTGGCTTTGTAGTTATGAAGTAGTACAATTACTCTTTAAAATCTGTAAAATGTAAGGCTTAAGACCATGCTTCAGGTAGTTAATACCTTTGAGGGCCAAAAGCAGACATATGGAAAATGACCAAGGTAAATGTCCATGACTCCTTCACCGTCATTTTGTATGTCTGCTTGTCGGACCTAAATACATTACTAACAAAATGGCGGTGGCGGGTGGACTTGAGCAGTGTTTACCTCGGTACTGGAGCTTCTGGGCCCTGTTGTTGGGACAGTCTTTGCCCTGCATGCTGAAGTTGATGTTAGTCCGGATGCAGCGGTTGTTCAGCGGTTGAACCGGGCGAACGTTGTCGCTCATACTCAGGAAGATCTGAGACGGCTGGTTCTGACTCAACAGCCGTAAGGAGTGCATCTGGAGAGGAGAGAGGGAAGGGGGATTCATGAACAAAAAGAGGGGTAAAGAAGATGGAAAGGAAGAGTAAGTAATGGAAGGAACAAGGAGAGGAGAGCAATGCAGCGCAGAGGAGAAATAAAAAGAAAAGAGAGTGGAACAGAAGTTAAGAAAAGGGACTTTATTTCAGTATTATTGGGAGAAAAATAAATGTGAAGGAACAGAATTGCTGTCCGACAGTTTTATGTACACTCTTTAAAAAAATGGCTAAGTAGAACCATATAGTGGAACCCTTTTTAGTGCTAGGTAGAACCCTTTGCAGAGGGTTCTCTACCTCACTGTTACTCTACCCACAAGCAAGCATACAAAGCCCTCCCTCGCCCCCCAATTGGAAAATCAGGTCATAACTCCGTACTCCTGCTTTAGCTCAAACAGGAAGAATCTGAGGCTCGCTTTGTTGAGAAATGGTCATCAGAATCAGAGATTATGCTACAGGAGAGATTATGCCGTTCATCTGTACAAACAATAGTCCACAAGTATTAACACCATGGGACCATGCTGCTGTCATACCGCTTAGGAAGGAGACGCGTTCTGTCTCCTAGAGATGAACGTACTTCGGTGCGAAAAGTGCAAATCGATCCCAGAACAACAGCAATGGACCTTGGGAAGATGCTAGAGGAAACAGGTACAAAGTATCTATATCCACAGTAAAACAAGTCCTATATCGACATAACCTGAAAGGATGCTCAGCAAGCAAAAAGCCACTGCTCCAAAACCGCCATAAAAAAGCTAGACTACGGTTTGCAACTGCACATGGGGACAAAGATCATTATTTTTGGAGAAATGTTGTCTGGTTTGATGAAACAAAAATAGAACTGTTTGGCCATAATGACCATCGTTATGTTTGGAGGAAAAAGAGGGAAGCTTACAAGCCGAAGAACACCATCCCAACCGTGAAGCACTGGGGTGGCAGCATCATGTTGTGGAGGTGCTTTGCTGCAGGAGAGATTGGTGCACTTCACAAAATACATGGCAGCATGAGGATGAAAATTATGTGGATATATTGAAGCAACATCTCAAGACATTAGTCAAGAAGTTAAAGCTTGGTATCAAATGGGTCTTCCAAATGGCCAATGACCCCAAACATACTTTCAAAGTTGTGGCAAAATGGCAAAAGTCAGGGTATTGGAGTGCCCATCACAAAGCCCTAACCTCAATCCTATAGAAAAAGCGTGTGCGAGCAAGGAGGCCTACAAATCTGACTCAATTACACCAGCTCTGTCAGGAGGAATGGGCCAAAATTCACCCAACGTACTGTGGGGGAAGCTTGTGGAAGGCTACCCAAAACGTTTGACCCAAGTTAAACAATTTAAAGGCAATGCTACTTGAGTGTATGTAAACTTCTGACCCACTGGGAATGTGATGAAAGAAATAAAAGCTGAAATAAATAATTCTCTCTACTGTTATTCTGACATTTCACATTCTTAAAATAAAGTGGTGATCTTAACTGACCTAAGACAGGGAATCTTTACTAGGATTAAATGTCAGAAATTGTGAAAAACTGAGTTTAAATGCATGTGGCTAAGGTGTATGTTAACTTCCAACTTTAACTGTATGTTCCAAGACTCCGCCGTTAACATCGAAATGCTAACTAAAGTGCAGGGCTACCACACACAGGGCCATCACAGACAACAGCTGAGGACAGGAACAAGTACAATAATTCCTGCCACGACCTCTGCAGAGTCATCGAACGAGCAGAAAGACAATATAAGAATAAAGGGGAATCTTATTACGCAGGCTCCGATGCCAGTCGCATGTGACAGGGGCGACAGTCCATTAAAGATTACTAAGGAAGACCCAGTCGTGATCTGCCCAACGATGCCTCTCTACCAGACAAATTCAACACATTTTATGCACGTTTTGACAACACCACCAGCACCATACCATGCGTGAGGGCCCCCACCGAACCAGAGTACTGGGTGATCTCTCTCCCCAAGGCTGATGTGAGTAAGGTCTTTAAATCAAGTCAGCCCTCGCAAGGCGGGACTGGACGGTATTCCGGGGCACGTTCTCAGAGCATGCAGAGATCAGACTGTCCTTGTCCCAGTCTGTAATCCCCATAATTTAAAATGACTACCATCATTCCTGTTCGCTAGGGAACTCTAAGGCTTCATGCCACAATGACTACCGCCCTGTAGCACTCATATCTGTAATCAGAATGGTTATGGCAACTCTATCATCCCAGACACCCTAGACCTACTGCAATTTGCATACTGCCCCAACAGATCCATAGATGACGCAATCTTAATTGCACTACAGACTGCCCTCACCCACATAGATAATATAAGTGAGAATGCTGTTCATTGACTATAGCTCAGTGTTCAACACCATTGTCTCCAAGCTTTGGACCCTATGACTGAACACCTCCCTCTGCAAATGGATCATGGACTTCCTAACTGGCCGACCCCAGGTAATGAGGGTAGGCAACATCACCTCCGCCACGCTGACCTTCATCACTGGGCCAAGCTCCCTGACATCCAGGACCTCTATATCAGGCGGTGTGAAAGGAAGGCCCGGAAAATCGTTAAAGACTCCAGCCACCCAAGCCATAGACTATTCTCTCTGCTTTCGCATGGCAAGGGGTGCCAGTGCAACAAGAATGACACCAACAGGCTGCTGAACAGCTTCTATCCCCAAGCCCTAACATTGCTAAATAACAAACAAAATGGCAACACAGACTGAGTTGACCCTTGTATTTACACATTATTCTGCATAGTCTCAATGCACAATCACAGGACTCCACACACTCACGCACACTGACACTCCAACACACACACAACACGCACACACATTTATACCGACACAAACTCATATACAATGTTAATTTACGCTGCTGATACACTGTTTATCATACATCCTGATGCCTAGTCACTTTGCCCCTATACATATCTACCTCCATCACTCCAATATCCCTCCACATTGTAAATATGGTATTGAAACTGACCCTGTATATAAGTTTTTACTTTGTTGTGTTCTTCATATTTGTTATTTTTTATTTCTTGTGTATTTTTGTTCTACCTATTCTATCTATTTCTGCATTGGGTTTAGAGCTTGCAAGAAAGGCATTTCACTGTACTTGTTTGTGCATGTGACATTAATTAAAACTTCTCATTTATTTGCACATTTTTTTATGACAATACATGACATATATCATAAGGCCTTTCTTTCTAGGCCTAGTTATACCCTAACACAGTGGTTGGAAACTCCTGGTTTACAGGCCACACCAGGCTTGCAAGTCACATTTTGCTGGCTGAAGTCTCCTCAGGAGGCTGAATAAATTTGGCTTGGCACCTAAAACTCTCCCAAACTTTTACAGATGTACAATTGAGAGCATCTTGTCAGACTGTATCACCGCCTGGTATGGTAACTGCACCGCCCGCAACCACAGGGCTCTCCGGAGGGTGGTGCAGTCTGCCCAAAGCATCACGTGGGGCAAACTACCTACCCTCCAGGACACCTACAGCACTTGATGTCACAGGAAGGCCAAAAAGATCATCAAGGACAACAACCACCCGAGCCACTGCCTGTTCACCCCGCTACCATCCAGAAGGCGAGGTCAGTACAGGTGCATGAAAGCTGGGACCGAGAGACTGAAAAACAGCTTCAATCTCAAGGCCATCAGACTGTTAAATAGCTATCATTGGCACATTAGAAGCTTCTGCCTATATACATATACTTGAAATCACTGGCCACTTTAATAAATGGAACACTAGTCACTTTAATAATGTTTACATATCTTGCATTACTCATCTCATATGTATATACTGTATTCTATACTATTCTAATGTATCTCAGTCTATTGGGTATATGTTGTGGAATTGTTAGATATTACTGCACTGTCGGAGCTAGAAACCCAAGCATTTCCCTACACCCGCAATAACATCTGCTAAACACGTGTATGTGACCAATAACATTTGATTTGAAAGTGTTGTGTAATTCCAATTGGAATCCAACCGAAGTTAGGATATGCAACAATTTAAACTTTTAATTACCCGCAACCTGCATTCAGAATGAATGCTAGGATAGAGAAGATTCCTAACAGAGACTACCTAAATCATATAAACTGGAACTACCATCTCAGTAACGGGTGCAATAAGTCCAACTACTAACAGATTGGATTAGTTTATACAAATGTACATGTTATTTATCTTTGTGTGGCATAAGATTAACCAACCAATCAATGTCCATGCAAAAATACAGATAATGAAACAACCAATTCGTAAAATGAACCTGCAATAAAGTATGCAAAAAGCATAGTTGGAAAAATGATGGGTGTGGATTTGAGTGTTTTTCTCTAGAAAGAGTAAAAATTACACAATTACACTCATCTCTGGTTATTACACCACATACCGAGTTAGTTCACTCAGACTCCCTGCTATTCTCCTATTCTCTGCTCAATAAAATCACAGAAAACACTTATTTGAAAGACAGAAATGGCAAAGATATCAACTATGTCAGTACTGTATATGTAAAATGGGATTTTATTTACCTTTATTTAACAAGGCAAGTCAGTTAAGAAGAAATTCTTATTTTCAATGACGGCCTAGGAACAGTGGGTTAACTGCCTGTTCAGGGGCAGAACGACAGATTTGTACCTTGTCAGCTCGGGGATTTGAACTTGCAACCTTCAGGTTACTAGCCCAACACTCTAACCACTAGGCTACCCTGCCGCCCCATACCTGATACTTGTAGAAATATTCCCATAGGTACAGTTTAAAACATTCTCACATATGTCTTTTTAAATTTAGCAGATTACTCAAACTCCTGATGTTAAATTTTAAACACTGAGGTAAACACACTTTATTTAAAAAATGGTTCTTAGGATGAAAACAGTTCTTGGTAGAACCCTCTCCCTCCTCAAAGAACACTTTTTGTCTAAGAGTGTATCTAAGCAGTAAGGAGCTACTTTAGAGACGGACCTGCATCCGTGTGATGTACACTGGCTTGTTCATCAGGATCCACGTGGCCGTCTCAAAACACGGCGGGATGGTCATGGACCCGTCGTACGTGATGAAACTAGACGTTTCTGGGTAAATCTCCTCGATGTTCAGGCCCGTCAGTAGATACGCATCATCTGGAGATGGGCAAGATAGACAGGTTAGAATTCAATAAAACATCTTAATATGTCATTATAGCAGATTTCTTCAGTCCTGGGCCTGGAGAGCTACAGGGTAAGAATGCTTGTGTCCTAGCTCAGGTCCAACCGAAGCACTTATTAGTTGAATTCGATGCATTTGTGCTAGGCTGAAACAAAACCCTGCACCTCGTGGGTCCCTAGTTGCAGAATTGTAGAACACTGTATTGTAGACTTGTATCAATCACATTTCATGTCCTCTCAAGCTAATTTTGTTTTGAATTTACATTACATATTTGTCTTCCAGTCTCAAAACACATTACATTACATCCACTCGAACCAGTGTGTTTGTCATTTGCATGTACACGTTTTGCAGATTGCTCATTTCACATTGAGCTGGTTTCCCTCCAACTGCTTGACAGGCTGTTGGTATAGCAGACTGCATCACAACCCCATTTTATGCAAAGTACTTCCCTCGTCAGGAATGTAATTAGAATTACTGCATCTCTCTCTCGCTCTCCCCTCCTCGCTCTCTCTGTCTGTCCATCCCTCTCTCCATTATTCTCTCTCTCTTTCCATCTCTGTCACCATCTCTCCCTTGGTCTCTCTATCTCTCCACACTCCGCTAACACACTCTCAATATGTTGTCATCTGTTGTGGTTTCAGTTTATAATAAATGGGAGCCAACTGCACTTTGTTTGTTGTGACGAGGTCACAGTAGCTGCTCCCTCTATGCTAATGTAGACTGGCACTAGGACTTTAGATGCTATTCACATTCATACAGCGTATCTATCTAGACTAGAACAACAAACATCAGCATGCTCACCAGCCCCTACCCTACAGGTAAGATATAGACATCCTGAAAGGGAAAGAAAAACAAAAAAGCCAATCCTTAATCTGTGAACATCAATCATGTTCTATTCCATTACCACCTCACTAAATCTGCTCCTGCAGTCCTGCTACTCCCGCTCCGCTATCACACATCTCTGGTAGCCGTGTCGGCATTAATAATTCCATTCGGATGCTGTGTGTGTGGGTGTGCATGTGTGTGGGTGTGTGGAGAGGGATTTGAAAATTACATGGCCTGGGCAAGCAGAGCTGCAGGCTTAGAGAAGGGTATGCCGGAGGACTTCTGAGGTTGAGGGGGCGGTGTGTACGTATGTATATATATATATATATATATGTATATGTGTGTGTGTGTGTGTGTGTGTGTGTGAGTTTATGACAGCTTCTGAGACCTCCAATCCACTGGGGGTCACTGTGTTTATTCAGTCTCTTCTCAATCCCATTAATCCAATTATGGGCCTCTCTTCTCAACCGTTGCCCCAGATGATCTCAGCAGCTATTTCCAATATGGTTATCCAGCAGCCCTAGTTGCCTCTGCCTGATAGCCTTCTGGAGGAAGGACCTGTCTACTGCAGATTCTGTAGCTATTCTTTGACGTTCCAATGTGTTTTCCGTTATAGTCTACAATTCTACTTACTTTTATATGTTATTCTTGTGATGGTGTCCCTGTTCAACATTCGATTCAGGAACGCATTTGAAGTCTCCGCAATCTGGAATACAATAGAAGAGAGAGTCACTGTTACAGGCTTCGGTTTTTCCATTTATTTTTTAAGGTTTGACTTTAGCACGTACTGTATATCACTTTAGCAGGTTGGGCGCACCGATTGGTGTCACCTTGTTAGTTAGTATGTGTTAGTTAGTATGTGTTGCTGGCTTGTCCATCTCGTTAGTCGGAAGGCGTTCCACCTGCGCTTGCCCAGGTGATATTTAAGAGTGGCTAGGCCAGTGCTCAAGTTGTGTTGATAGATGTGGAGGGTCAACACCTTTACTTACCTTTATTTCTTTAGGGAGTGGATCAGCTATAATATTGCAAATCAATTGTGGCTTCTATCAATGTAATTGTCTGCATCAGTTCCAATCCCCCATACATATATATGTGTATGTGTGTGTATATATATATATATATATATATATATATATATATATATATATATATATATATATACAGTACCATTCAAAAGTTTGGACACACCTATTCATTCCAGGGTCTTTATTATCTACATTGTAGAATAATAGTGAAGACATCAACACTATGAAAAAACACATATGGAATCATGTAGTAACCAAAAAAGTGTTAAACAAATCCAAATATATTTTATATTTGAGATTCTTCAGAGTAGCCACCTTGATGACAGCTTTGCACACCCTTGAATGAGTAGGCATGCCCAAACCTTTGACTGGTACTGTATACTGTATATTGTATATATTTTTCCTCTATTATTTTTCCCTAATCCTACCTCTCCTCCCCTAATTGGAGTAAAGTAATGGGCAACAGCACCTAGGCTTCTACTTCCAGCTCATACATACTATATACATTTTATGGATAGTTACAATAGTTATCTTTTGTTTGGTTTTAGTCCCATCCTTCAGCTCCACTCAACCCCTCTCATCTATCTCTGAAGACCATCCAGTTTTGCTTTCTATTTTCAACTGTGCTGTTTCACAAAAGCTTTGAAACTTTCTATTCTCATAATTTCTACAGATTGTAATTTAAAGAAGCATTTTTGCTAAGAGTAAAATTATAGTATTGATCGATTGACTATGACTTTTCAGACTATGCCCAGTAGTGCTATTTGCAGAGTTAACTCCAGGTAAATGTTGCAATTCCTGAACATTGTTGAAATTCCAGCCATTCCTGAACCTGAGACCAAATACAAACTACATATGGACAGTACCAAAAATGAATTATCTACTGATTCTGTCTCTTCGCAGCACAATATATATACAAGTATTTGATACACTGCCGATTTTGCAGTTTTTCCTACTTACAAAGCATGTAGAGGTCTGTAATTTTTATCATAGGTACACTTCAACTGTGAAAGACGGAACATAAAACAAAAATCCAGAAAATCACATTGTATGATTTTTAAGTAATTTGCATTATATTGCATGATATAAGTATTTGATCACCTATCAACCAGTAAGAATTCCAGCTATCACAGACCTGTTAGTTTTTCTGAAGCCCTCCTGTTCTCCACTCATTACCTGTATTAACTGCAACTGTTTGAACTCGTTACCTGTATAAAAGACACCTGTCCACACACTCAACCAAACAGACTCCAACCTCTCCACAATGGCCAAGACCAGAAAGCTGTGTAAGGACATCAGGGTTAACATTTTAGACCTGCACAAGGCTGGGATGGGCTACAGGATAATAGGCAAGCAGCTTGGTGAGAAGGCAACAACTCTTGGTGCAATTATTAGAAAATGGAAGAACTTCAAGATGACGGTCAATCACCCTCGGTCTGGGGCTCCATGCAAGATCTCACCTCGTGGGGCATCAATGATCAAGAGGAAGGTGAGGGATCAGCCCAGAACTACACAGCAGGACCTGGTCAATGACCTGAAGAGAGCTGGGACCACAGTCTCAAAGAAAACCATTAGTAACACACTACACCGTCATGGATTAAAATCCTGCAGCTCACGCAAGGTCCCCCTGCTCAAGCCCGCGCATGTCCAGGCCCGTCTGAAGTTTGCCAATGACCATCTGGATGATCCAGAGGAGGAATGGGAGAAGGTCATGTGATCTGATGAGACAAAATATAGCTTTTTGGTCTAAACTCCACTCGCCGTGTTTAGAGGAAGAAGAAGGATGAGTACAACCCCAAGAACACCATCCCAACCATGAAGCATGGACGTGGAAACATCATTCTTTGGGGATGCTTTTCTGCAAAGGGGACAGAATGACTGCACCGTATTGAGGGGAGGATGGATGGGGCCATGTATCACGAGATCTTAGCCAACAACCTTCTTCCCTCAGTAAGAGCATTGAAGATAGGTCGTGGCTGGGTCTTCTAGCATGACATCGACCTGAAACACACAGCCAGGGTAACTAAGGAGTTGCTCCGTAAGAAGCATCTCAAGGTCCTGGAGTGGCCTAGCCAGTCTCCAGACCCGAACCCAATAGAAAATCTTTGGAGGGAGCTGAAAGTCTGTATTGCCCACCGACAGCCCCGAAACCTGAAGGATCTGGAGAAGGTCTGTATGGAGGAGTGGGCCAAAATCCCTGCTGCAGCGTGTGCAAACCTGGTCAAGAACTACAGGAAACCTATGATCTCTGTAATTGCAAACAAAGGTTTCTGTACCAAATATTAAGTTCTGCTTTTCTGATGTATCAAATACTTATGTCATGCAATAAAATGCAAATTAATTACTTAAAAATTATACAATGTGATTTTATGGATTTTTGTTTTAGATTCCGTCTCTCACTGTTGAAGTGTACCTACGATAAAAATTACAGACCTCTACATGCTTTGTAAGTCGGAAAACCTGCTAAATCGGCAGTGTATCAAATACTTGTTCTCCCCACTGTATATAACATTATATTGGTTACAAGAATATTGTATAATAGTTTAAATAAAAAAAACTCAATGTTTTGAATCCGGCGTCGTTTTTTTGTATCAGTAAACCATGGCATATAAAACCATGGCACATAAAACCATGTGCCATGGAACTGGAACATTGTAAATCTCTTCTCAACTATTTTGCAATTTGTATGTCACAGCTGTCAATTATTTGGTCCTTAAATGAAACTGGTATACTTGATTTTTTTCACAATTTTCTTCAACCAATTTTGGTCTTTAATGCAGAGCTGACAGATAACTTCCATACATTTCCCCCCTTCCACTTGCCTCTTCCATTTTTGCGGTAATGCTGCAATTAGTTGGTTGTCATTTTGGATGGCGCAGACATTTCTATTTATTTTTGTTAGCCTCATTGTGACACAACTCCACTAGTCCTATTTATCATATCATTTACAAAGATTACAATAAAAATAAGTATGTTTTAATATTTGTTGTAATATTTGTTCTGTCTTTTCTGGTGGATTAAACTGCAATTGCATCTAACTTTCTATGGCTTGTTTAAAAAAAAACACTATTTTGGAAATCATTACACTTTCAAAAAACCGAAAGTGTTTTTTTTTTTAAATTTTACCTTTATTTAACCAGGCAAGTCAGTTAAGAACAAATTCTTATTTTCAATGACGGCCTGGGAACAGTGGGTTAACTGCCTGTTCAGGGGCAGAACGACAGATTTGTACCTGTGAGAGGTTACAATCTGGATAAAGGGAAAAGGGCCATTCTTGAACACGGGTAAGCCATTCTTACTATTCTGCTAGAGAACCAGTTCAGATTTAAGTATAGCTTTGAATGATTGAAGCCTTTAGTGAGTCGATTGATTTAATATCTTATCAGTTCTGCCTTCCGAATTCTTATTTATTATATAAATAGGCCCGTTTAATTTTGTCTGGCTTGGTGTTCAGGGTGATTTTTCCACAAATAGACAGGTATTATCCTTTCCATGATAGCAAGATGTTACCTATACTGAACAAAAATATGAATGCAACAAGTTGAAAGATTTGATTGATTTACAGTTCATATAAGGAAATCAGTCAATTTAAATAAATTCATTAGGCCCTAATCTATGGATTTCACGACTTGGCAGGGGTGCAGCCATGGGTGGGCCTGGGAGGGCATAGGCCCACCCACTTGGCAGCCAGGCCCAGCCAATCAGAATTATTTATTTTTTATTTTTATTACAGACAGAAATACTCCTCAGCACCCCTCCACCCCATCTCAGAAGATCCTGCAGGTGAAGAAGCAGGATGTAGAGGTCCTGGGCGGGCGTGGTTACATCCATCTTCCATTGATAAGATAATCTCCTAACTTGCTTTGCCACACACAGAGGCTTTATAACTGTAGTGGCGCTTTGATGACTTGTGATTGGCCGACATCAACAAGAAGCTACATACGCCACTCAGCATATGCTATTTTCACTGAGCAGTGGAGAACATACTATAAACTTTTTATCCACAAGTCTCTGTCCATCGTCGTTGTCACCGACTGTGAATCCAAAATGTTCCCAAACTGGAGATTTAAAAGATAATGGAGGATCCTCCAAATCTGATTTATCGATCCCACCCCTTGCCATCTACTGTTCCCTGCTGATCCTCACAAAAGGGTCAAAAGGGGCATCTAAGATTCAAATTTTGATTGCAACATGTACATAGGCTGTAGAGGTTTTAATGGAATAGCCCAGTGTTTTTTCAGCTCAGATCTACTCATAAGGCAATGGCATACAATGCAGTGTAGGCTGCTTAGTGTTTATTTTTTTTATGATGTATTCATTCTGGTTCACAGTTCGAACCGAAGTCCCCGTACCGAACGGTTTGGTATGATGACGTGTACGGTTACAGCCCTAGTTACTTATGTCTTCTTGTGTTTGCTTAATGTTCTGAGAACATGACTTTACATAGAACCATGAAGAAACCTGCATAAAACGTTATGCTGAAGTACTGAAATTCCAACAAATGAACACTGTTACTTAATGTTCTCTGAACACATGTTCTCTCACTCACCAGGCTCTAGGTAAAATAAAGTTCTCAGAACTTTATGTGCTAGCTGGGCCTGCGCTGCTTTTAGCTGTTCTGTAGGGCCCTAACTACAGTCTAAACACTCAGGTGTCCACATTCAGCTTGGAACACACTTCTCAGTTAAAGATGAGCCCTCTTTGTCCCCAGCCCCAGCATCCTAGCCCGTCCTCCATATGCACTCCTCCTCACAATTCCAATTGTCAAGATGTCTTGGTGGCAAAGTGATGAAAAATAAATGAATGTCCCTCGTCGCAACATTGCAAATTACTTCCTTTTTTTGACCTGCTCTGGAGGCATGCAGCCTCTCTCTCTCTCTCGGAACATATTTGCATGGAGTCTTTCTTTCTCTCCGAACGTATTTTTTGGAGAAAGCACCTATGGGGTATTCTGCAGGATGTAACTGGAGAGTACTCTCTAATGTGTGAAGTAAAAGTAAAACAATATGGCTTTACGTCAATTCAACACCGTCACAACCTAGATAGTCAATTACAGTTGACAAAACATTGCCAGGTAGATATGGCCCATGCTGAAGGTGACTCAAACTCCATTTAGTGTCTATCTCCACAGCTTCACTATATCCTCCTCCATTGGGAGTCTGTTTCCACAGGTGATCCCACACAATTACAGTCCCCAATTGTCATTTCTAATGGCGGCTCAGGACACTGACGACCAAAGGAAACCCTTACTGGCAGTCTGAGTCCCTGAAAGGGTAACACGGTGTGTGCACAGGTGTGAATGGTCCCCTGGAAACCAGAAATTGGTTCCTTGCGATACTGAAGGACACCCTCACTTCCCATCTCTTCAGCGGCTATAACAATGAGACAGGACTCGTCCGAGAGCCTTAGTTAGACAAGCTACTTCAAGATGGCTGGAGTTTGGCGTCATTACCAGGGAGGGCCAGACTGACAAGAACTGGAGTGGGTGAGAGGTTGAAGTGTTGATTGATTTCCGGATTACGTACCTCTCTGTCTGTTATAGTGGTGGGAGTGTGTGTGGGTGTGTACATGAAAAATGTAATTACATTTGGTGACTGCTCAAATCATAACTTCTACCACTACACATGTGGCTCACTCAAATATTTTGGCACATGGTTTGGTCACAGATCTTTTTGTGCAACTGTGAGTGAGATTGCCATTCCAGTTGATCTAATCTGTTGTGTTATGCATGATGTATATCTCTGTGGCCAGTGACTGTGTTTTGTGAAAAAAATCACGTTAACTGAGAACGGTTGATTAAGTTAGTAGTTCTCAATTCTCTCCTCGCGGACTTCCAGCCGTTCCAGAGCTACTGGTTCAACTTAACTAATACTACTAACTTAACTAATAAACACTAGTGTTGGGAAACTGACGCTTTCACCAAATAGTGCAGAAAACAGTTCATTATTCAAAGCTTCATTATCGGTTCACAATGCACATCATTCTTCCCTTTTTTGCTTTCAAGTTAAAACTATTCTTCAAAAATGGAATCTATTACATTATTTAGGATGCTTAAGACAGAAACTTATACTATACTAAATAAAACACATTTTTTGAACAACAGTGCTGCAGAAAGTGTGGTTTCACATAAAACAATTGTCAAAATAGTGTGCCTTCAACAGGATTGGATCTCATTCCCTCACGACCCAGAATGTTCTATAGTTCCCTACTCTATCTGCTAAGCTACCAGTCATAGCAAGTCATAGCAACATTTTTTTTGTTACAGTCTACTTGCAAATGTATACCTAAAATAGCTGCATTTATCTAGATACAATACTTTGCAAAAGGATCTTGTATTTGATTTTGATACATTGGTCTGTTTGGTATTTTGTATTTGTAACAAGATCTATCTTTTGCTCATAACTGAGGGATAATTACACTGTGAATCTGGAACTGATGCAACGTGACACCCTGCCAAGTCAATTAGCCCGCAGGTAAATCCACAGGAGCCTATTCACAACTCGAATGGATGTCCTCGGTTAAATCACACTGTAGTTTCTTTGAAAAATAACTATCTTTGCTGGATGATAGTCTCTATTTGTCTTTTCACACGTTCATATGAAGAAGACTTTACATACAAATTCAAGATTCTCACAATTGATACATTGAGGCCCATCGTGAGGTCAAAGTTGTGATGTCATACTCACCTTCATAAATATAGACACTATGACCAGTCCGTTGGGGCTCTTGGCTGCCTCTGTGTAGTTTGTATACAGCTCGTGGTTGTAGTGTATAAGTTGAACCTGGAGATGAAAAAAAAACAAGTCAGGATGTCAGGAAAATGTCAGGAAAACATCTCTCTCAAGTGGCCTCACACATATAGACTGTATTAATGGTCATCAGGTCTGGTCTTGAGGCGCTCCAGTGTCGAGGCTTCTGTTCAAGCCCAGCACTAACGTAGCTTTTTCCACACAATAAAGTTGTGCTGAGCAAAGACGAATGAGTTATGTCTTAAACAAAACGCACTTCACACCTACAAACTCTTCAGAGACCAGGGTTGGTTGGCTTCCACTGTTCGTATCTTCTGCTTTTGTCAGCCTCTTGAAGTCGTGTCGAGGAGGGTGTCAGTAAAGTTCTACCCACACCTTTATGGTTCTGCAGGTTCTTAATGATGTGTTTATGTGGGCTGTGTCTATGCACAGCTAGCTCGACTTGTGACCTGTACAATAACATCTATTCAAAGAGAAGCCCACACTGTCTTTCACCAAATGTCTCTGACACCCAAAGGAACTGCTGAGAAAGTTCTCACTCAATACTTGTTATTTCACATATGTTCTACTTCTCTTGAATCTTGCACTAAGTGGAAAAAATGCTGTGTGCTTGCGGATAAACAAAGTGTATTCAGAAGTTGATTCAACACCATACATTCTCCCTGACCTCTCCTCAGTCTTTCTTGAGTTAGAGGTATTGTTGCTGGACCTTGAGTCCGTTTTTGGTTGTTGTCTGAGTCTCCAGTCGTGTGGCATTTATAGCCTATAAAAAGTTTAGTGGTTGTTTCTTTCATCACATATATGTCTATGACTCAAGAAGAATTCAGTTTGAATGATAAGCTAAACAATAATGACAACAATAACCTTTTCTAATATAATAATTTCTCATATGTTTCAGCCCCCTTCCATCTTACTTCCATAAAGAGTAGGCTACTTATGGGGTAGTCCGATACATGTTTGAATACAGAATGGGATATGAGGACATCATATTATCTTTATTTGAATGTAATATTTATATTATGTCAACTACAAATGAATCAAGCCTGATCTGATTACAAATAACTAAGAAGTTGACATTTTTCCAGATCTTTCCCCCTCTCCCTCCCCTTTCCCCCTTCCCTGGCATGGTGGCAGGCAGCAATATAAATAAACAAATTGTCGGAGGATAGTAATTAAGCAGAACTCTAACGGGGAGCAGCAGAGCGACAGTTCAACTATAAAAATAATCAAGGTGATGGGAAGTGATTAGGAGCCATGCTGATTTGATGAGAGAGAGAGAGAAAGAGAGAGAGAGAGAGAGAGAGAGAGAGAGAGAGAGAGAGAGGCAGGCAGGCAGCCAGGCTCCCCAACTCCCCCAGCAGGAGATTGGTAGAAAGTTTAGTTTGCGAGAGGTGAAGGCCTGGGTGAGCTGTAGAGGAGTTACATCACAGACACTGCCAAGAGCAACACACAGACAGACTGAAGGCCTGGGAAAGTAGTAATGACAAAAGAGTGAAAGGGGAGAGAAACAGACAAAGGACGGAGTAAAAGAGTAAAATAATAACCATGACCTTACACACACAAACAGGCATGCATGACCACAAAGACATAGCAAATGGTGAAGTTCCTGCTATCAGCCATTAGTTCCCCACTCTAACCCCAGGTGTTCTGCCTGTTATCATGAGAGCCAGAGAGACTCTCTCAGGGCCGAGAGGAGAGAGGAAGAGAGAGTGGATGGAGAGAAAGAAAGAGAACAAGAGATAGAGACCAAGAGAGAGAGAGTGAGAAAGAAAGAAGAGTGAATATATGTGAAAGAGTGACAAGAGAAAACGATGGAGAAAGAGATGTCAGGGTTGCGTGCCCAGACAGTGTTGCTCTGGAGTGGGGCTCTGGAAGGCTCTTTATGGCGTGATGGCTGGACTAGGCCCGGGTTTGGGGAAATATGAAGACAGCAAGTCGATAGCGGAAGAGAGGTGGACAGTGCTAACAGAGAGAGTGAAAGGCGCTGGGATGGAACTGATTCTCCTCCCTCGTTGTAGTCTCATAAAGCTAACACACAGACGAGCTCAGTGTGGCACGGCACAGTACAGGGCAATCAGCCCCTGATCACTACCACAGAGCCGGTGAGGACAGGACAGCCGGGCTCTCTCTCTCTCTCTCTCTCTCTCTCTCTCTCTCTCTCTTTCTCTCTCTCTCTCTCTCTCTCCAGAGGTGTTCGAAAATAAACCAATAAACATTCTCCAGCTGAGAAGTAACTCTGAGATTCAAATGGAGGAAAAAGGAAAGTGACCATTCTCAACCTCTGGAACAGTTAGAATGCACATGCCGGAAAGGAGTGCGCTCGGTCTTACATTTAAAAACATTTTTAATTCACATTTTCCAGATTTAGTTTTTATCCACGTATACAAGTTTTGCCTTCTGTGTTACTCAAAATACTTAATGTGGTTTTAATGAGGAAATGTACTTGAGTTCTAGACCAGTGAGCTGCACTGCAGCAGCAAATGTGTTATTCTGTGATCAACGATAATTAGCAAAAGAAGAAAAAGTATTTAAAGAACAGCACTCAAATCAACACCAAAAGTGGATTTTTTTCCCTAAACGTTCTCATTATGTCCCCTAAATTGCGATCAAAATTGACTCAAAACTGAGTTTTGAGTGTTAAGAATGCCCAAAATTTAGCTTGCTCATTTTCTTAAAAATGTATACTTTTTCACTCAGATTACATGAAAATTGATCCACCCACATACAGCTTTAGCCTATCTGCTAGTTTTACACTGTCCATACTTAGTGTCAGGTTGATTCACATCACCTTACAGATTATAGGTCTCCAAACCATCACCTTGCATGTGAGGTGGAAACCAAAGGGTGAGGGCTTACAGCGAAACGCAATAAATCAGATTTGTCTTAGAATAATATATGGAATATTTTAGCATGTATTAAGTCCAAGGTGTTTAATTTTCAGATTGACTGTGAAGACGCTCTAGGTAGGGGAACAAAGCAGACCAGCACAGCACATTAGTAATGGGGGAACATTTGTATAAAATAAAATTGTATTTCTCACATGCGCCGAATAGAACATGTAGACCTTACTGTGAAATGCTTACTTACAAGTCCTTAACCAACAATGCAGCTCAAGAAATAGAGTTTAGAAAATATTTACTTAATAAACTAAAGTAAAACATTTAATAAAATCACAAGATATTTACTTAACAATAACAAGGCTATATACATATTGACTCGTACAGGTTAGTCGAGGTAATTTGTAAAGTGACTATGCATAGAAAATAAACAGCGAGTAGCAGCAGTGTAAAAACAAAGGGGGGACAGGGTCAATGTAAATTGTCCGGGTAGCCATTTGATGAATTGTTCAACAGTCTTATGGCTTGGCGGTAGAAGCTGAAGATGAGCCTTTTGGTCCTAGACTTGGCTTATATAATGGCACCGGAGTGGATGGCTGCCGTTTTACGGGCTCCTAAACAACAACTATATTGTTAGATTTTTTCGCATTGTTTGTAACTCGTTTTGTACATAATGTTGCTGCTACTGTCTCTTATGACTAAAATGAGCTTCTGGGCATCAGAACAGAGATTACTCACCTCGAACTGGACAAATATTTTTTCTTTAATAAGTCAGATGCAAAGGATAAACTGCTTTGTCGAGACAAGGCCCAAATCCCCGTCATCAACGTGAAGAAAAGACAGAGAAAAATGGGGAGGAGGGCGGGGTGCCTTGTAAGAATTCGCCGACGAGTAGATAAACCACCACTCTGTATTATTGGCCAACATGCAATCATTGGAAAATAAACTGGATGATCTACAATTAAGACAATCCAACCAACAGGACATTAAAAACTGTAACATCTTATGTTTCACCAAGACGTGGCTGAAAGACGACACGTATAATATAGAGCTGGCTGGCTTCTCAGTGCATCGGCAGGACAGAGCAGCTACATCTGGTAAGACGAGGGATGGGTGTGTGTGTCTATTTTTCAATAACTGCTGGTGCGCAATGTCTAATATTAAAGAAGTCTCAAGGTATTGCTCGCCTGAGGTAGAATACCTCATAATAAGCTGTGTACCACACTATCTACCAAGAGAATTCTCATCTATATTATTTGTAGCCGCCCATTTTCCATCACAAATCGATGCTGGCACTAAGACCACACTCATTGTATAAGGCCATAATCAAACAAGTTAAATACAGTTACATATCGCAATATTGTATTGATACTTTGACTCCAAGTAATGATAAAACATGTAATTAAAAAAAGGGTACTGATATCTTCTTTTTAAAAAGTGAGCCAACTGTCTTGTCTCTCTGCAGCAGACATATAATGCACAAACCTTACCGTGAAAAGCTAACTTACCACCCCTTAACCAACAATTCAGTTCAAGAAATAGAGTGAGAAAACACTTACTAAATATACTAAAGTAAAAAATAAAATGTAAAAATAACAGGGCTATATACAGGGGGTACCGGTACCAAGTCAACGTGCAGGGGTACAGGTTAGTCGAGGTAATTTGTACATGTAGGTAGAGGTAAAGTGACTATGCATATATAATAAACAGCGAGTAGCAGCAGTATGAAAACAAGGGGGGGAGGTGTCAATTGAAATAGTCTGGGTGAACATTTGATTAATTGTTCAGCAGTCTTATGGCTTGGGGCTAGAAGCTGTTGAGGAGCCTTTTGGACCTAGACTTTTTGGACCTACCGGTTGCCGTGTGGTCCCAGAGAGAATCGTCTATTACTTTTTTGGGCCTTCCTTTGACACTGCCTAGTATTTAGGTCCTGGATGGCAGGAAGCTTGGCCCCAGTGATGCACTAGGACGTACGCACTACCCTCTCTAGCACCTTACGGTCAGATGTCGAGCAGTTGCCATACCAGGCGGTGATGCAACCGGTCAGGATACTCTCAATGATGCAGCTGTAGACCTTTTGAGGATCTGGGGAACCATGCCAAATCTTTTCATTCTCCTGAGGGGGAAAAGGTGTTGTCATGCCCTCTTCACGACTGTCTTGGTGTGTTTGGACCATGATAGTTTGTTGGTGATGTGGACACTCTTGACCAACTCCACTACAGCCACGTCAATGTGAATGGGGCCATGTTCGGCCCTCCTTTTCCTGTAGTCCACGATCAGCTCTTTGTCTTGCTCACGTTGAGGGAGAGGTTGTTGTCCTGGCACCACACTGCCAGGTCTCTGACCACCTCCCTATAGGCTGTCTCATCGTTGTTGGTGATCAGGCCTACCACCGTTGTGTCAGCAAACTTAATGATGGTTTAAGTTTGCTGACACTCCCTGTTCACCCACAGTCATGGGTGAACAGGGAGTTTCTTCCTACCCTTACCTTACCTGAGTACACGTCCTGGTAATACGCCTAGCCCCGTCGCCTTGTATGTGAATGTTGACCTGTTTAAAGGTTTTGCTCACATCGGCAATGGAGAACGTGATCACACAGTTGTCCCGAACAGCTTGTGCTATCATGCATGCTTCAGTGTTTCATAAAAGGCATTTAGCTCATCTGATAGGCTCGCGTCACAGGGAAGCTCGCAGCTGGGTTTCACTTTGTAGTCCTGCCACATCTGACGAGCGTCAGAGCGTCAGAGTTCTATATTGACGCTTTGCCTGTTTGATGGTTTGTCTACGGGCAAATTGAAGAGATTTCTTAGAAGCGTCCGCTTTCAAGGAGTGTCCCGCTCCTTGAAAAGCTCTAGCCTTTAGCTTGTGGCAGATGTTGCCGGTAATCCATGGCTTCTGGTTGGGATATGTACATACGATCACCGTGGGGACGACATTGTCGATGCACTTATTGATGAAGCCGGTGACTGAGGTGGTATACTCCTCAATGCCATTGGATGAATCCCGGAATATATTCCAGTCTGTGCTATGAAAACAGTCCTGTAGCGTAGCATCCGTGTCATCTGACCACTTCCGTATTGAGCGAGTCACTGGTACTGCCTGCTTTAGTTTTTGCTTGTAAGCCGGAATCAAGAGGATAGAATTATGTCAAATGGAGTGTGAGGGAGAGCTTTGTATGCGTCTCTGTGCGTGGAGTAAAGGTGATCTAGAGAATTTTCTCTCTGGTTGCACATGTTACATGCTGGTAGAAATGAGGTAAAACGGATTTAAATTTGCTTGCATTAAAGTCCTCGGCAACTAGGGGCACAGCTTCTGGATGAGCAATTTCTTTTTTGCTTATGGCCTTATACAGCTCTTTGAGTGCGGTCTTAGTGCTAGCATCGGGTTTTGGTGGTAAATAGACAGTTATGAAAAATATAGATGAAAACGCTCTTGGTAGATAGTGAGGTCTACAGTGAGGTCTACAGTTTATCATGAGGTACTAAGGCGAGCAATACCTTGAGACTTTCTTCATATTAGACATTGTGCAGCTGCTGTCATCCTACCAGATGTAGCTGTTCTGTCCTGTCGATGCACGGAAAACCCAGCCAAATGTATATTATCCGTGTCGTCATTCAGCCACGACTCGGTAAAAAATAAGATATTACATACTTTAATGTCCTGTTGGTAGGATAGTCTCAAACAGAGATCATCCAGTTTATTCTCCAGTGATTGCACATTGGCCAATACATATCATATTGGCACCTAAGTATCGTGATAATATCGTATTGTGAGGTCCCTTGCAATTCCCAGCTCTACAGCATATACTGTTCATAATATTAGCCTAGCCCATAGATGTAGGGGTGTTTTTTTACAGATAGTAGCTGAGAATGCTAGACCCATAAAAATCAACACCAGTCAAACGTACACCATTTTCTGCAAGCCGGAAACAAATGTGAGAAAGAAAGGTGGATGGGTTATATAATACAGATGTAAAACCATAACTTTGAAGTGTTAATGCCTTTAAATACATTGAAGCTCACCATGTATCCCCCTTTCCCACCTCTCTCCCACGGGCTGGTATTTCAGATGGATGTTTTGCTTTTCAAGCTTGATTATTTTCCCTCTTTGTTCTCATTTCAAGGACGCATGCACAGCCACTGCTCATTTGTAGGCGAAATAACATTTTCTCCATTTCTTTTTGAAGCCTGCTGCTGGAGCTTTAAGTCATGGCTTTGGTTCCAGAAGGGATGGGCGGGTGGGTAGTGGGGGTATGTTGTGGGTGGTGGTGTAACAGGTGTCTTTTTGGATGGCAATTATTTAAGCAAGCGAGGAACACATGTCAGAAAGAGCAAGATTTGGGAGTCTGTGTGCAACCTACCTTTCCTCTCCTCTCCTCCCTCCTCTTCTATCTCTCTCTCTCTGGCTTTGAGGTTTAATTTGGAGAATGTTACACATGTACACTTAACTCAATTCTACAGTATGTTAAGAATAGTTTCAATTGACAGGATAACACTGAAGCCAGTTACAGATAAACCACACACCATTTCCTTTCTTTACCACACTGACTATGTAGACCTACCTTTCCTCCCCTTAATGCATGTGTAGACACATCACTTCAGTAAGAGAACATAGCTTTTTCAGATCACAACACCCAGCTATCCAACGCTCCTCTCCAGATTTCTCCAGAGCCCTCTCTCTTGCCTGCACTCCAGAAATCTCAACACAACGCTGACCAAACAAAGAGCAGCCAGTAACTACTGCTCACTTTCTTTTCTTCTGTTCTGTAGCAACAGATGAAATCAAAACAACCCCGTTGGAGGTGTGATAACGCTGGCGCTGCGACGAGGCAACACCAACACGGTAAACAGTGAGCAGAGCGCGAGGCCAACCTCCCCCTACACGGGTCACATCCCTCCGAGCCCCAGCGTATGCTAAACACTTGTTTTTATTAGGATTTGAATATCGTCTCGCCAGCCTCCGTGGGAGAATAAATGATAATAATTAATTAGAATGAATTTGCCTGTCATACCTACAATTATTCTGTTAGCCCACAAATTGGTTATTGTTATTATGGCTGGTGTGCGTGACTCAGAACTTAGTAAAATGATCAAGTATACAGGAGCTGATTGGAAGCCTCTTCACAACACCCCGCTAATTAAGATAGCTTTTTTTCTGCTGGATCTCGTCTAAATCCTACCAAAAATGCTGGATGACAATAATTTCCAGATTTTTATAAAATAATATTTCAAATAATACAATAATTAATTACAATATGAGGGAAATAGTTTTCCTTCCAATTTTTTTAAAATTCAGTATGTTAAAAATAAGCTTTTCTGTGTTGGAATGGTGTGAGCCTATCCCAACATCAGAATGGTGTGTGCTTATACCGGTCATTAAACCTATTCACGCAAGTAGACTGCTGATTGGCCATCTCAGCCAATGAGCCAACATGACATCATGTTCTATGAGGAAATAGCAAACCTTTTTGAAACAGTCTGTTTGAGATAGAAGTTTGAGGTTGGGTGTTTTGTCTCTTTATGCTTTGGTCACCAATACAAGTATTGGACAAGTCAACAACATTATTTGGGTATGAGTTAACAGAATATGAACTTTTAAAAGTGAGATTTTCACTCGACAGTTACTTTAAGGGCATAGGCAGTTGGCCGAGCCAGGGCTTAAACCCTTGCCGCCAACGGGGCATATATGACCCATAGTCAGGAGCATTACCGCTAGACCAAACTCAGCACCTAGTCCCTTGCCCTTGTACCTCTCCTGAGAAGGCCTGTCCGTTGAGAAGGTGTTCAGAGCCCTGTCCGTCCTCGCTGCCGAAGTGCAGCCGGATCTCCTCCAGGCGATGGCTGTACGTCATTGGTCCACCAGAGATATTCACAAGGTGCTCCTTGTCCATTCGCAGTGAGACGTGGCGACCCGTGTTGTACATGGTCCCGCCCACCTGAGGACAGAAAGAAGGAAGAACGATCAGATTTAGTATTCAATTAATAAACCAAATTTTAACATCCCAGTGTAAAGGACACACGTTAGAAGTCAGTAGGGGAAGGTGTTTGATAATTTCACTGCTAACCTGATCACCCATGTTCTGAAGTAGTAGTATGCCCCCAAATACTTGAACCAACATACTATACTGCTGTCTCAGTGACATGCCTGTTCACATAACACAAAAACTCATTTGAATCTCTAGCATTCACAAGCACTTCTATGATTCACTACAGAGAAAATTGACCAGTGTTACCTGGTGTTAATTTTTCAGTGCAACATTTCTAGTTTTGATTCAGGTGTTAAATTAACTATGTACATTTTAAATTAACACTCATTGGTGTACAATATCCCCAGTGTTGGTGTTTATAACTAGTATAAAATTAAAACCACGTCCATCATTAACATATTTCCCAGCATGCTCTATTGCAGGTAGATTTTTTTGAATTGTTAGTTTCAATATCTTTGTTTTTGCATGTACATTGATTGATTAATTAATATTATGCTACTCAAATATAAATAATAGTTTTTCTAAACTAATCCAATCTTCTACTTTGACTTATTGCACCCATTACTGAAATGGTTGTTCCAGTTTAAATGGTTTAGGTAGTCTTATTTCTTAATTTTCCAACCCAGCAATCATTCTGAATGCAGGTGAAAATAATTTGTAAATGTTGAATAGCCCCACTGTGGCTAGATTCCAACTGGAATTATATAACTTTGCAAGCCATCTTTATGTGACTTGCAGGCCTGAAAACTATGAATTTCAGGCCACTGTATTAGGTTAAAACTAGGCCATCAAAATAAGGCATTATTAAAGACTTGTTGTATTGTGTTTAATCTAATTGGTAACATATTTCCTTACTTTTTCACTTGGTGAAGGACTAGTGATGTTACATTTGATACCGGAGCTCTGAGGCATGTGTCAAATTCGCTAAGCAGTTTAGTTTGAAGCAGTGTGCCGATACCTGTATCACTTTATCAGAAGCACGTGATCAATGACGTCCGAAGCTTCGTTTTGTCAAACAACCACCTGATTGGTTTGGTATTGGTTTTGGTAGAAGAAAAAAGGATACGCTGCGAACTTGATACGGCGTGTCGACCTCATCTATAATAATTTGGCTGTTCTGAATTATTTTGACCAGCAGGAACCTCTAGTGTACAATGTGTTGATCAAAGCCTTGAGTAATGAACCTATTTTTGACACAATTGGCTGGAAATGCTTAAGGAAGCTTTGTTTCCTCCATCACCACATAGGACTGAAAATGGATGAATGCACCAACAACCATCTCTCTGTCACTAACAAAAACAGTCATAGGTGGTAACTCTACAATTCACTCAAAAGATAAGGCACTCAGGGATATATGCAAATAAGGCTTTACACTAAGCAGTGTGTTCATTTAACACTGAAAAGTGTGGACCCATATAGACACTGGACCAGCTTTAAATGTAACACTGCCAGTGTTGATTTAACACTGGTGAATTTGCTGTGTGTGTAACAGTCTCAAGGCTTAACGTGCTACAGCGTCTAAGTACGAGAGACAGTGTTATCTGAAACAACAACCCTTCGAAATACAAAAGAGATGTGGAATTAGAGGGGAGGAGGAAGATAAGAACACAACACGAGGGGTACGGGTTCAAAGACTGAGGCCGTCGGAATCCCCTCGGAATCGATTGGATCAGAGGCTTTAAGGGGAAATGCAGCCGTACAACAGCAGTGAATAACGATCTTTATCAGTGGATGTGTTTATTTATTTATACCCAGTAGTTTCAATGTGAACAGTTGGTATTGCAGGCACGATTCTACGAGAGCTCTTATCTCGCTCTTTCTTTTTTTCTATCCCCTCTCTCCACTGCTCTCTCTCTCCCTCTCACTCCCTCTATTCCCTTTCTCTCCCTTCCCTTTTACCACTAGCCTTCAAAAAGACCCCCTCCCCCCAAATTCGCTGAGAAAGAACTCTGCTCACACATCGTAAATATTTCATAGAACCTTTGAAAAATCTATGATTTGAAAGGGGATAGAGAGCGCCCGGGAGAGAGAATGTGAGAGAGTGTTGGATCAAGTGCCAACGGCAAGAAAGGTAGAGCAGAGAAAGTGAAGCAGCACTTTTTTTTTAGCTCTGCTGATCTGGCCGGTTACCTCAGCGGCGTCGGAATTACCCCTGAAAAGGCCGGAATACCTCAACCCCCCTCAAGACAACTCACCTACTCAGCCCACCATTATGCATGAGAACAAGGCTGAGGTGAATGTGTCATTATGTGGCTTTCTCAATTCATATAGAATCACTGTGGCTGTGTAATGAGCGACGTGGGGGGATAATAGGATGAAGTTATGTAGCAATTCAAAGAACCAAGATTATACACCTCAAAGATAATTATGTGATTTACGACATTGTACGGCGGGAGGGGATTGAATACTGAATAGCCTGAAGGCTTTTCTCCCCACATCGTATCCAATGTTACACTTCTATGCAGTACGGTGCATACACACACATGGTCCGGAATAACAAGTCTTTCCATCCAATATCTGTTCCTGTGGTTGAGTGCACATCCCAGGATAAATGGCTAAAGGCAACAGGGTAAAAAGCGAGGCTAGTGGAGTGTGTATTGAGCTGGGCAAGGAGAGAGAAGTGATGGTGTATGGCTCTCTGTCTCATAGTGATACGCTGATAGGAATAGAGAAACCCTCTAGACACTCAAATCAAATCATATTGTACCTTACAGTGAAATGCCTATTTACGAGCCCCTAACAAACAACGCAGTTAATTTAAAAAAAAAATACGAACAAGAAATAAAAGTAACAAGTAATTAAAGAGCAGCAGTGAAATAACAATAGCGAGACTATATACAGGGGGGTACCGCTACAGAGTCAATGTGCGGGGGCAACGGATAGTCGAGGTTATATGTACATGTAGGTAGAGTTATTAAAGTGACTATGCATAGATGACAACAACAGAGAGTAGCAGCGGTATAAAAAAGAGGAGGGGGATGGGGGGTCAAATAGTCTGGGTAGCCATTTGATTAGATGTTCAGGAGTCTTATGGCTTGGGGGTAGAAGCTGTTTATAAGCCTCTTGGACCTAGACTTGGCACTCCGGTAGTGAGAACAGAAGCAGAGAGAACAGTCTATGACGAGGGTAGCTGGAGTCTTTGATAATTTTTAGGGCCTTCCTCTGACACCACTTGGTATAGAGGTCCTGGATGGCAGGAAGTTTGGCCCCGGTGATGTACTGGGCCGTACGCACTACCCTCTGTAGTGCCTTGCGGTCGGAGGCAGAGCAGTTGCCATACCAGGCAGTCATGCAACCATGCTCTCGATGGTGCAGCTGTAGAACCTTTTTAGGATCTGAGGACCCATGTCAAATATTTTCAGTCTCCTGAGGGGGAATAGGTTTTGTCGTGCCCTCTTCACGACTGTCTTGGTGTGCTTGGACCATGTTAGTTTGTTGGTGATGTGGACACCAAGGAACTTGAAGCTCTCACCAGGCTCCACTACAGCCCAGTTGATGAGAAAGGGGCATGCTTGGTACTCTTTCTCCTGTAGTCCACAATCATCTCCTTTGTCTTGATCACGTTGAGGGAGAGGTTGTTGTCCTGGCACCACACAGCCAGGTCTCTGACCTCTGTCCTCCTCCCTATAGGCTGTCTCGTCACTGTTGCTTTGAAACAGTGTTGCATGATCAGTCATCAGTGTTGCATGATTTGGCAAGGACCCTGATCCTAGATCTGTGCGTAATGGACACTAATAGCCAAAGTGCAGTGATATGGAATTACATTTCAGCTATAGATAGCCAAACAAACAATTCTATCATTAAAAGACAGAGGATATTATATCACTTGAAATACATTCATGTGACAGCAACATTGTGGATTGTTGCTAACTTCCACAGCTATCCAACATCCATACAGCAATGTGTTGTGTGAATCATATAACATGGCCCAGGTATCGTCATCAGAGTCCACTGAGTTATTTCACTCCACATCTCAAGCCATAATTTGTATTCATGAATTCAAAATTATATGAGTAAATGCTTTGCTGCACTTTAATTTCTTAACTTGACAGTTTTATGTGTGACGTCCCCGTGTTGCTTTGACAGATCTAATCGCCACGGGTACCAGCTTTGAAGAGGGAACATTTTCGTTTTTTATTTCATTTTGTGTGGAGGTTCGTATGTGTGTGTGTTGATACGTGGACTCGCACAAAAACACAAACACGTTGATAGTAAACCACGGACTATTAGACTCATCAAAAGTATGTTTTGTCACTTCAGACAAGTTCTTCTCACGAGGCACAAGAAAGAGAGCGACAATCTAAGCTGAGAACACCAACACAGTGTGTCATTCGAACCAAAGCATCCCATCCTCCATATCAAACCACAATCACACTAACATCTCTAGTAAACAACATCTCTATTGTGGTTTCCTGACAGCTGACATTTCTGTTCTCTCTTAGACAAGGAAGTTGGTTTCAATACCACAGGAGTATACTAGCCAACAGGAGAGAACAACAATCAGCAGTGTGCGTTAGGGGAGGGGAGTGTTTGTACCCACTTGCTTGTGTGCATTTGATATGCGATCACAAAGCTCTATTCTATAGTACCACTCCCCCACCTGCGGCTGGAGGGTGGGAGAAGGAGGGTGGGAGAAGAGTAGAAAGGGGAGGAAGATCATCCTCACAGAAGAGAGGGGAGGAAGGATGGAGAGAGAGAGAGAGAGAGAGAGAGATAGATAGATAGATAGATAGATAGATAGAGAGAGAGAGAGAGAGAGAGAGAGAGAGAGAGAGAGAGAGAGAGAGAGAGAGAGAGAGAGAGAGAGAGAGAGAGAGAGAGAGAGAGAGAGAGAGAAAAACGGGAATGGGAGTCTTTGACTGAGCATTTTTAAAAGGATCCTCTCGAAAAGTGTAAATGGAAAAGTTCATTCAAGAGGTCAAACTATTATTTTCCTCAAGCTTCATCTCTCCTTCTCTAACTCAACATCACAGGATTTGTTAAATCAGAATCTCTAACATGTTTTTAATCTGTTCATTGATGTTTTCTACCGAAGATATTCTAAAGCCAATTAAGCTGTAATGATGACCGCAACAAGGAAATATTGTATTCAAGGTAATCATCCCGACAAGGTAAACATGTTATAAAGGAGTTTGCTCTGTGTGTGTCTAGGGGGCCTGATACTGTATTACCAGCTCAGATACAATATCAATAATATAAAATGACAACATCACAGTAATGAGAAAAACAGAACAGTCATGTCTGCTAAACACACAGGTCAATATGGTGATATTGATACAAGATGATCCTAAATGCTCTTTATTATGATTACCGTATGTTGTATCATTAAGAACATAACGGCACACAGCTAATGTTGCTGGTGTATGTATGAATTGGACCATAAACCATAACTCCAGAAGCCATAGATTACAGGCAACATCCCTACTGAGCTAAAGGCTAGCGTTGCCGCTTTCAAGGAGCAGGACACTAATCCGGACGCTTATAAGAAATCCCGCTATGCCCTCTGACGAACCATCAAACAGGCAACGCATCAATATAGGACTAAGATCGAATCCTCCTACACCGGCGCTGGTGCTTGTCGGATGTGGCATGGCTTGCAACCTATCACGGATTATAAAGTCAAACCCAGCCGAGAGCTGCTCATGGCACCACACGGCCAGGTCTCTGACCTCCTCCCTCTCATTGTTTTTGGTGATCAGGCCTACCACTGTTGTGTTATCGGCAAACTTAATGATGGTGTTGGAGTCATGCCTGGCCATGCAGTCATGAGTGAAAAAGGCAGTACATGAGGGGACTGAACACGCACCCCTGAGGGGGTGCTGCTACTGCTGACTTGGCCCTCATATGTCGCTCAAGTAGCCTGTGTGCCAGACTCATGATGAAGTCTCTCATGCTCACAGTGTTGTTTATGCATTGCTTGAACAACACGTGTGCGTCAGTGGCGGTAGGTGCAGTTTAAGATGAGGGAGGATAAAACATGTTTTTTTATGAATATTTCTACTACAGCATATCAGATGACTGTCATTCATATTCCATTCACCCAGCTCAATGTAACATCGATAGGTTTAGGCTACTACATGATACTAACATTTTCCCTGTACCCATTACAAGGTTGATACAACCTACCCTATGAACAAAAGTTTACAAAGTAGGTGCACAGGTTGAGATATTTTTATTTGTATTTTAGCCTTGCACACACTTGCCTGCATCTAGCTGATCTAGGGTGTGATCATTAGTCTAACAGTTGCAAATGAGAGTTTCTATCGGACAAATTCATGTTTATCCCCATTCAGTTCCATTTGCTTCCGTTTAAGAAATGTTTTTCAACAGAAATGGCCATATGAATACACCCCTGATCACACGCAAACACAATTCACTTTCTTTACCAGACATACACAAACTAGTTGTATATATAATTCCTTCTCGCATCTATCTATGCGCTCTCCTTTCACCTTTTCCCTTGGAAAAAACCTTTCCAAGCAAAACCTTCATATCATGACCGCTAACCGCTACACATAGCGTACATTGTTGTCATGTCATAGCTAACATAGCTACTAGAACTTCTCTCTCTTTGAGTCAACTACTCACCACATTTTATTCACTGCAGTGCTAGCGAGCTGTAGCTTATGTGTTATGCTGCAAGTGCTCTGATATGTTGGAGGAATTGTCATAATTACTGTGTAAGTCTTTGGAAGGTGATGAGAACCATGAGCCTCCTAGGTTTTGTATTGAAATCAATGTACCCAGAGGAGGACAGAAGCTAGCTGTCCTCTGCTACACCATGGTTCTACACTACATAGTGCTGTTGAGGCTACTGTAGATCTTCATTGCAAAACAGTGTGTTTTAATCAAATATTTGGTGACAGTCTATTTACAAATGCTAACTTTTTTTATGTTTCACTATTTTTATGAAATTCACTGAGGATGGTCTTTCCTTTCCTCCTCTGAGGAGCCTCCAATGGTGTGCGTTGATAGCAGCCAAGTCAAGGATGTTGTAGAACCAGTAGCGGTGCTTGGTTAAAATCATTGGGGAAGTCAAGCCAGAAAAAAAGCCATATTACCGCCTCTGGTGTGATAATTGCATTGTTCGCTCTATAACCTGTTAGTGCATATGCCTTGCAACCCTGATATATAGGTCTAAGGCCGAGACAATAGGAAGACACAGTGACAGAATAAATTCAACCAAACCTTTGTTTCATCACAAAACCGGAAAGCAGCAAACAGTTACATGACCTACAACATGGTCAAGCAAGTTTGTTTTCAACATTTTCAGATTACTAAACAACCATTGATGTACAACCATGGAGAGTTACCGCAAGTCGAAAAGAAAACAGGCGCTGCCTCAACGATTCAAGCACCATTTTCAATTCAACATTTCAACATCATCAAATCACCTACGCTTAGTTTAATACAGTGACAACTAAAAGATACCAAAAATGATTTAGTCCAATCAACATAAACAAAATATGATGTGGCTGTCCATGGTACTGATTTGTGTGTGTGTGTGCTTGCAAGTAGAAAAACATGCTGTTCTACCCCACTTGTAGAGAAATTCCAATGACACACTTTTAGTTTTTGTTGTACTAGGCTACCTGGCTAAAATGCTTGCTCGCTAGCCTAACTTCCTTCATGGGTAATGATGTTCCAGGCCAGCTAGTTAACATTAGCCTAGTACATCAAACTACATATTGAATTTCATCCTCCCAGGCCAGGGACACAATGTATGAATTTATGGTTGGATCAGAATTGCCGTTATAATCATTGGCCAGTACGGGAAATTAAGTAAACGTTCTGCTTTTGATGCCATGTGATTGGTGTGAAGCCAAATCCAAACTGGCTTCCCTTAACCATTTGTTTTGGTGCGCCAGGACCATTCACAGTTGAGATCACTCAGTTTAGCTCAACGCTGATTGGCTATTATATTATTTGAAATGCTCGCTGGCTTCCCTTGGCATCCATAAGTACCCGCCACTGTGTATAACATAGCAACAGGCCAGCGCTGAGTTCCTCCTTTCTCCTAGTACAGCAGTGCCATCTGATCCGAAACATGATCCAACACTCTGTTACCTGCTGCCTGATATGGATCCTGCCCCAGATATGGAAAGCCATTCAGAATGAATCATCAGAGATGTCATGATCCATTTCATTTTTCGGGATCGAACCAGGGTCTGTAGTGACGCCTCTAGCACTGCATGCCTTAGACCGCTGCGCCACTCGGGAGCCCCAGTGTTATACTGTATGTGCGGAGTAGGCTGGGGATACCCATAAAAAAATGACATGCCCTCCTTATATTGGTTGTAACCCCAGTTCTGTTTGTGATATTAAGATTATATCAATGATAATGTATTTTTTATAGACCTATTATGAAAAATTCAAGGACGAGGGGGACATGACTATAAAAATGTCAGAGTAGTTACACATTTAAAGTTGTTTTGATTCATTATGATGCTCTCTGCCTTGTTGGTGTTCATATACACAATCACAAATAAATCCATTCATATTTATTTTAGGAAGGCCTTAAAAACATGATATCAGGCAATTTATTTCAACAGAACCAAATCTAAGGTTTTGAGTGATTGTCACCAGTAGCCTACTCACATGAGGAATGCATGGAGCCAAGGTAATTCTAGGGAAAAGTTCTATTTTGAAACAGAGACCATTCATGCAATCTGTACAGTTGTTAGCCAAAAGTAGGTTAATTAGAAACCTTTGAATCTACTATTTCTGATAACGTATAGTAATGAAAAAGAATGGCCTGCATGAACCTCTCTACGATGATATGGAAGAAGTGCTATTCGGTAAGCACTGTTCCCTACTTTGTCAATTTACGCTGTGCTGGCGAGCAGGTGGCTGTTGCCAACATACTGACTCAACTCTAGCCACTTTAATAATGGAAAAATGTATGTAATAAATGTATCACTAGCCACTTTCAACAATGCCACTTTATATAATGTTTACATACCCTACATTACTCATTTCATATGTATATACTGTACTCTATACCATCTACAGCATCTTGCCTATGCCGTTCAGCCATCACTCATTCATGTATTGTTTTGTACATATTCTTATTCATTCCTTTACACTTGTGTGTGTATAAGGTAGTTGGTGTGAAATTGTTAGGTTAGATTACTTGTTAGATATTACTGCATGGTCAGAACTAGAAGCACAAGCATTTCGCTACACTCACATTAACATCTGCTAACCATGTGTATGTGACAAATAAAATTTGATTTGGTCATCAGTCTCTTCATTCTCTATTTGACAATTTATAATATTGTCACCCATCAGACTATTGTCGATTTAATCACGTCTTTAGGCCACATTTATTTTTCTGACTGATTACAATTTACATTTGGTGTCCTGAGGTATTCTTATGACCTATTTTAACATAATAAATGCATTAATTCAGCAATTTATTATTCATTATGGAATATTTATTATGTAATATTTATACAATTAAAATATCAATGGTCAGAATGACCGGCCATTCTAGTAGTTATGGAATTCTGGCATTCTGAGGTTTAATGATATTAAATCCTACATTTACATCACATTTACATTTTAGTAATTTAGCAGACGCTCGTATCCATAGCGACAATGATAGCATAATAGTATTACTATTCATATAGTTTTCCATGTACAACACATGTCATACATAATTAGGTTAATGCATGTAAAAAAAAGAAAGTTGAAAGGTTTCAGCTTGTGATTAGTACACCTTGCAGTTTTCCAGCAATAATGAGGAGGCTTTACTATTGTTTCTGGTGAGTGATGCATCAAAGAAAAACCATAACACATCTGATTAAATTAAAAGATTGGAGAATTTTTAGACGTAGTGAGTGAGGCAGAGGGAGGGAGGGAGAGGGGGAGAGAGAGAGAAAGAGGGAGGAGATGGAGAGAAAGAGGAAGGGAGAGAGAGAGAGAGAAAGTGGGGAGAGAGCGAGAAAGAGGAGGGAGAGAGAGTGATCTAGAGAAAGAAAAGAGAGTAGGGAAAAGAGAGAAGGAGAACCAAAGAGAGAAAGAGAGTGAGTGAGAGGCAAAAGAGAGATAAGCCAGCCACTGGCAAAATAAATATCATGCAACATTGTGGGTCGTAGAAAAGTGGAGAGACAGGGATGAATCCTCTAAAGTGTCAAATTTGTTTCCAACACCCACCAAAATATTCCTGTCCCTCAGAACCACAGGGTTGGGGACTGGGGACAACACAGAATCGTGATACAAAGCCTCTGATCCCTTTACAACGCTGTTACAACATGTCAAAATGACAAAATTAAATGTGGCTAAATGAAAACGAATAAAAGCCAAATAACAAGTCAAGGAGAGTTAGCTACAGTGCCTTGCAAAAGTATTCATCCTCCTTGTCACGTTCTGACCATCGTTCGTGTGTGTTTTCCTTGTTTTAGTGTTGGTCAGGACGTGAGCTGGGTGGGCATTCTATGTTGTGTGTCTGGTTTGTCCATTTCTATGTTAGGCCTGATATGGTTCTCAATCAGAGGCAGGTGTTAGTCATTGTCTCTGATTGGGAACCGTATTTTGGTAGCCTGTTTTGTGTTGGGTTTTGTGGGTGATTGTTCCTGTCTCTGTGTCTGCACCAGATAGGATGGTTTGTGGTTTTCACATTTCTTGTTTTTGTAAGTTTGTTCATGTTAAGTGATTTATTAAAACATGAATCAAAATAACCACGCTGCGCTTTGGTCCGCCTCTCCGTCAATGGAAGAAATCCCTTACACTCCTTGGCGTTTTTCCTATTTTGTTGCATTACAACCTGTAATTTAAATTGATTTTTAGTTGGATTTCATGTAATGGACACACAAAATAGTCCAAATTGGCGAAGTGAAATGGAAAAAATGACTAGTTTCAAAAAAGTAAAAAAATTAAACAACTGAAAAGTTGTGCGGGCATATGAATTCACCCACTTTGCTATGAAGCCCCTAAATAAGATCTGGTGCAACAAATTACCTTCAGAAGTCACAAAATTAGTTAAATAAAGTCCCCCTGTGTGCAATCTGACTGTCACATGATCTCAGTAGATATACATCTGTTCTGAAAGGCCCCAGAGTCTGCAACATCACTAAGCAAAGTGCACCGCCAAGCAAGTGGCTCCATGAAGACCAAGGAGCTTTCCAAACAGGTCAGGGACGAAGTGGTGGAGAAGTACAGATGGGTTATAAAAAATGTCAGAAACTTTGAACATCCCATGGAGCACCATTAAATCCATTTAAAAAAATGGAAAGTATAGGGCACCACAACAAACCTGCCAAGAGAGGGCCGCCCACCAAATCTCACAGACCAGGCAAGGGGGGCATTAATCAGAGGCAACAAAGAGACCAAAGATAACCCTGAAAGAGCTGCAAAGCTCCACAGTGGAGATTGGAGTATCTGTCCATAGGACCACTTTAAGCTATACACTTAAGCCATACAGAGCTGGGCTTTATGGAAGAGTGGCCAGAAAAAAAGCCCATTGCTTAAAGAAAAAAATAATCTCCCACAAAAAATCTCCCCTATTCCTTGATGGTGTTCGCCAAAAGGAATGTGGGAGACTCCCCAAACATATGGAAGAAGGTACTTTGGTCAGAAGAGACTAAAATTGAGCTTTGGTGGTGGCAGCATCATGCTGTGGGGATGTTTTTCATCGTCAGGGACTGGGAAACTGGTCAGAATTGAAGGAATGATGGATGGTGCTAAATACAGGGAAATTCTTGAGGGAAACCTGTTTTAGTTTTCCAGAGATTTGAAACTGGGATAGAGGTTCACCTTCCAGCAGGACAATGACCCTAAGCATACTGCTACAGCAACACTCGAGTGGTCTAAGGGGAAACATTTAAATGTCTTGGAATGGCCTAGGCAAAGCCAGACCTCAATCCAATTGAGAATCTGTGGTAGGACTTAAAGTTGCTGTACTCCAGTGGAACCCATCCAACTTGAAGGAGCTGGAGCAGTTTTGCCTTGAAGAACGGGCAAAAAATCCCAGTGGCTAGGCCAAGCTTATCAAGCTTATAGAGACATACCCCAAGAGACTTGCAGCTGTAATTGCTGCAAAATGTGGCTCTACAAAGTATTGACTTTGAGGGGGTGAATAGTTAAGCACGCTCAAGTTTTCATTTTTTTTGTCTTATTTCTTGTTTGTGTCACAATAAAAAATATGTTGCATCTTAAAAGAGGTAGGTAGACATGTTGTGTAAATCAAATGATACAAACCCCCCAAAAATCAATTTTAGTTCCAGGTTGTAAGGCAACAAAATAGTAAAAATGCCATATTTTTAAAGACCCATGCTAGGGTGTAAGGTAATTTACCAAGCCATATTACTGTATGTGTGATAAACTATAGTAAACATCAATGCAGTTCTCCTTCCAATAATAACTGCTTTCATGTGTCTTAACCATAAAATCGACTGTTAAAACCAATGATAGAACCGAACTGCAATAATTCAATCAAATCAAATCATTGGTCACATACACATACTGTATTTATCAGATTTTATTGTAGCGAAACGCTTGTGTTCCTAGCTCCCAACAGTGCAGTAAAATCAAGCATCTGTAAAAGTTTGTGAGGGTCTTAAAGGGGCCAAGACAAATTTCTTGGCCTCTATAATTTTAGATCGTCGTGATGTGTATGCCAAGGAATTTGATGCTTTTCACCTTCTCCACTGCGGTCCCATCGATGTGGATAGGGGCGTGCTCTCTCTGCTGTTTCTTGAAGTTCACGATCAGATCCTTTGATTTGAGGGGGTGAGGGCTAGGGATGCCGTCTGGGCCGGCAGGGTTTAAATGTCTTGGGAGCGGGAGGCGTTGGTGGCACTGTGTTATCCTCAAAGCGGGCGAAGAAGGTGTTCAGCTTGTCTGGGAGCAAGACATCGGTGTCTGCGACGTGGCTGGTTTGCCCTTTGTAATTAGTGATTGTCTGTAGACCCTACTCCACTTTGTTACTATACTGATGTTTTCCCTGTTTGATTGCCTTACAGAGGGAATAACTACACTGTTTCTATTTCTATCAAAACTTTTGGCAATGACTGTACAGTCGGAAGTTTACATACACGTAGGTTGGAGTCATTAAAACTCATTTTTCAACCACTCCACAAATTTCTTATTAAATAACTATAGTTTTGGCAAGTAGGTCAGGAAATATACTTTGTGCATGCATATTTCACATATAACTCACTATATCACAATTCCAGGGGGTCAGAAGTTTACATACACTAAGTTGACTGTGCCTCTTAACAGCTTGGAAAATTTAAGGAAATGATGTCATGGCTTTAGAAGCTTCTGATAGGCTAATTTACATAATTTGAGACAATTGGAGGTGTACCTGTGGATGTATTTCAAGGCCTACCTTCAAACTCAGTGCCTCTTTGCTTGACATCAAAATAAATCAGCCAAGACCTCAGAAAATGAAATGTAGACCTCCACAAGTCTGATTCATCATTGGGAGCAATTTCCAAATGCCTGAAGGTACAACATTCATCTGTACAAAAAATAGTATGCAAGTATAAACACCATGGGAACATGCAGCAGTCATACCGCTGAACGTACTTTGATGCGAAAAGTGCAAATCGATCCCAGAATATCAGCAATGGACCTTGTGAGATAGATATTGTTAGATATTACTGCATGGTCGGAACTAGAAGCACAAGCATTTCGCTACACTCGCATTAACATCTGCTAACCATGTGTATGTGACAAGTACAATTTGATTTGATTTAAAGATCCTGGAGGAAACAGGTACAAAGTATCAATATCCACAGTAAAACAAGTCCTATATCGACATAACCTGAAAGGATGCTCAGCAAGCAAAAAGCCACTGCTCCAAAACTGCCATAAAAAAGCCAGACTACGGTTTGCAACTGCAAATGGGGACAAAGATCATTATTTTTGGAGAAATATCCTCTGGTCTGATGAAACAAAATAGAACTGTTTGGCCATAATGACCATCGTTATGTTTGGAGAAAAAAGGGAGAGGCTTGCAAGCCGAAGAACACCATCCCAACTGTGAACCACAGGGGTGGCAGCATCATGTTGTGGGGGTGCTTTGCTGCAGGAGGGTCTGGTGCACTTCACAAAATAGATGGCATCATGAGGTAGGAAAATTATGTGGATATATTGAAGCAACATCTCAAGACATCAGTCAGGAAGTTAAAGCTTGGTAGCAAATGGGTCTTCCAAATGGACAATGACCCCAAGCATACTTCCAAAGTTGTGGCAAAATGGCTTATGGACAACAAAGTCAAGGTATTGGAGTGGCCATCACAAAGCCCTGAATCCTATAGAACATTTGTGGGCAGAAATGAAAAAGCATGTGCGAGCAAGGAGACCTACAAACCTGACTCGGTTACACCAGCTCTGTCAGGAGGAATGGGCCAAAATCCATCCAACTTATTGTGGGAAGCTTGTGGAAGGCTATGCTACCAAATACTAATTAAGTGTATGTAAACTTCTGACCCACTGGGGATGTGATGAAAGAAATGAAAGCTGAATTAAATAATTCTCTCTACTATTATTCTGACATTTCACATTC
The DNA here is from genome assembly GCF_036934945.1 of Oncorhynchus masou masou. Lineage (NCBI taxonomy): Eukaryota > Metazoa > Chordata > Actinopteri > Salmoniformes > Salmonidae > Oncorhynchus > Oncorhynchus masou. The sequence goes on from NC_088242.1 coordinate 30,730,374, forward strand.
TTAAAATAAAGTGGTGATCCTAACTGACCTAAGACAGGGATTTTTTTGTGTATTTGGCTAAGGTGTATGTAAACTTCCGAATTCAACTGTATATACTGTATTCTAGTTATAATTAGTGCTGTACACACATTTTCTATTCATACACTCAGTGTACAAAACATTAGGAACACCTCTTTCCATGAGATAGACTGACCGGGTGAATCCAGGTGAAAGCTATGATCCCTTATTGATGTCACTTGTTAAAGCTGCAATATATACATTTTTGGGTGACCTGGCCAAATTCACATAGAAATGTGAGTTATAGATCACTCATTCTTATTGAAAGTAAGTGGTAGATCATTTCTACGTGAACTACATTTAACATTTAACATTTAAGTCATTTCCATGCTTCCAGGTCATACGTTTTGTTTTTGCGTCTTTTACTTTGGGTTTTGTATACTAGCTTCAAACAGTTGAAAATACATAGATTTTATGTTATGGAAAAGATATTTAGCGGTTTAAATGGTACAATGTTTTTTTACACTTGCTTTATGTCACATAAACTGAAATTAGGCAAGCAATTAGAGACTATTAGAGATGGCTGAGAAATTTCTGCATACAGCACCTTTAAATCCATTTCAATCAGTGTAGATGAAGGGGAGGAGACAGGTTAAAGAAGGATTTTTAAGCCTTGAGACAATTGAGACATGGATTGTGTATGTGTGCCATTCAGGAGGGTGAATGGTCAAGACAAAATATTTAAGTGCCTTTGAATGGGCAGTATGGTAGTAGGTGCCAGTTGCAACGGTTTAAATGTGTCAAGAACTGCAATGCTGCTGGAGTTTTCACACTCAACAGTTTCCCGTGTGTATCAAGAATGGTTCACCACCCAAGGGAAATCCAGCCAACTTGACACAACTGTGGCAAGCATTGGAATAAACATTGGGACAGCATCCCTGTTGAATGCTTCGATACCTTGTAGAGTCCATGGCACGATGAATTGAGGCTGTTGTGATTGCGAAAGGGGGTGCAAATCAATATTAAGAATGTTTTGTACACTCAGTGTATTTTGTCCATACTGTCTATACACTATACAATTATATGCATATAATTGGTAGATTTGGATAGAAAACATAGTTTCTAAAACGATACTTTTAACAGGTTTAGAAAATATGTCGCGTATAACAGAACTTATTTGGCAGGCGAAACCTCGAGGACACTCTCTTTTCAATGTGTTTTCTATGTGGATCTAGATTTCTAAGGCACTTGCTTGCAGTTCCTATCGCTTCCACTAGATGTCAACATTCTTTAGAAATTGGTTAATGTTTTTCCTTTGAGAAATTAAGAGGTAGCCATTTCCTATCTGGGTGGATAGCCAAGTGTACTGTTGTGGTCGCGCGAGTTGGAACCGGTGTATTTTCTGAATCAATCGCGCCAAATAAATGGACATTTTGGAGATATAACGACGGAATTTATCGAACAAAAGGATCATTTGTGATGTTTAATGGACATATTGGAGTGCCAACAGAAGATCTTCAAAGGTATGAATTATATCGTTATTTCTGACTTTTGTGTCGCGCCTGGTGGGTTGAAATATGATTTTCAATGTGTTTGTTTGTAGGGGTGCTGTTCTCAGATAATAGCATGGTTTGCTAACGCCGTAAAGTATTTTTGAAATATGACACTGTGGCTGGATTAACAAGAAGTTAATCTATAAACCAATGTATAACACTGAATTATTACTTTGAGTATTTCTGGTTTTGAATTTGGCGCACTGCTATTTCACTGGGTGTTGTCAAATCAATCCCGGCGTGCGAAGGGATCACTAAGAAGTTAAGGAGTTCGAAAAATAAGAATTTCGCAGCACCATCGATAACATCTGGAAATCTGTGTGTATGTGACCAATAAACTTTGATAAGCTTTCCACAACCCAGAGAGAGAGCATGCCCTTCATAAAGTTATTCTCGAAATTGTTGGCTGCTGAAAAAACAGCTTGTAAACGTAGCTCCAAAGGGCTTCAATGTGATTAAAAACAATATTTAAAAAAGTGGTTACATGGTGGCCAGATCTTTTTTTAAATCATGACACAATTTTCATCTTTGTGAAAATAGAAGCATATGTTTGCTTCTTTGGGATAGTTTTTGGGATAGTGTTTATCCCCAAAGTGGTTTTGAGGAATTTTAAGATTAAACGAGTTTGGGAAGTGTTTCCGCATCCTAACAATCAAGATGACATTCCATCTTGAAGCCCAAAACTTCTAAAACTCCTAGATATCTTTTTTTTGAAGGAGGGGGTAGTCCCACTCCTCAAGTATTTTGGGGTTATTGGATAGGACAGGGAGGAAAGATAGAGGAAAGAGATGCTGAAATGTCAGTGAGCCAGATTTAAACTAATGCTGTCTGTTCCAGAGACCACTGGACCACCCTATGCCACTAGAGACTATCTTCTAAAATGACTGGATAAACAGCCTACTCTCTGATACGATGAGTGGCTCACCTGTTAGAATACAGGCTGAAAGAGAGATAACACACTACTTGTAATGAGGGACAGGGAAGATTGTAGCAGCTCTCTGTCTGTGCCATTTTGTATCTCACTCACTCTAGCCACCTCTTTCTCTCCGCTACTCCCATTCCCTTTCTCCTCATCTACTCTTTATTTCTTTCTTTCTTTCCCTCCCATCCCTTCTCTACATACACTGTCTCTCTTTCTCTCCCATCACTTCTCTCTGCATCTACTTTCTCTCTCTTTCAGCCTCCACCCCTCTGCTTGCCTCTCTCTTTCTACTCTCTCTCTTACCCTCCTCTCTCTCTTTCTCTCTCGCTCCCTCACAGACATCTCAGAGTGGTTGAGTCATGATGAGTGTCTGAATCAGTGTCTCCTCTCCTCCCCCTTCCACCTCTTCAATACCTAATGGCGGTCGGATTAGACGCCACCATCATCTCACCTAAGCCTCTTGAGGCTCCAGGTAGTGATTCAGACCCGCCCCCCGCCTTTGTCATCACTGTCGTTGTCAGCCTGATAAAAGACGGCATACAGCACTCAGACAACCAGCATGGTATATGAGCTGTCTCTACCACTGTTTGAAATCAAATATGGAACCCGGTGACATATGAACGAGAGAGGTTGAGGATAATACTATAGTCTCACCTTGAAACAGTGGGTTATAATCATGTACTGGGCAGTTCCATTTTAGAATCAGAACAGCAGAGTTTAGTTCTATTCCAAACTACAGACAGTCAGAGTGAAGTTCTTCTAAGGTAAGGGGGAAAGTTATGGAGAGAAAAATATCAAATATAAAAATCAACCTAAAGAATTTCCATCAACTGGTAAGTCAATTAGTTTGTCACCCGGGTCGGCGGTGAGGGTCCCTCACCAGAGCCACCACCGCGGAGAAATGTCCACCCAGACCCTCCCATATAGGTTCAGGTTTTGGTTCAGGTTTTCCGCACTGTCACACCCTGACCGTAGGGAGCTTTTTATGTCTCTATTTTGGTTTGGTCAGGGTGGGATTTGGGTGGGCATTCTATGTTAATTTTGTACGTGTTGTATTTCTTTGTTGTTTGGCCGGATGTGGTTCTCAATCGGAGGCAGCTGTCTATCGTTGTCTCTGATTGAGAACCATACTTAGGTAGCTTTTCCCACAGGGTTTTTTTGCGGTTAGTTGCTTTCTGTTTTTGTGTCTGCACCAGACAGAACTGTTTCGGTTGTTCTCTGTTGTTTTTTATTCAGTGCTCAGTTCAAAATAAAAAGATGAACACGTACCACCCTGCACCTTGGTCCTCACCTTCTTCCACCAACAGCTGTTACACAACCCATTTTTTCATGTTGTACCAAGTAGATTTTTCACTTTGGAATTACTTATCCACATTTCTTCAATTGGGTTAGAATCAATTCAATCAATTTCCCGTTAGTCAAGGTAGTAAATTGGTTCCATAACATTAAATAGTGACTCTAAACACTTTTTTTACATAAAACTTTCACATTAACTGGTTACAATATTTTAACCAAATGGTGACCATCTCTTCAATGGAAATGTTTCCTGCATCTTTAGTATCACAGCACTTATGCCAATGTCATTTATGAGTCGGTGCTAACAGTGAACTTCCATTCTAAAAACTAAGGCCGCACAAAATACACATTATAATATCGGTTCTATGTGTTCAAACTAGCTGGAAGATGAGTCTTTTCCGGTCGCAACTTGCAGACTTGTTTACGTGCTGCTGCGCATTTTGTTGCCAACCTTACTTTGCTACCTGACAACTTTACTGTTTTTACTTTTTAATTACCGTTTATATTTTTAGTTTTTCCCTCAATCAACTTTTTCACTCCGGACGTTTTATCTGGACATGGTTTGTCAGGACTTCCAACAGCTGAAGCTAAGTAGTAACATTAACATGATGCCTTCTAATTGCAGTGGCTGTACTCATAATCGTTAGGCAAGGGTAATTTCAGTGAAGGAAAGGATGAAACAGCGTCGGAGTCAGAGGCCGAGCCACTGCGCTTTGGTCCACTCTTCCTACCACCAATGAGAGCCGTAACAGAAGATCCCACCAAAAACGGACCAAGCAGCGTGGCCAGGAGGAGTGTACAAGGGAGGAAATCATGAATGGAGAAGGACCCTGGATGCGGGCCAGAGAGTATCGCCGTCCAAGGGAGCAGCTGGAGGCAGCAAGCGTGGAACGGCGACGATACGATGTCAGGTCAACAATGGAAGCCCGAGAGGCAGCTCCAAAAACTTTTTTGGGGGAGGGGGTACACGGGGAGATTGGCGGAGTCGGGGTTTAGACCTGAGCCAACTCCCCATGCTAGACCGTGGGGAGCGTGTGACCGGGCAGGCACCGTGTTATGCGGTGATGGGCACTGTGTCTCCAGTGCACATTCACAGCCCGGTGTGCTCTATGCTAGTGCCTCGAATTTGCCATGCTAGAGTGGGCATTCAGCCAAGACGGATTGTGCCGGCTCAGCGCTCCTGGTTTACGGTGCATCTCCTCGGCCCAGTATATCCTGCGCCGGCTCTACGCACTATGCCTCCAGTGCGCCTTCATAGCCCAGTGCGTCCTGTGCCAGCTCTCCACACTCACCGAGCTAAAGTGGGTATCCAGCCAGGACGCGTTGTGATGGCTCCCCGCACCAGGCTTCTAGTACGTCTCCTCAGTCCGGTGAGCCCTGTTCCGGCTCCACGTACGAAGCCTCCAGTGATGATCCATGGCCCGAAGCCTCCAGTGATGATCCATGGACCGAAGCCTCCAGTGATTATCCATGGCACGAAGCTTTCAGTGATGATCCATGGCCTAAAGCCTCCAGTGATGATCAAATAAAATAAAATGTATTGATATAGCCCTTCTTACATCAGCTGATATATCAAAGTGCTATACAGAAACCGAGCCTAAAACTCCAAACAGCAAGCAATGCAGGTGTAGAAGCACGGTGGCTAGGAAAAACTCCCTAGAAAGGCCAAAACCTAGGAAGAAACCTAGAGAGGAACCAGGCTATGAGGGGTGGCCAGTCCTCTTCTGGCTGTGCCGGGTGGAGATTATAACAGAACATGGCCAAGATGTTCAAATGTTCATAAATGACCAGCATGATCAAATAATAATAATCACAGTAGTTGTCGAGGGTGCAGCAAGTCAGCACCTCAGGAGTAAATGATCCAGTGATGATCCATGGCACGAATCCTCCAGTGATGATCCATGGCACGAAGCCTCCAATGATGATCCATGGCATGAAGCCTGCCCAGACAATCCAGGGAAAGGAGCCTCCAGCGACGGTCCCCGGTCCGGAGCCTCCCGCGACGGTTCCCGGTCCTGGAGCCTACAGCGACAGTCCCTGGCCCGGAGCCTGCAGCGACGGTCCCCGGCCCGGAGCCTCCAGCGTTGCAGTTGCACCCCTAAAACCTAAAAACATTTGTCATAAGAAACGGGCTCCCTGGTATACAGAAAATACCCGAGCTCTGAAGCAAGCTTCTAGAAAATTGGAACGGAAATGGTGCCACACCAAACTGGAAGTGTTCCGACTAGCTTGGAAAGACAGTACCGTGCAGTATCGAAGAGCCCTCACTGCTGCTCGATCATCCTAACCCTAACCCTAACTTAATTGAGGAAAATAAGAACAATCCGAAATGTCTTTTTGCTACTGTCGCAAAGCTAACTAAAAAGCAGCATTCCCAAAGAGAGGATGGCTTTCACTTCAGCAGTAATAAATTCATGAACTTCTTTGAGGAAAAGATCATGATCATTAGAAAGCAAATTAAGGACTCCTCTTTAAATCTGCGTATTCCTCCAAAGCTCAGTTGTCCTGAGTCTGCACAACTCTGCCAGGACCTAGGCTCAAGGGAGACACTCCAGTGTTGTAGTACTATATCTCTTGACACAATGATGAAAATAATCTTGGCCTCTAAACCTTCAAGCTGCATACTGGACCCTATTCCAACTAAACTACTGAAAGAGCTGCTTCCTGTGCTTGGCCCTCCTATGTTGAACATAATAAATGGCTCTCTATCCTTCGGATGTGTACCAAACTCACTAAAAGTGGCAGTAATTAAACCTCTCTTGAAAAAGCCAAACCTTGAGCCAGAAAATATAAAAAACTATCGGCCAATACCTTCCATTCCTCTCTAAAATTTTAGAAAAAGCTGTTGCGCAGCAACTCACTGTCTTCCTGAAGACAAACAATGTATACGAAATGCTTCAGTCTGGTTTTAGACCCCATCAAAGCACTGAGACTGCACTTGGGAAGGTGGTAAATGACCTTTTAATGGTGTCAGACCGAGGCTCTGCATCTGTCCTCGTGCTCCTAGACCTTAGTGCTGCTTTTGACACCATCGTTCACCACATTCTTTTGGAGAGATTGGAAACCCAAATTGGTCTACACGGACAAGTTCTAGCCTGGTTGAGATCTTATCTGCCGGAAAGATATCAATTTGTCTCTGTGAATGATTTGTCCTCTGACAAATCAAATGTAAATTTCGGTGTTCCTCAAGGTTTCGTTTTAGGACCACTATTGTTTTCACTTTATATTTTACCTCTTGGGGATGTAATTCGAAAACATAATGTTAACCTTCACTGCTATGCGGATAACACACAGCTGTACATTTCAATGAAACATGGTGAAGCCCCAAAATTGCCCTCCCTAGAAATCTGTGTTTCAGACATAAGGAAGTGGATGGCTGCAAACTTCATACTTTTAAACTCGGACAAAACAGAGATGCTTGTTCTAGGTCCCAAGAAACAAAGAGATCTTCTGTTAAATCTGACAATTAATCTTGATGGTTGTACAGTCGTCTCAAATAAAACTGTGAATGACCTAGGCGTTACCCTGGACCCTGATCTCTCTTTTGACGAACATATCAAGACTGTTTCAAGGACAGATTTTTTCCATCTACGTAACATTGCAGAATCAGAACCTATCTGTCCAAAAATGATGCAGAAAAATGAATCCATGCTTTTGTTACTTCTAGGTTAGACTACTGCAATGCTCTACTTTCTGGCTACCTGGATAAAGCACTAAATAAATAATACATTTCAGTTAGTGCTAAATACGGCTGTTAGAATCCTGACTAGAACCCCAAAATTTTATCATATTACTCCAGTCCTAGCCTCCCTACACTGGCTTCCTGTTAAGGTAAGGGCTGACGTCAAGGTATTACTGCTAACCTACAAAGCATTACATGGGCTTGCTCCTACCAATCTTCCCAATTTGGTCCTGCCGTACATACCTACACGCACGCTACGGTCACAAGATGCAGGCCTCCTAATTGTCCCTAGAATTTCTAAGCAAACAGCTGGAAGCAGGGCTTTCTCCTATAGAGCTCCATTTTTATGGAATGGTCTGCCTACTCATGTGAAAGAGGCAGACTCGGTCTCAACCTTTAAGTCTTTACTGAAGACTCAACTCTTCAGTGGGTCCTATGATTGAGTGTAGTCTGGCCCAGGAGTGTGAAGGTGAACGGAAAGGCTCTGGAGCAACGAACCACCCTTGCTGTCTCTGCCTGGTCGGTTCCCCACTCTCCACTGGGATTCTCTGTCTCTAACCCTATTGCAGGGGCTGAGCCACTGGCTCACTGGTGCTCTTCCATGCCGTCCCTAGGAGGGGTGCGTCACTTGAGTGGGTTGAGTCACTGACGTGATCTTCCTGTCTGGGTTGGTGCCCCCCCTTGGGTTGTGCCGTGGCAGAGATCTTTGTGGGCTATACACGGCCTTGTCTCAGGATGGTAAGTTGGTGGTTGAAGATATCCCTCTAGCGATGTGGGGGCTGTGCTTTGGCAAAGTGGGTGGGGTTATATCCTTCCTGTTTGGCCCTGTCCGGGGGTATCATCGGATGGGGCCACAGTGTCTCCTGACCCCTCCTGTCTCAGCCTTCAGTATTTATGCTGCAGTAGTTTATGTGTCGTGGGGCTAGGGTCAGTCTGTTATATCTGGAGTACTTCTCCTGTCTTATCCGGTGTCCTGTGTGAATTTAAGTATGCTCTCTCTAATTCTCTCTTTCTCTCTCTCAGAGGACCTGAGCCCTAGGACCATGCCTCAGGACTACCTTGCACGATGACTCCTTGCTGTCTCCAGTCCACCTGGCCGTGCTGCTGCTCCAGTTTCAACTGTTCTGCCTGTGGCTAAGGAACTGTTCACCGGATGTGCTACCTGTCCCAGACCTGCTGTTTTCAACTCTCTAGAGACAGCAGGATCGGTAGAGATACTCTCAATGATTGGCTATGAGTAGCCAACTGACATTGACTCCTGAGGTGCTGACCTGTTGCACCCTTAACAACTACTGTGATTATTATTATTTCACCATGCTGGTAATTTATGAACATTTGAACATTGCCATGTTCTGTTATAATCTCCACCCGGCACAGCCAGAAGAGGACTGGCCACCCCTCATAGCCTGGTTCCTCTCTAGGTTTCTTCCTAGGTTTTGGCCTTTCTGAGGAGTTTTTCCTAGCCACCGTGCTTCTACACCTGCATTCCTTGCTGTTTGGTGTTTTAGGCTGGGTTTCTGTACAGCACTTTGATATATCAGCTGATGTAAGAAGGGCTATATCAATACATTTGATTTGAATTTGATTTGATTACCTCGACTTAGGTTGGCCAAAAATAACTATCTGAAAGCCACGCCCCTCCAATAGGCCATGCCTCCAACTCTTTTGATAGGCTGCTACCTCTAAATTGCATCCACCGCTATGCAATGCGAATGGACATGACATGTTAAAAGCAATTTAGAAGCTTTCATTCAATTAAAAAACAACAACAATTTGATCTGTCATTATTTGATTTCAGAAAAATGTAATAGAACAGGTTGAACAGGTTGAACCAATACCAATCAGGAAAAGCACTTCAGATGAACAGTGCCGTCCCACTTTTTACGGAGTAGAATGATGCACTTCAAAAGAAATGCTGAGATGTTCTACCTAACTCTTGCTTACCTCGGGTGCATGAAAAGACAAAGGAAGCAAATAGCTTTGATATGGCAGGTACCATGCAGGTACCATGCAGGATAAATATTTTATGCTATTTATGGAGACGGGCTTGTGTGTTCAGAATGAGAGTAGTGGATAAAGCTTTAATGCCCTGGTTTCACAAAGACAGAGAGCTATTACGGGTCTTTGAACATTAGACTAACATCAACCAACACATGGAGTCATTCGATGTGAATCAGAAAGCAGATATTGATTATATATATATATATATATATATCAGAATAGAGAATATATTACACACAATACTGTATATTATACACACCTGAGTCTGTGATGAATGTGGTCATATAAAATATAATTACCTAAAGCCAGTGCATAGAATATTGTCCATAATTGTAGCATTTTGGAGCTGTTTCAATATACCCTCTTACTATTCAGCATACTGCTTATTCTGAAACAATGAAGCTAACGTTACCGTCTATGCATTCTAAATGGTATTCTAGTGTGGACTTTTCGGGACTTTTCCTGATGAATTTCATCTGTAGTAGGCGAGAGGAGATATGACAGAGAGAAGGACAGCAGCTAGCTTAAACATGATTCTGAATACATTTCATTTCAAAAACAGTGTTACAGAAACTAGAACGTAAGTACAGGTGTGTGTGTGTGTGTGTGTGTGTGTGTGTGTGTTGGCTGAGTGACAGGTTGTCGGTGTCGAGTGGCATCCATTATCACCTTATTACAACCAGGCTGTGCCAGGGAGATGGCAGTGCCACAGTGCAAGGGTTTGTGTGTGTGTGTCATGGAGATGGCATTGCCACCAGGGCAACATGGAGTCTGGCACTGCGGATCCCCTTCCCAAATACCATCTGTTCCTGCTGGGTCACACAAACATACACACGCACGCACACACACACACACACTGGAAGCCATTCCTGATAGTCCTCACAATTCTATTACGATTCAGTAGGAGTGTGGGGCTGTGGGAGTGGTGTCAGACTACTCATCACTCTGAGACGGGAGCAGCAGGGGCAGATGTAGGAGACAGTGTGTGAGAGACAACCCAGCACAGGGATGGAGTATTGTACATAACGTGTCTGTCAGAAACAAGGCTCCATCTGTACTACAAATCTACCGCAGAGAAAATACCCCAAATTTGTATTCCTCAAGTCTTGCTGGCAAAGAGGTGCATGTGTGTGTGAGAGAGAGAGTATTTGTGAAAGTGCATGTGTGTAAGTCTAACCTCAGAACATGGTAACAGCTAAAAAACAAATCCTAAAGTAACCACAGTCTAAGTGGCATTACAAAGTAAGTCATTAAACAAACACTTCTGTGTACTTCATGAAAAGACAAGGATCCACACAGACAGTTTGTGTAGGGGTGTAACTGATAAACACAGCCAAGATATTCTGCTAACACCTTGTCGAAGACAGCAAACTCATTAGAGCTTAATCCTGGGAGCTCAGTCAACATGTAATCATTATTGTACACAACGAATAATAAAAACACCTTGTTGTGCTGCCTCTTCTCTTGTTGCCTTTGTCTGACTAACTTCAGTACAAGATGAGAGGAAGGAAGAGAGGGAGAAAAAACATTGTTCCAAAATCTTGTCTTCATGATGCACCTTAAAATAGTAGATCGGAGAAGATGACGCCCACACATACTCCTTGTGGGTCCTGTCCTGGAGTTTATTTATCTGGTGGGTGGTGAGGAGAGGAGAGACCCCAGGGGATGAAGGTGAAAGCCGAAGCCCTGGCACTCATTGCATCCAGGCAGGCACATAGGACTCTCTTTATTTCTTTTTCTCTTCCAGCTCTCCCTCGCTCACTCTCTCTCTCACTCACGCTCTTTCTCTCTCTGTGTGTCTCATTGCAGAAACTTGTGATCTTAGTCGTGTGAGGGTTCTGTGCAGTAGAAGCTCATAGGGTCGATACACAGATTCTATTTGGAATCATAAGGACACAAATAACCATATCAGCCCGATTATATGTTAACTATGACTATGGGCATTGGCAGTAATTTGTGAAAGACTCAAGTACTGTATGGCCTCGTGTCAATTGAGGTGACTAAATCAGTGGTTCTCAATTCTCTCCTCAGCAACCTCTGACTGTTCCAGAGCTAGAATAATAGGGTTGAAGGAATTTTAACACTATAATGACTAACCAGAAGAAGACAAAAACCTGCACGCTTCTACAAAAGGATCTACAAAGAACCTTTGAGATTAAGGACAGTTATTTGTAGAACCATTCCCCATAAAGGTTCTATAAAGAACCATAAAAAGGGTTCTATATAGCCCCAAAAAAGGGTTGTAACCATATACAGCAAAATGGTCAGTGTTGACTAGTGTTGATTTTTCAGTGTAACATTTCTAGTGTTGATTCAGGAGCTAAATTCCCTCCATTAGAGTGCAATTAATACTCAGTGGTGTAAATTAACCCCAGTATTGATGTTAGTAACCAGAGTTATTGTTTTATACTGTGGAGAGTAAAACAGTCCTATCAAAACCACACCCATTATTTTCATATTTCCAGCATGCTATGTAGGTATATTTTGCAGGGGGGGGAATTATTTTTAATAATAGTATCTATGTTTTTGCAATGACTTCATTGATTGATTAATCTTATGCTACACAAAAAAATATATTTTTCTAAAACAAATCCAATAAGTTAGTTAGATTTATTGCACCCAGTACTGAAAGGGTTGTTCTGGTTGAAGTAGTTTAGGTAGTCTCCTTTACCAGAGTTCCAAACCCTGGTAGTCAATCTGAACATAAATTGTGGGTGAATAAAAATTCAAAACTGTTGGATGTTAACTGGATTCCAAAAGGAATTACGCATCACTCTGCCAGCCAGCATAATGTGACTTGCAGGCCCATTTGTAAAATAGGACTTTCCTAACACCGATGTGTTAGGGTAAAACTAAGCGATCAATGTTAGGCCTTACGCTATGCAACATACTGTCATAAAGTACCACTTTGAACGATAACATTCACCATGGGAAATATGCAAATTGGCCATGAGTGTCATGCTTAGATATCTCTGTTTCTCTATATATTTTGGTTAGGTCAGGGTGTGACTAGGATGGGTACCCTAGTTTTTGTATGTCTAGGGGTTTTGTATGTCTATGTTGGCCTGATATGGTTCCCAATCAGAGACAGCTGTTTATTGTTGTCTCTGATTGGGGATCATATTTAGGCAGCCATTTCCCTCATTTGTGTTGTGGGATCTTGTAAATGTTTAGTTGCCTGTCAGCACTATTTGTATAGCTTCACGTTTCGTTCGTTGATTTTGTTGTTTTTTTGTTCAGTGTTCATTCATTAATAACCTCTTACATCTATGGGGGCGCTATTTCATTATTGGATAAAAATACGTGCCCGTTTTAAGCGCAATCTTTTGTCACAAAAAGATGCTCGACTATGCATATAATTGACAGCTTTGGAAAGAAAACACTCTGACGTTTCCAAAACTGCAAAGATATTGTCTGTGAGTGCCCCAGAACTGATGCTACAGGCGTAACCAAGATGAAACTTCAAACAGGAAATGAGCAGGATTTTTGAGGCTCTGTTTTTCATTGTCTCCTTATATGGCTGTGAATGCGCAAGGAATGAGCCTGCCCCATCTATCGTTTCCCCAAGGTGTCTGCAGCATTGTGACGTATTTGTAGGCATATCATTGGAAGATTGACCATGAGAGACGACATTTGCCAGGTGTCCGCCCGGTGTCCTCCGTCGAAATTGGTGCGTCATCTTCAGCTGCACGTCATTTTCCAAGCGATTCAGAGGAGAACGTAGACATCCACGAACAATATATCAATGAAGAGATATGTGAAAAACACCTTGAGGATTAATTCTAAACAGCGTTTGCCGTGTTTCAGTCGATATTATGGAGTTAATTTGGAAAACAGTTCGCCGTTTTGATGACTGAATTTTTGTTTTTTTTTGGTAGCCAAACGTGATGTACAAAACGGAGCGATTTCTCCTACACAAAGAATCTTTTAGGAAAAACTGAACATTTGCTATGTAACTGAGAGTCTCCTCATTGAAAACATCCGAAGTTCTTCAAAGCTAAATGCTACGCTAGCTATCAATACTCTTACACAAATGTTTGTTTTGCTATGGGTCAAAAGCATATGTTGAAAATCTGAGATGACAGTGTTGTTAAGAAAAGGCTAAGCTTGAGAACTAGCACATTCATTTCATTTCATTTGCGATTTTCATAAATAGTTAACGTTACGTTATGCTAATGAGCTTGAGGCTATAACTGGATACAGGTTTTTTTCATAGCCAAACGTGAACAAAACGGAGCGATTTGTCCTACACAAATAATATTTTTTTGAAAAACTTAACATTTGCTATCTAACTGAGAGTCTCCTCATTGAAAACATCTGAAGTGCTTCAAAGGTAAATGATTTTATTTGAATGGTTTTCTTGTTTTTGTGAAAATGTTGCTGGCTGAATTCTAGGCTTATAGCTATGCTAGCTATCAATACTCTTACACAAATGCTTGTTTAGCTATGGTTGAAAAGCATATTTTGAAAATCTGAGATGACAGTGTTGTTAACAAAAGTCTAAGCTTGAGAGCAAATATATTTATTTCATTTCATTTGCGATTTTCATGAATAGTTAATGTTGCGTTATGCTAATGAGCTTGAGGCTATAAATAGGATCCCGGATCCGGGATTGCTCGACGCAAGAAGTTAAAAGAGAATGTACGAATACCACGCTGCGCCTTGATCCATTCCATATGACGATCATGACAGAAGATCCCACCACCAACGGACCAAGCAGCGTGTTCAAGAGTAGCAGGGATCCTGGGCCCGGAGAAAAGTGAGGGGAGGACACCCTGGACCTGGGAGGAGGTAATGGCAGGGTACAAGACCCTGCCATGGAAGCAGGCGGAGGCAGCGAAAAAGGAACGGCGATGATACGAGGGGACATGGCTAGCACGGAAGCCCGAGAGGCAGCTTCAAAAACATATTTTTGGGGGGCACACGGGGAGATAGGCGGAGGTAGGGTTTAGACCTGAGCCAACTCCCTGTGCTTACAGTGGGGAGTGTGTGACTGGTCAGGCACCGTGTTTTGCAGTGATGCGCAAGGTGTCTCCAGTGCGCATTCATTGCCCGGTGCGCTCTATTCCAGCTCCCCGCATTTGCCGCGCTAGAGTGGGCATCCAGCCAGGGCGGGTTGTGCCGGCTCAGAGCTCCTGGTCTCCAGTACACCTCTTCAGACCAGGATATCCTGCGCTGGTTCTACGTACTGTATTGCCAGGATGCCTTCACAGCCCAGTGTGTCCTTTGCCAGCGCCACACACTTATCAAGCTAAAGTGAGCATGGGCGCATTGTGCCAGTTCTATGCTCCAGGTCTCCAGTGTGCCTCCACAGTCCAGTACGTCCTGTGCCTCCTCTCAGCACTCGCCCTGAGGTGTGTGTCATCAGCCCGGTGCCACCTTTACTGGTCCCACGCATCAGGTCTGCAGTGCGCCTCCACAGTCCAGTAAGTCCTGTGCCTCCTCTCCGCACTCGCCCTGAGGTGCGTGTCATCAGCCCGGTGCCACCTGTACCGGTCCCACGTATCAGGTCTCTATTGCGCATCCACAGTCCAGTACGTCCTGTGCCTCCTCTCCGCACTCGCCCTGAGGTGCGTGTCATCAGCCCGGTGCCACCTGTACCGGTCCCATGCATCAGGTTTCCAGTGTGCCTCCACAGTCCAGTACGTCCTGTGCCTCCTCTCCGCACTCGCCCTGAGGTGTGTATCATCAGCCCGGTGCCACCTGTGCCGGTCCCACGCATTGGGCCTCCAAAGCACCTCCACAATCCAGAGCTTCCGGCGACAGTTCCCAGTCCAGAACTTCCGGCGACAGTTCCCAGTCTAAAGCTTCCGGCGACAGTTTCCAGTCCTGAACCCCCAAAGACGGCCCACAGTCCGGAATCTCCAACGACGGTCCACAGTCCGGAACCTCCAGCGACGGTCCACAGTCCGGAACCCCCAGCGACGGTCCACAGTCTGGGATTTTCCTAATTTGTGTTGTGGGATCTTGTCTATGTTTAGTTGCCTGTCAGCACTATTTGTATAGCTTCACATTTCGTTCGTTGATTTTGTTGTTTTTTGATTCAGTGTTCATTCATTAAAAGAGAATGTACGCATACCACGCTGCGCCTTGGTCCATTCCATACGACGATCGTGACAATGAGAGCAAATAGTATTAAAACAACACCCACATTCACTTACTGTAACAGTGTTTTTGCACAACACTAATAGGAGCTAACTCTAGATTAACACTAGTGTTTAATATAAATAACACTGTGTGTTAATTATCCCATAGTGTCAAATTTTTTGGAAGACTGGAAAGTGTAGTGCACTGCACGTTTTTTTACACTATCAAGTGTTACATTAACACTTAAAAAGTAACACTATAATGAAAGTAATTTTACACTGTAGAGTGGGACCATATGTTATCTGAAGTTCATCTCATCTTTGTCCACTACAATATTAAAACGTTCCCCTTGAAGCAGGGCTCCAGACTAATAGTTTCCCTTGGTGGCACTTGTGCCACTAAGATTTCCAGTTGGTGGCACCAGCTCATGATTTGGTCGCACCACTCTTTTTTTCTCTGCGTCACGCAACAGAAAAAATATGTAGGCATAGCAACTTATAAAGCCATTCACAGTGCTTTAATAAAAAGTGTAATAGACTAGTAAGATGATATTGAAGAAATACATTGTTTCATAATCTTTTCATGCTGTGATTCAAAGTATTCTGATGTGCAAATGAATCCAGTGATTGTCATGCATTTTCGGTAGACAATTATGTTATTTTTGTTATATTTTACTGTTAAACTAGGGCTCCCGAATTGTTTCTTTTTCAATAGAGAGCAATTTCCCTGCATATACAGTATGTGCTCCTTAATTCACCACCTGAGTAGGTGAAAACGCAGTACCCACTCGTAGTAGCTATGTATTATTAAATGAACAGTACATGTAATGTCCAAAATAACATTGCATTTGTAGCCTACCACCAATGAGGCCTATGCACTCGCAATTGGCAATGCGCATTTCACACGCACCGTATCTCAAAGCCATATCAAATATCTTGTTTGTAAAATAGTTACTATTGAGAATGAAAAATAAAAAAATATATACCTACAGAAAGCTAAGAACATCCTCTCTCCATTTGTGGCAACAGGATAGCTGTGTTTACCCAGCAATTTGAGTTTAATAATGTTATACAATTGGAGCACTTTTCTTTCTCCCGGATCATTCCCCCCCCCCAGGAAAGGAGAGAGAGAGTGGCTAGCTTGACACAGCAACAGGCCCCAGCGAAACAGGTACAGGCAGGCAGACACTTCATTACAGGAATCATCAGGATAAAGAACACCAAAATATAAACGCAAAATGCAACAATTTTTATATAAGGAAATCAGTATATTGAAATATATTTGTTAGGCCCTCATCTATGGATTTCACATGACTGTGAATACAGATATGCATCTGTTGGTCACAGATAAAAGGTAGGGTGTGTGGATCAGAAAACCAGTCAGTATCTGGTGCGACCACCATTTGCCTCATGCATCGTTACACATCTCCTTCGCATAGAGTTGGTCAGGCTGTTGATTGTGGCTTGTGGAATGTTGTCCCACTCCTCTTCAATGGCTGTGCGAAGTTGCTGGATATTGGCAGGAACTGGAACACGCTGTCGATCCAGAGCATCCCAAACGTGCCCAATGGGTGACATGGCTGGTGTGTATGCAAGCCTTGGAACAACTTGGACATTTTCCTTTTGACATGGGGCCATGCATTATCATGCTGAAACATGAGGTGATGTTAGTGGATGAATGACCCTAGAATGGGCCTCAGGATCTCGTCACGGTATCTCTGTGCATTCAAATTGCCATCAATAAAATGCAATTGTGTTCATTGTCTGTAGCTTATGCCTGCCCATACCATTACCCCACCACCATCATGGGGCACTCTGTTCACATTGACATCAGGAAACCACTTGCCCACACAACGCCATACATGCTGTCTGCCATGTGCAGTTGAAACCGGGATTCATCCGAGAAGAGCACACTTCTCCAGCATGCCAGCGGTCATCGAAGGTGAGCATTTGCCAACTGAAGTCGGCTACGATGCCGAATTGCAGTCAGGTCAAGGCCCAGGTGAGGACAACAAGACAACAAGCACAGTGATGAGCTTCCCTGAGACGGTTTCTGACAGTTTGTGCAAAAAGTCTTCGGTTGTGCAAACCCACAGTTTCATTAGCTTTCCGGGTGGCTGGTCTCAGAAGCCAGATATGGAGGTCCTGGGCCTGCGTGGCTACATGTGGTCTGCGGTTGTGAAGCCACTATATGGTAGAAAAATTGATATTAAATAATCTGGCAACAGCTTTGGTGGACATTCCTACAGTCATCATGCCAATTGCACGCTCCCTCAAAACTTCAGACATCTGTGGCTGTGTCTTATGTGACAAAGTGGCACATTTAGAGCGGCCTTTTATTGTCCCCAGCACAAGGCACACCTGTATAATGATCATAATGTTTAATCAGCTTCTTGATATGCCACACCTGTCAGGTGGATGGATTATCTTGGAAATGCTAACTGTCAGGTGGATGGATTATCTTAGAAATGCTAACTTGCAAAATGCAACCAAATGGTCGCAGTCTGGAACCCAGTCTGGAGGCTTTTTCCACTATAGGCATGCTACTCTCTAACGTTAACTCAATGAAAAATGACTCAATTGTCACAATCAACAGTAGCCTAGGGCCAGGCTTCTCTCTCTCTCTCTCTCTCTCTCTCTCTCTCTCTCTCTCTCTCTCTCTCTCTCTCTCTCTCTCTCTCTCTCTCTCTCTCTCTCTCTCTCTCTCACAGCATTGGGGCTCGGGCCTCTGATTAACAATTCCTTTTAAACACAGTCTCTGGTGTATGCAACACATTTTTAGCTCTGTTTATACCTGGTGCTAGCAAGGGCCCTGAGTCATGATCTTTTCCACATTCTGATTGTGCCCACATTTTCATAAATGTGTCTATACACATGGTGTTCAAATGTGTCTCTCATCTGTCCCTCCCATTATGCAAATAATTTATCATCTATTCTTTCAAAATAAAATGTATTAATTTATTTTAAGACATATATTGATGGCATAAGTCAATGGTGCCACCTGTTAATGATTTTAGAGGATGGAATAATGATGATTCAAATGGTTTCCCTGTCCAGACCCATCTACATAGAGGTAGCCCAATTCTGATATTTTTTTCACTAATTGGTCTTTTGACCAATCGCATCAGATCTGAAAAAGAGCGGATGTGAAAATATCTGATGTGATTGGTCAAAAGACCAATTAGAGGAAAAATATCAGAATTGGGCTGCCTGTGTATACGCAGCCTAAGATATCCAGACACAATGCGTGCCTGTCTGCCTCCGGAGGTAGTTAAGAAAATCTGATCACAATCAGATCACAATGCTTCTTTTAATTGTCTACACCTGTCTAAAAATGATGGCACAATCAGCATGTAGACAAGATCAGGACAAAGGAGGCATCTTATAACGCTTTCAAAACAACTGGGAACACGGAAATCTCCGACTTCCAACTTCAGTGCATTCAAGTCAACTGGGAACTTTAAAAAAACTAACTCTGACTGGGAAAAATCATTTTGAAAGATCATCCAACTCGGAATGCCAGGGTGGGAAGTCGGGCCTCTTTCTAAAGCTCTGACTTTCCGACCTAAAGATCGCTGACGTTGTTGTCTTGAAAGCACCATTAGAACCAAGTATAAATGGAGCTTCTGTTACCTGGTATATTGTCTGACTCACCCAGCCAGGAACTATGAGTAATGTTGAGCCAAATGCTACAGAACCCAGTGTGCAGGCTTTTGTTCCAGCCCAGCACTAACACACCTCCTTTTATTCTGGTCTACTGCCCATCAAGGCTTTGATTAATAGAATCATTGTTTACATATCTAGTTCTGTTTAAGCCAATTACTTAATTGTTGCCATGGCAAACTAAATAAAACAGTTGAGTACATACAGACTAGCATTTTAGTGCTGGGCGGGAACAAAACCCTGCACCACCCTGTAACTCTCCAGGGTGAGGTTTAGTGACAGACCACTAGGACACACAGACAGACGTGTAGTAAGCTCTGAGCAGGATTTGGTCAATACCTAACAGACAGTCACAGTAATGGCAAAGTTAATGGTCAATCGGTGTAAGTGAGAATCAATAGGGATTGAATGTAGTTGACAGTCAGTGCTAATGCGGACCAATGGCTGGTCAAATGGCTCTGGTAGTGGAGTAATCACTTCAGGATGTCTGATAGCGTGGACGTGATGGCCCCTGTTATTGTCATTCTGGTGTATGGCGATGGATGGCCTTCTAAGTGTTTCTCTCATTGATAAGCGATAGCTAGAATTGACCGCAGGGTCAGCTGCTGTACCTAACCCTTGATCCTGGACTACATGGGTTTTGTAATTAGCATGGCTAACATGTGACACGCTTAGAAGAAACCTGGAAGAACCTTTTTTGGTTCTAAAAATTACCCACCTTCCAACCTTCAGTTCAAAGGTTCTAAGAGGAACTCCTCTGAAAAGGGTATTTGAGGAACCTTTTTCATAATATATTGTAGAGGTGGCACCCTATCAGGAGATTGGATCTTTATTTTTGGCCACCCGTTAGTGTAAATGTCATTCCAGTTAATCATGTTAAGTGTGTACATTGTGTGCAAATTGTGCAAATTCCAAATTTCCTTGAATATGTATGCAGATTAAATATGATAATATTAACATTGCTGATTACATATAGTAATGAAGTGGTACCTATTCCAATTGTGGGACTTGCATAGGTGCTTAAAAAATAATTCATACACCTCTATAAGATTCCCTCAACTAACCAAAGGTGCAAATATTAACTATTGACTACCAATGGTTCCTTGAGGAACTCCAAGGAGTTTGTTGAGGATCTCCAGGTTTCCTTGATTCACCACTAATTCTAAGAGTGTAGAGGAGACTTTAGTAATGGGACATTGTACATGAATAACTAAGATACATTGATAAATTGACCTATTGAGAATTGATCAATTAGCTTTGATTCAATTAGCTTTCACTACCTACCTAACCCCTCCCACCAACACTCACCATCCCCCAGTCCTGTCGATTCCACATTGGCCACTGTCAGTCAGTTGACTGCGCTTCGTAAAATAAAACATCAATGCCTTGTTTCGGGGAATGCACAGAGAGACTAAAGGCAACCTTTAAACCATCTGGTGAATTACTCTAAAATCAAAATCCGCATAAAACTCACTCACTCCTGATAGCTAGGATGATGCTGAACCATGCTAGTCACGTTTGCCACATTAGGATGAAGAGAAATCATTACACACACTCAGGCAGAACAGACACGCACACAGTGACGGAGACAGGAAACAAGGAAACGGCTACCACACCCATCATTTTGTTTCAATATATCCTGCAGAGGGGAAAGAGGGAGCGAGTGAAGGACCTGATAGGAAAGAGGGAGGGATTGAATGTCACACTTACACCAGTACAGACCCACCCCTCCACACCAGCCTATACAGTAGCCCAACTGGCCGGCAGACAGTGCTCTTATTACTTTTACGGTGTTTGCCAGCTGCGTCCAACTGGAATGTATGCAGCCGGCTATACACTTGTGTCCCCCTGGCAACCGGCTCGTACATAAAACATCCTCTATTCAGGCTGCAAGGGTGTTGATTTCCTCCTTAACTAGTTTTAATGGGGAGCGGCTGAAGAAGAAAGAACTGGCAAAATATGCGTATTGTCTTAATAAGTCACAATTTTCCACCACCATGCTAGAGTGGCTAATGACACCTCCTGATGTTCAGCCAATGGGGGAACACTAGTGTGTAGCTAACTGCATACACTCCAGTTGGAAGCAGATGACAAAGGATGTAAAATGAATAATAGCACCATCTGCCAGCCGATTGGGCTCCCTATACAGCTGCCTACACACTGCCTCTGTGTATTACCTTATGGTGGATGTTTTGAACACCCTATTGTTCACGCCTCAGTGCCACTGTGTGAGGACCTATAGATCTGTGCTCTAGAGACTTTTAGGCAGTGCAATGAGTATGGACACATTATTGGATGGGCACGTTTTCACACGCTTTGTAGCCTCAGTAGCATATTGCATTTGAGTACTGTGTGTGTGTTTGTCTTGATGTGCGTGTGTGTACCACTCTCGGGGCATTCCTCTCTGCGGTGCTCGTCAGCTTCCTCTGCCAAACACCAGCCAGCTGTTCACACACACACACACACACACACACACACACACACACACACACACACACACACACACACACACAGGTCCCCTTTATCCTGCCGGGTGTGTACAGCTGCTGCAGCTGAGAGGCCGGTCTCCAGGGAAACAGATGATATTTGAGGTAGAGGAGTAGAGGAGCGTTGAATTAACACATCCACCCCAGACGTCAACCACAATAAAAAATGCACAAGGACTTCATTTCACTGGCCAGATAACAAAGCAAGAGGTAGGGCCACTCACAGCAAGCTCTCAGCAGGAGTCGTCCTTCCCCTCTTTGGACACAGCAGGGTTCTGACGGAAGAGTGACGATGACGACTAACTTGGTTAAATGTGTTAAATGTGTTGAGATGTGTGTGTGATAAGATTACATTTTGTAATGTGTGTGATATATTTTCCTGATGATTAACAGGTATTCATTACTCTTATTCATCCACCAAAAGTGTATTGTTTGATACCTGTGTGATCACACAGTCTTTACACAGGTGGTGGAAGACATTATGAGAGTGTACCCTCCATTTATGTGAACAACTGTATAAATTCCTGCCATAAGTCACAGAACAATGCAGGCGATGAATGGGGGCTGACCCAGCCCCAGGAAATATTCCCTGACCTGAGCCAATCACATCTTTCCTGAGGGAAGGCCTCACCTCTTCCTGTCCAGGAATATAAACTGAATGTGTGAAGACCACACCTTGTGTTTGGACATCGACCAGCCATATGGTTGATGTCCTTTATGAACTACAGCACATTCCAAGGACACCCCATGCGGAGCCCTTGTGGAATTCTACTCTGGACTACTGAAATGCTTTGTTTTGGATTCTACACCATGGAGAATTCCCTGAAGTCCGTTGGTACCAGACAGGATACCTAAGTGTTTTCCAGCTCAACCTCGCCTTCTTTTCCCTGATTTGATGTGAGAGTGCAATATGTTACTTTATTGTTATTGGCTATTTTTCTCCTATAGAAATACCTCTCTGTTAATTTGATGTTTTTAAAAAAAAGTGTCTTTCTTTTGTCCTTTGAATCCCATGCTAGAAATAGTTTAGACAAACTTCCTTACCCCTTTACACTTTAGTTTCTTATTCTGATTTGTCCATACGTTTTATTAGTTCTAAACTAATCTTATTTGTTTTTGGAAAATACATACTGTCTCCAAGAATGCATTGCCTTGTCATTTTAAGAATTTATTTGCCTTAAGAATTATAGGTTAACCGTAGTTATAATTGTCACTATTTTATAGTTTCTTGCTGACAGGATATAAGTAAGAGTATCTCACCAATCTTTCCCCTGATTTCAATGTGAGTGTGTAACCTGTAGGTTATCTACAGTTCTCCTATAATCCCTGCCTTGTTTCCTTCTGAAAAATCAATAAAAGCTGTGTGTTTGATTTTAGGCCCTGCAATCTCAATTCCCAGTGTGTGACTGTGATTCCATAGCCAATCACATTAGTACATAATTTTGCCATCACAATCTCCATAATTCATTCATCCTGTAAATTCATTGCTTTACCCTGGTCATTTTAAATACGTCTTAATCTTTGTCTTCAAGAATGCATTGCTTTGTCATTTTAAGAATGATGGCAGGTAGCCTAGTGGTTAGAGTGTTGGGCCAGTAACCAAAAGGTTGCTGTATTGAATCCCTGAGCTGACAAAGGAAAAATCTGTTGTTCTGCCCCTGAACAAGGCAGTTAACTCACTGTTCCCCGGTAGGCTGTCATTGTAAATAATAATTTGTCCTTAACTGACTTGCCTAGTTAAATAAAGGTTCAATTTAACACATATTTTTAAAGAACTGTATTGCCTTATACACTGAACAAAAAAATTAACTCAATGTGCAACAATTACAAAGATTTTACTGAGTTACAGCTTATATAAGGAAATCAGTCAATTTAAATATATTCATTAGGCCCTAATCTATGGATTGGTCACAGATACCTTCAAAAAAGTAGGGTCATGGATGACACAACTAGTTTATTACCGTGTTCATATTTAGTTTTCGTTGACATTCAGTACCAGTCTACATTGTAGAATAATAGTGAAGTCATCAAGACTATGAAGTAACACATATGGAATCATGTAGTAACCAAAAAAGTGTTAAACAAATCATAATATATTTTAGATTTTAAATTCTTCAAAGTAGCCACCCTTTGCATTGATGACAGCCTTGTACACTCTTGGCATGCAGTGTTTGGTTTTTACCAGACATAATGGGACCCATCCCATCCAAACAGTTGAATCAAGTTTACCGAAAAGCACCTGGATGATCACCAAGAAGATGAGTCAAAAGGTACACTTTTTGGGTGACATGGGTCCCATAAAGCCTGGCAAAAACCAAACACTGCATTTCACATGAAGAACCTTATACCAGAGGTCAAGCATGGTGGTGGTGGAGTGATGCTATGGGGATGCTTTGCTGCCTCAAGACCTGAAGGACTTGACTTAATAGAAGGAACCATGGATTCTGCTCTGTATCAGAGAATTATACAGGAGAATGTCAGGACATCCATCTATGAGCTGAAGCTGAAGCGCAGCTGTGTAATGCAGCAACACAAAGATCCAAAACACACAATCAAGTCTGCATGAAAAATGGCTAAAAAGCAACACATTTGAAGTTTCGGATTCAGATCTGATCCCAATAGAGATGTTGTGGCAGGACTTGAAACGAGCAGTTCATGCTGGAAAACCCACAAATGTCGCTGAGTTAAAGCAGTTCTGCATGCAAGAGTGGGATAAAATTCCTCCATAGCAATGTGAGAGACTGATCAACAACTACAGGAAGCGTTTGATTGGAGTCATTGCCACTAAAGGTGCTATTACAGTTATTGAGTGTAAGTGGGCAATTACTTTCTCACACAGGGACATTGGGTGATGCATAACTTTGTTTATTAAATACATTAAATAAGTGTGTAATTGTTGTGTTATTTGTTCACACAGGTTCCCTTTATCTAATATTAGGTTTTGGTTGAAGATCTGATAACATTCAGTATCAAATACATGCAAAAGTAGAGAAAATTAAAAGGGGGCAAATACTTTTCACAGCACTGTAAATGATTACTTTTTATTAAAATTGTTATTTCACTTGGTCCCCACAACTACACAATGGTCATGCTGCTCCCCCTTTGATAACCCCCCCCCATCACCCCAACAGTCTTTACTTCCACTCTAATGGACATTTATTTATTTATCACTGCCACAGTTGTTATTAAGCCTACCAGACGAGCTCAATGACTTCAATGTGTACTTCAAGGCAAGCAACACTGAAGCATGCATGAGAACACCAGCTGTTCAGGACGACTGCGTGATCACACTCACCGTAGCTGACGTGAGCAAGACCTTTAAACAGGTCAACATTCACAAGGCCAGATGGATTACCAAGACGTGTACTCTGAGCATGCACTGACCAACCGGCAAGTGTCTTAACTGACGTTTTCAAACTGTCTCTGGCTGAGTCTGTAATACTGACAAGTTTGAAGCAGACCACCATAGTTTTTGTGGCCAAGAACACTAAGGTAACCTGCCAAAATGACTACCACCCGGTAACTCTCACATCTGTAGCCATGAAGTGCTTTGAAAGGCTGGTCAAGGCTCACATTAACACCATCATCCCAGAAACCCAGGACCCACTCCAATTTGCATTCTCCATTGTACTCAACACTGCCATTTCCCAACTGGACAAAAGGAACACCTATGCGAGAATGCTGTTCATTGACTACAGCTCAGAGTTCAACACCATAGTGCCCTCCAAGCCCATCACTAAGCTAAGGACCCTGGGACTGCCACGCTGACCCTTAACACTGGGGCCCCTCAGTGGGGCATGCTTAGTACCCTCCTGTACTCCCTGTTAACCTATCACTGCGTGGGACAAGCACGACTCTAACACCATCATTAAGTTTTCCGACAACACAACGGTGGTAGGCCTGATCACCGACTGATGAGAGCCTATAGGGAGGAGGTCAGAGACCTGGAAGTGTGGTGCCAGGACAACAATCTCTCCCTCAACGTTATCAAGACAAAGGAGATGATTGTCGACTACAGGAAATGAAGGGCCGAGCACACCCTCATTCTCGTTGAGGGGGCTGTAGTGGAGCAGGTTGAGAGCTTCAAGTTCCTTGGTGTCCACATCACCAACAAACTATCATGGTCCAAACACACCAAGACAGTTGTGAGGAGGAAACGACAACGATTTGACATGGGTCCTCAGATCCTCAAAAAGTTATACAACTGCATCAGTGAGAGCATCCTGACTGGTTGCATCACTGCCTGGTATGGAAACTGCTCGGACTCCGACCGCAAGGCGCTACAGAGGGTAGTGAGTACAGCCCAGTACATCACTGGGGCCGAGCTTCCTGTCATCTAGGACCTCTATACCAGGAGGTGTCACAGGAAGGACCTAAGAACTGCCAAAGACTCCA